>NC_090445.1:1509565541-1509886930 GCF_031143425.1 Pleurodeles waltl | reverse complement strand
AGAGATTTCTTGAACCTCTCGAGGGCTGAGTCCGCTTTGTGTCCAAAGAGACTAGTGCCATCAAAGGGCATGCCCATAAGAGATTGCTGTACATCCCCAGAGAAACCAGATGTCCTCAACCAGGCATGGTGCCTCAAGGCCACCGTCAACACAACTGATCTACCCAGAGAGTCGGTCGTGTCCAGCCCACAACGAATTGCGAACTTAGCCGCATCCCTCCCATCAGTATCAGCTTGCAAGATGATGGCCCGGGCCTCCTCTGAGACCAGCGGCAATACTTGGGTTACCATATCCCACATTGAATGGGTGTAGCAGCCAAAAAGGCATTTGGTGTTCACTGACCGCAATGGCATACTGGAGGAAGAAATTGATCTTCTTCCCAAGTTGATCCTATCACTTTGATTCCCTATCCGGGGGAGCGGACAGGAATACGTCAGATGACGAGGATGCCTGAATGACAAGACTCTCAGGTGTGGGGTGTTGGAACAGGAATTTAGGGTCCTTCAGGGCGGGCCAATGGTGGGCAATTATCCTATTCACAGGAGCCCCTGTGCTGGGTCTGGACCACGTACCCAGAAGGGCATCAGTGAGAGCTTCATTAGATGGAAGCCCCAGGCTGAAGCACCTCTCTCTGTCAGTAGATTATTCCTGACTGTCAAGTAGGAAGCTCTAGGCCAAGTACCTTAGTCGCCCTACTGACCACCACTGAGTAAGAGGCACCCTCTGCCGTAGCCACAGTGCCCTACAAAACCTCCCTGGTCTGCCCTCCGAAGACACGGGTTCTTACCTGCTGGCAGACTGGAACCGGGGCACCCCTATCTCCATTGAAGCCTATGTGTTTTGGGCACCACTTTGACCTCTGCACCTGACCGGCCCTGAGCTGCTGGTGTGGTAACTTTGGGGTTGCCTTGAACCCCCAACGGTGGGCTACCGTGGACCCAACTTTGAACCCTGTAAGTGTCTTACTTACCTGTGAACTTAACATTTACTTACCTCCCCCAGGAACTGTTGATTTTTGCACTGTGTCCACTTTGAAAATAGCTTATTGCCATTTTTGTCAAAACTGTACATGCTATTGTGATGATTCAAAGTTCCTAGAATACCTAAGTGAAATACCTTTCATTTAAAATATTGTTTGTAAATCTTGAACCTGTGGTTCTTAAAATAAACTAAGAAAATATATTTTTCTATATAAAAACCTATTGGCCTGGAACTTGTCTTTGAGTGTGTGTTCCTCATTTATTGCCTGTGTGTGTACAACAAATGCTTAACACTACCCTCTGATAAGCCTACTGCTCGACCACACTACCACAAAATGGAGCATTAGAATTATCTCTTTTTGCCACTATCTTACCTCTAATGGGAACCCTTGGACTCTGTGCACACTATTTCTTACATTGAAATAGTATATACAGAGCCAGCTTCCTACATTGGTGGATAAGCGGTGGGGTACAAGACTTTGCATTTGCTGGACTACTCAGCCAATACCTGATCACACAATTAAATTAAAAAAATTGTCATTAGAAACTGATTTTTGAAATTTTAATTATTTTTCTAAATTTTTAAAAGTCCTGCTAAGGCCTTGTGTTAGTCCCTGTTAGCATTTCTTTTAGAGTTTAAAAGTTTTGGAAAAGTTTGGATTAAGTTCTAGAGATAGTTTTAGATTCTTAAAAAGTAACCCAACTTTTAGAGAAATAATGTCTACTGCAGAAGAGATGGTGGTGGAGCTCAACCTCACCCCTTACCTGCATCTTAGGATGTCAGAGTTAAGGACTCTCTGCAAAATCAAAAAGATAAAAACTGGATCAAACCCTACCAAAGTACAGCTTCAGGAGCTCTTGGCAGAGTTTGCTAGAGATAACCCCTCTGAAGATACCCTTACAGAGGATGATGCTAGTGAAGTGGAGGACACTCTCCCCCCTCCACTCCTAGTTAGGGAGACCAGGATTCCTCCAACCCGGACTCCACAAGTGATAGTCAGAGATGCTGCTTCTCCCACAGGGGAGTCCAACAGCTCTGGAAGCATTGAGGGCAGCCTCAATGAAGATGACCTCCTGTTAGCCAGGATGGCCAAAAGATTGGCTTTGGAGAGACAGCTCCTAGCCATAGAAAGGGAAAGACAAGAGATGGGCTTAGCTCCCATCAATGGTGGCAGCAACTTAAATAGGGTCAGAGATACTCCTGACATGCTAAAAAAAAACAAAGGGATTGTAACAAAATATGAAGATGGTGATGACATCACCAAATGGTTCACAGCTTTTGAGAGGGCTTGTGCAACCAGAAAAGTATTACAAATCGCACTGGGGTGCTCTCCTTTGGGAAATGTTCACTGGAAAGTGTAGGGATAGACTCCTCACACTCTCTGGAAACAATGCAGAATCCTATGACCTCATGAAGGCTACCCTGATTGAGGGCTTTGGATTCTCAACTGAGGAGTACAGGATTAGGTTCAGGGGGGCTCAAAAATCCTCGAGCCAGACCTGGGTTGATTTTGTTGACTTCTCAGTCAAAACACTGGATGGTTGGATTAATGGCAGTGGTGTAAATGATTATGATGGGCTGTACAATCTGTTTATGAAAGAACACCTTTTAAGTTTTTGTTTCAATGATAAACTGCATCAGCATCTGGTAGACCTAGGTCCAATTTCTCCCCAAGAATTGGGAAAGAAGGCAGACCATTGGGTCAAGGCTAGGGTGACCAAGACTTCCACAGGGGGGTGACCAAACGAAAGGGGTCACAAAGACTCCCCAGGGGAAGAGTGTTGAGACATCCAAGGGTAAAAGTAAAGAGTCTTCTACAGGGCCCCAAAAACCGGCTCAGGAGGGAGGGTCCAAAGCCTCTTCACAATCCAATTTTGGGTACAAGGGTAAATACTTTGATCCCAAAAAGGCCTGGTGTCATAGCTGTAATCAGCAGGGGCACCAAACTCGAGACAAGGCCTGTCCCAAGAAAGGTTCCACTTCAACTACTACTCCAGTTAGCACTGGAATAGCCAGTCTCCAGGTGGGATCAACAGTGTGCCCAGAGCAAATCAGGGTTCACACTGAAGCTACATTAGTCTCTGAGGGTGGGGTGGACTTAGCCACACTAGCTGCCTGGCCCCCTAATATGCAAAAATACAGGCAGCACCTCTTAATTAATGGGGCTAGCGTAGACGCCCTGAGGGATACAGGTGCCAGTGTCACAATGGTGACAGACAAACTGGTTTCCCCAGGCGAATATCTGACTGGACAAACTTATCCAGTCACCAACGCTGACAATCAGACTAAAGTACATCCCATGGCTATGGTAACTTTAAAAAGGGGAGGGGTCACTGGCCTGAAACAGGTGGTAGTCTCCTCTGCTATCCCAGTAGACTGTTTACTTGGAAATGACCTGGAGTCCTCAGCATGGGCTGAGGTAGAACCCAAAACCCATGCAGCTCTGCTGGGTATCCCTGAACTGGTGTGTGTCAAGACAAGGGCACAGTGCAAGGCTCAGGGTGAAAAAGAGGTGTTGGAGCCTGGAATAATGGCCCAACCCTCCAAGAGAAAAGGAAAGACTGGGGAACCACCTTCAACAAAGCAAAAGAAAAATAACCTCTCTTCCCAGGAAGAAGTTCTGCCCTCTGAGGGAACTGAGCTCATGGAGTTGGAACCTTATCAGGTTGAACTCTTAGGCCCAGGGGGACCCACAAGGGAACGGCAGTGTAAGGGGCAAGAAACCTGTCCCTCTCTTGAAGGCCTTAGGCAGCAAGCTGCTGAGGAAACAAAAGGAAAAGTCAGTGGAACACACAGGGTCCATTGGGAAGATGGGCTCCTTTACACTGAGGCAAGAGATCCCAAACCTAGTGCCACTAGCAGAGTGGTAGTGCCTCAGGAGTTTAGGGAGTTCATTCTGACTTTAGCCCATGACATTCCACTTGCTGGGCATTTGGGACAAACCAAGACATGGAAGAGGTTAGTCAACCATTTCTATTGGCCCAACATGTCCCAGAAAGTCAAGGTGTTTTGTGCCTCCTGTGCCACCTGTCAAGCCAGTGGTAAGACAGGTGGGCATCCAAAGGCCCCCCTCATTCCACTTCCAGTGGTGGGGGTCCCCTTTGAAAGAGTGGGAGTGGACATAGTCGGTCCACTTGAACCTCCCACAGCCTCAGGGAATCAGTATATCCTAGTAGTAGTGGATCATGCTACTAGGTACCCTGAAGCAATTCCCCTTAGGTCCACTACTGCCCCTGCAGTAGCCAAAGCACTCATTGTTATCTTTACCAGAGTGGGATTTCCTAAGGAGGTGGTTTCTGACAGAGGTACCAACTTCATGTCAGCATACCTTAAATACATGTGGAATGAGTGTGGGGTGACTTACAAGTTCACCACACCATACCATCCACAAACCAATGGTCTTGTGGAAAGATTCAACAAGACATTGAAGGGCATGATCATGGGGCACCCTGAAAAGCTCAAAAGGAGATGGGATGTCCTCTTGCCATGTCTGCTTTTCGCCTACAGAGAGGTGTCTCAGAAGGGAGTAGGGTTTTCCCCCTTTGAACTTCTGTTTGGTCATCCTGTAAGAGGACCACTAGCTCTTGTGAAAGAAGGCTGGGAGAGACCTCTTCATGAGCCTAAGCAAGATATGGTGGACTATGTACTAGACCTATGTTCCAGGATGGCAGAGTACATGGAAAAGGCAAGTAAACACCTTGAGGCCAGCCAACAACTCCAGAAGATGTGGTATGACGAAAAGGCTGCTATGGTTGAGTTCCAGCCAGGGCAGAAAGTCTGGGTTCTGGAGCCTGTGGCTCCCAGGGAACTTCAGGACAGATGGAGTGGCCCTTACCCAGTGCTAGAGAGAAAGAGTCAGGTCACCTACCTGGTAGACCTAGGCACTAGCAGGACCCCCAAAAGGGTGATCCATGTGAACCGCCTCAAACTCTTTCAGGACAGGGCAGATGTAAACATTTTAATGGTTACAGATGAGGACCACAAAGCTGAGAGTGAACCTCTCCCTGATCTCCTCTCCACTGACCCTAAAGATGGCTCAGTAGATGGAGTGATCTATTCAGACACCCTCTCTGGCCAACAGCAAGCTGACTGTAGGAAAGTCCTACAACAGTTTGCTGAGCTCTTTTCCCTAACCCCTGGTCAGACACACCTGTGTACCCATGATGCGGACATAGGGGACAGCATGCCTGTCAAAAACACAATTTTTGACAGTCTGACCAATTTAAGGAAAGCATCAAAGTGGAAGTCCACAAGATGCTGGAATTGGGAATCATTGAGCACTCTGACAGCCCCTGGGCTAGCCCAGTGGTCTTAGTCCCCAGACCTCACACAAAAGATGGCAAGAGAGAGATGAGGTTTTTGGACTACAGAGGACTTAATTCTGTCACCAAGACATATGCCCATCCCATTCCAAGGGCAGATGAGTTAATTGATAAATTGGGTGCTGCCAAATACTTGAGTACCTTTGACTTGACAGCAGGATACTGTCAAATAAAAATGGCACCAGGAGCAAAAGAAAAGACAGTATTCTCTACACTTGATGGGCACCATCAGTTTACTGTGATGCCCTTTGGATTAAAGAATGCCCCTCCCACCTTCCAAAGGTTGGTGAATCAAGTCCTTGCTGGCTTGGAGTCCTTTAGTGCAGCTTATCTTGATGATATTGCTGTCTTTAGCTCCAGCTGGCAGGATCACCTGGTCCACCTGAAGAAGGTTTTGCAGGCCCTGCAAGCAGCAGGCCTCTCTATCAAGGCATCCAAATGTCAGATAGGGCAGGGTACTGTGGTTTATTTGGGACACCTTGAAGGTGGAGGCCAAGTTCAGCCACTTCAACCCAAGATCCAGACTATTCTGGACTGGGTAGCTCCAAAAACCCAGACTCGAGTCAGGGAATTCCTTGGCTTGAGTGGTTACTATAGGAGGTTTGTGAAGGGATATGGATCCATAGTGACACCCCTCACAGAACTTACCTCTAAGAAAATGCCCAAGAAGGTAAACTGGACTATAGAATGCCAACAGGCCTTTGACACCCTGAAACAAGCTATGTGCACAGCACCAGTTCTAAAAGCTCCAGATTACTCCAAGCAGTTCATTGTGCAGACTGATGCCTCTGAACATGGGATAGGGGCAGTTCTGTCCCAAATAAATGATGATGGCTTTGACCAGCCAGTTGCCTTCATTAGCAGGCGGTTACTCCCCAGGGAGCAGCGTTGGAGTGCCATTGAGAGGGAGGCCTTTGCTGTGGTCCCTGAAGAAGCTGAGACCATACCTCTTTGGTACTCACTTTGTAGTTCAAACTGACCACAGACCTCTCAGATGGCTAATGCAAATGAAAGGTGAAAATCCAAAACTGTTGAGGTGGTCCATATCACTACAGGGAGTGGACTTTATAGTGGAACACAGACCAGGGACTGCCCATGCCAATGCAGATGGCCTTTCCAGGTTCTTCCACTTAGAAAATGAAGACTCTCTTGGGAAAGGTTAGTCTCATCCTCTTTCGTTTGGGGGGGGGGCGGTTTGTGTAAGGAAATGTCTCCTTGGCATGGTTATCCCCTGACTTTTTGCCTTTGCTGATGCTAAGTTATGATTTGAAAGTGTGTTGGGACCCTGCTAACCAGGCCCCAGCACCAGTGTTCTTTCCCTAAACTGTACCTTTGTCTCCACAACTGGCACAACCCTGGCACCCAGGTAAGCCCCTTGTAACTGGTACCCCTGGTACCAAGGGCCCTGATGCCAGGGAAGGTCTTTAAGGGCTGCAGCATGTCTTATGCCACCCTAGGGACCCCTCACTCAGCACATACACACTGCTTGCCAGCTTGTGTGTGCTGGTGGGGAGAAACTGACTAAGTCAACATGGCACTCCCCTCAGAGTGCCATGCCAACTTCATACTGCCTGTGGCATAGGTAAGTCACCCCTCTAGCAGGCCTTACAGCCCTAAGGCAGGGTGCACTATACCACAGGTGAGGGCATATGGGCATGAGCACTATGCCCCTACAGTGTCTAAGCCAAACCTAAGCCAGACATTGTAAGTGCAGGGTAGCCATAAGAGTATATGGTCTGGGAGTCTGTCAAACACGAACTCCACAGCACCATAATGGCTACACTGAAAACTGGGAAGTTTGGTATCAAACTTCTCAGCACAATAAATGCACACTGATGCCAGTGTGCACTTTATTGTAAAAAATACACCCAGAGGGCATCTTAGAGATGCCCCCTAAAAACATACCCAACTTCCAGTGTGGGCTGACTAGTTTCTGCCAGCCTGCCACACACCAGACATGTTGCTGGCCACATGGGGAGAGTGCCTTTGTCACTCTGTGGCCAGGAACAAAGCCTGTACTGGGTGGAGGTGCTTATCACCTCCCCCGCAGGAACTGTAACACCTGGCGGTCAGCCTCCAAGGCTCACCCCCTTTGTTACAGCGCCACAGGGCATCCCAGCTAGTGAAGATGCCCGCCCCTCCGGCCACTGCCCCCACTTTTGGCGGCAAGGCTGGAGGAGATAATGAGGAAAACAAGGAGGAGTCACCCACCAGTCAGGACAGCCCCTAAGGTGTCCTGAGCTGAGGTGACTCTTACTTGTAGAAATCCTCCATCTTGTAGAAGGAGGATTCCCCCAATACGATTAGGGATGTGCCCCCTTCCCCACAGGGAGGAGGCACAAAGAGAGTGTAGCCACCCTCAGGGTCAGTAGCCATTGGCTACTGCCCTCCCAGACCTAAACACACCCCTAAATTGAGTATTTAGGGGCTCCCAGAACGAGGAAGATAGATTCCTGCAACCTAAAGAAGAAGAAGGACTGCTGACCTGAAGCCCTCCAGTGAAGACGGACGACGACTGATTTGGCCCCAGCCCCCCCAGCCTGTCTCCCTACTTCGAAGAAAACTGCAACTGCAACGCATCCAACAGGGTCCAGCAACCTCTGAAGCCTCAGAGGACTACCCTGCATCTAAAGGACCAAGAAGCTCCAGAGAACAGCGGCCCTGTTCAAGAAACTGCAACTTTTTGAAACAAAGAAGCAACTTTTAAAGACCCCGCGTTTCCCGCCGGAAGCGTGAGACTTTCCACTCTGCACCCGACGCCCCTTGCTCGACCTGCAGAAAACTAACACTATAGGGAAGACTCCCCGGTGACTGCAAGCCCGTGAGTAGCCAGAGTTGAACCCCCTGAGCCCCCACAGCGACGCCTGCAGAGGAAATCCAGAGGCTCCCCCTGACCGCGACTGCCTGCTTCAAGGAACCCGACGCCTGGAAACTACACTGCACCCGCAGCCCCCAGTACCTGAAGGAACCGAACTCCAGTGCAGGAGCAACCCCCAGGTGACCCTCTGCCTAGCCCAGGTGGTGGCTACCCAGAGGAGCCCCCCCTGTGCCTGCCTGCATCGCTGAAGCGACCCCCGGGTCTCCCCATTGATTCCTATTAGAAACCCAACGCCTGTTTGCACTCTGCACCCGGCCACCCCTGTGCCGCTGAGGGTGTACTTTCTGTGCTTGCTTGTGTCCCCCCCGGTGCCCTACAAAACCCCCCTGGTCTGCCCTCCAAAGATGCGGGTACTTACCTGCTGGCTGACTGGAGCCGGGGCATCCCTATCTCCATTGTAGCCTATGTGTTTTGGGCACCACTTTGCCCTCTGCACATGACCGGCCCTGAGCTGCTGGTGTGGTAACTTTGGGGTTGCCTTGAACCCCCAACGGTGGGCTGCCTATGCCCCTGAACTGAGACTTGTAAGTGTTTTACTTACCTCCTAATCTAACCTTTACTTACCTCCCCCAGGAACTGTTGATTTTTGCACTGTGTCCACTTTGAAAATAGCTTATTGACATTTTTACAAAGACTGTACATAATATTGTTTTCATTCAAAGTTCCTAGGGTATCTAAGTGAAGTCCCTTACATTTAAAGTGTTTGATGTAAATCTTGAACCTGTGGTTCTTAAAATAAACTAAGAAAATATATTTTTCTATATAAAAACCTATTGGCCTGGAATTTGACTTTGAGTGTGTGTTCCTCATTTATTGCCTGTGTGTGTACAACAAATGCTTAACACTACCCTAGGCGCCTATGAAGAACAGGGGGTGCTCCGGTTCCAGTCTGCCAGCAGGTAAGTACCTACGTCCTCGGGGGCAGACCAAGGGGGTTTTGTAGAGCCTTGGGGGGGAGGGGGTTGGAGGGGAGGGGGAGATGAAACACAAGTAGGCACACAAAATACACCCTCAGCGACACAGGTGTGACCGGGTGCAATGTGAAAAGCAGGCGTCGGGTTTCAGGTAGGAAACAATGGAGGGACCCGGCGGTCACTCTGTGGGGCAGGCACAGGGGGGGCTCCTTGGGGCAGCCACCACCTGGGCTAGGCAGAGGGTCACCTGGGGGTCACTCCTGCATTGAAGTTCGGTTCCTTCAGGTCCTGGGTGCCGCGGGTGCAGTGTTGGTTCCAGGCGTTGGGTCCCTTGTTACAGGCAGTCGCAGTCAGGGGGAGCCTCTGGATTCTCTCTGCAGGCGTCACTGTGGGGGCTCACCAGGGAGTCCTCCCTGAGGTGTTTATTCTCTGGATCTCGAGCCGGGGGCATCGGGTGCAGAGTGTGAAGTCTCACACTTCCGGCGGGAAACGTGCAGTCTTTGAAAGTTGCTTCTTTGTTGCAAAGAAGTAGCTGGTTTTGAACAGGGCCGCTGTTCACAGGAGTTTCTTGGTCCTTTAGTCCAGGGCAGTCCTCTCAGGCTTCAGAGGTCGCTGGTCCCTGTCTGATGCGTCGCTGGAGCAGCTTTTCGAAGTTGGAGAAAGGCGGGTAAGGCTGGGGCCAAAGCAGTTGTCATCTTCCTCTTTCTCTGCAGGCTTGTATGTCAGCAGTCCTTCTTGTTTCTTCAGGTTGCAGGAATCTAGTTTCCTGGGATCTGGGGAGCCTCTAAATACTGAATTTAGGGGTGTCTTTAGGTCTGGGAGGGCAGTAGCCAAAGGCTACTGTCCTTGAGGGTGGCTACACCCTCTTTGTGTCTCCTCCCTGTGGGGAGGGGGGCACATCCCTAATCCTATTGGGGAATCCTCCGAACTCAAAATGGAGGATTTCTCAAGGCAGGGGTCACCTCAGCTCAGGACACCTTAGGGGCCGTCGTGACTGGTGGGTGACTCCTCCTTGTTTTTCTCATTATCCCCTCCAGCCTTGCTGCCAAAAGTGGGGGCAGTGGCCGGAGGGGTGGGCATCTCCACTAGCTGGGATGCCCTGGGGTGCTGTAACAAAAGGGGTGAGCCTTTGAGGCTCACCGCCAGGTGTTACAGTTCCTGCAGGGGGGAGGTGAGAATCACCTCCACCCAGTACAGGCTTTGTTACTGGCCACAGAGTGACAAATGCACTCTCCCCGTGTGGCCAGCAACATGTCTGGTGTGTGGCAGGCTGGCAGAAACTGGTCAGCCTACACTAGAAGTCGGGTAGGTATTCAGGGGGCATCTCTAAGTTTCCCTCTGGGTGTATGTTACAATAAATTGCACACTGGCATCAGTGTGCATTTATTGTGCTGAGGAGTTTGATACCTAACTTCCCAGTTTTCAGTGTAGCCATTATGGAACTGTGGAGTTTGTGTTTGACAAACTCCCAGACCATATACTCTTATGGCTACCGTGCACTTACAATGTCTAAGGTTTGGCTTAGACACTGTAGGGGCATAGTGCTCATGCACAAATGCCCTCACCTGTGGTATAGTGCACCCTGCCTTAGGGCTGTAAGGCCTGCTAGAGGGGTGACTTACCTATGCCACAGGCATTGTGAGGTTGGCATGGCACTCTGAGGGGAGTGCCATGTTGACTTAGTCATTTTCTCCCCACCAGCACACACAAGCTGAGAGGCAGTGTGCATGTGTTGAGTGAGGGGTCCCCAGGGTGGCATAAGATATGCTGCAGCCCTTAGAGACCTTCCCTGGCATCAGGGCCCCTGGTACCAGGGGTACCAGTTACAAGGGACTTACCTGAGTGCCAGGGTTGTGCCAATTGTGGTGACAAAGGTACAGTTTAGGGAAAGAACACTGGTGCTGGGGCCTGGTTAGCAGGGCCCAAGCAAACTTTCAAATCATAACTTAGCATCAGCAAAGGCAAAAAGTTAGGGGGTAACCATATCAAGGGGCATTTCCTTACATCCACCATGTGCTGCAATGTAGAAAGAAAGCCATAGGCACTTGAACAACTTCAGGCTATCTGTACCGTCTAGATGGTATGCAAGAAGGAGAAGCTTGAGGAACATACTCCTGCTGGTAATTATATTTGGAGTAGGATTTGTACTCATCCATTTCTACTCCAAAATCTGGAACATATCTTACATTCAATTGCATTGAACTGTAAGCAGTCTGTCTTGCACAGTCACTAGCATCATCTTCCTGATCTGACTGTAAAATCTGAGCTGGGAGTACAGCTAACACCTTCAGTGTTAAAAAGAACAGACTCGTTAAAAATGTTCTCCAGTGGTAAGGTTGTTGTCGACAGGAGTAGCATCGATGGGGTCATCATCGATGAGTTCACCATAAATGGAGTTAACTTCGAACTGGAAACTATACGAACTCTAGACGGTAGCACAGGGGAAAATACAAGCTGTTGTCATAGTCAGTATCATCGACAGCCCCATTGCTGATGTGGACTGGGTTTTTGCAGATTGTTTCTTCCTGGTCACTGGTTGATCCTCCATCAACTGTGCTATGTGCGCTATTTCTTTCTATGGCAATGAGTCTTCAGAGGAATGCTTTCGTGAACTATGCTTAGATTCTGAATAGGTGGTGGCAAGCGCTGCATCAGGTAAATCAAGTTCAGGAAACTGTATGTCTCCTTCTCTTCTTTTGCACTACCTTCATAAAACTGCTTGCAGGGACACTTTTCACAGAATCTTTCCCTGAAGAGAGAGAAACTCCCTTGAGATGGAAATTATCTTTAGCTATTGGGTATAATGCCATCCTTCTTTCTCTGTCCTTGAGAGTCTTAGCTGTAAAAATCTTGCATATATTATGGAGTGATGCTTTATGAGTTGGATAAAGCCAATAAATACTAAGAGAATTTGGATCATCAGTGTAAATGTCCTTGTGTCAACTAGATGAAGAAGGTTTTAAGAGAAATTTCATCTCCATGTCAGCCATGGTGACAGTTGGCTGTCAGATTAAAAGATCTCCATGGGCCAAAAAATGAGAAAAACTTCCCTAAAGACAACTTACAGAACTTCACTGCTGAAGACAGGGCTGGTATAAATACTAAGCAGATCAAGAATAGTAACAGAATTCAGTTCACTCTAACGTAGAATCAAAGCTCTGTCTGGGAACTCTCTCACATATTACGTGTGGTAGAAATCTGAGCTATCGTGGCCTCTAGGGGGAGTAGGAGTGCATAAGGCTCCATCACATTGGCTAAAGTTTAGTTTCTTTCAAATTAGGTGAATGTGCTACTAAACAAATGTTGTTGTTTCAGGATTATGGCCATTTAACACTGTATACTGCTATTTTAATCTACTGGAGATTCAGAGTCTGACAATGGATAATGATTTAAACATGTGAATACATAAAAGAGTCAATGTTGGAGAGTTATGGATTTACTACATTTGCTACATAATCCACCATCTGCTGCATAATTAGTAGATTTCACCAAAAAACAATTAAAACTCAAACGCCTCTAAAGTTACAAACAAAATGCCTGCCTTTCTGTCTTATAAAGGCAGACTATTTGCCAAGGTTAACTGGTGATGACCAGTAGTAATGAGTTGGGTCTTTTGTCCAGTCAGTAGAGGAGCTAAAAAGCCACAGATCGTGCCCCAGTATGCTGAATGATTTGTCATTTCTTGTTGCATAACTTTGTTAACTCTGCATAACAGTCGATCCACCAGTGCAGCATAATTACAGTGGCCTTGATGATTATCATTGTATGACTGATTACTGGCTCTACCTCTGTCTATGGGTGCACGTGTGCTTTTCCTTCATGTGAAAGCAATTTCGGATTGAAGCTACTAGTGGGCGGAACTCACTGAGTTTCACTCAGAGGAATTCTGCGGAGTTGCATGAAAACTCCATGGGATTTCATGGAGTTCGTAATGGGCGGACATTAGCACGCTTAGCTGCACCCGCTGATTTTTAGCTCCGGGAGGTCCTTCTGCACTGAAAAATCAGAGAGAACAGCACCATGTGGCATGCAAGAGGGCACTGCTGCTCGAGTTGATTTTGGTTCTGCTCAAGTAGGTTTTCTACTCTATTGCCAGCTTTATCATTGCAAATGGTTGTGACCTCCCAAGATCGCCCGCAGTGAAAAAAGCTCGCCCGGTTCCCTCTTAGCACCTGAAAATCGCTCTAGGGGATGCCAGTTCTCCCCTTCGCGCTCGCCGGCTTACTGCTGGCGAGCCCTGTGTGAGAAAAAACTCCACCATGTGGCTGCTGGCGGAATTTGGCCAGAACTCCAAAGCTTAACATGGAGTGGCCAAAATTCCACCAACTCCACTGGCGGAGCGGAATTTATCCCCCACTCCTAATTGAAAAACTTAATGGCAAAGGCATGCAAAGCATTTAAACATATAACAAATCGGAGCCTAAAAACACTTGTCGAGATCTAAGCAGCATAAGCATTTATTGGTCGACAGATACTCAACATGCACACTTATTAATATAATCTCAGAATTTCTGCAAATCATTTGCTGATCAGCACAGTCACCAAACCATTGATTACAGTACAAGCACTGACATGCACAGGCTGTGCTCTGCTGCAGTTACCTGAAAGGTGGTTGCTGCCCTTTCGTTGGCTAGCACATACCCCAGGTCTAGCAGTCCACCTTCCACAGAGCAGGCCAGGGAAGGTGTGAGGCCCTGCCCAGTGACGCTCAGCGAGAGCGTGCCTTTCGAGCTGTAGACATCAAGGTGTTCGAAGAACTGTGACAAAGAAAAGGACAGCCATTTAACACTGAAATACACTTGTTACTCCCGTGCAAATTTGATGGTAAATCCTGTATTTTAAAAGATTTCATGCAGCATTACAGTGATAATTTAAATTTAAAAAAAAAAAAAAAAATGGTATGAAGAATAGATTAAAAATATATTGAGATAAATATTTCATGACTAGCTAAATGGAATGGCCGTGGCTAACAAGATACACTTGTGTGAACAAGGGCTGATTTAGCGAAGACAAGGAGAGATGGTGTATATTTTTGTTTTATACAATGCCAGTCTTTGGGGTGCTCCCACAGCCAAACAATTCCACCCCCTCATCTTGAGACTCACCTGTGATCCCCTTACCCCACTTATACTTTAACAGAGTAGCCACTGTCTGTCGGCAATAGGCACTCTAGCCGATACATGCAATATGCACCTCCGCCTTTTTTTCATTATCGTTGTTTAGTACATTTTTTTGTTTCAAATTGGAGACCCACAGCAATCTGCCAGTGCAGCATAATTACAGAGGCCCTGACGATAATCAGTGTATGACTGATTATTGTCTCTACCTCTGTCTAGGGGTGCATGTGTTATTTTCCTTCGCGTGAAAGCAATTCCGATTTAAAGTTAGGGGTGGGCAGAAATCGCAGAATTTCATTTCGTGGGATTCTGCAGACTTACATGAAAACTCGGTGAGAGTCAAATGGGCAGAAATTGGCACGTTGCACTGCTATTGTTGATTTTTAGCTCTAGGAGGTCCTTCTGCACTGAAAAATCAGCGAGAATAGCACCACGTTGCACGCCAGAGGGCACTGCTGCTCTAGTTGACATTACTTCACACTCAAGGGGATTTTCTACTCCACTTTCTCACTGCAAATGGGTGTGACCGACCAAGATAGTCTGCAGTTAGAAAATGCTCCATGATTTTTATCTCACCTTATCCTCTGCTTTCTCCCACCTCTTCAACTTCTCTCTCCACCTCACCCTACTCTTTCTCTGCCTCACGCTTTCACCCTACCTCATCCTGCTTTCTCCGTGCCATGGCCTCTTTTCTCTCTGTCTTACCCTCTCTCTTGCTCTCTCTCTCTCCACCTCATCTTTCTCTTTCCACCACACATTCCTCTTTCAATCCATCTTGGCTTCTTCTAACTGTGCATCAACCTCCTCTGTCTCCACCTCACCATTCTCTCTCCATCTCACCTTTCTTGCTCGGCGTCCTCTCTTCTCATTCTCTGCCTAATCCTCCTCTGTCTTTCCGAACCCCATCTGCTCTTCACTTCATCAACTTTCCTCTCTTCTCGAATATCCTCCCTCTATCTCACCCACCACTCTGTCCCCCTAACTCTCCTACTCATCAGCCTCACCTTTTCATCTCCCCACCTCATAGTTCTCTCCCTCTACTTCACTGTCTTCCGTCAGCATCATCTTCACTGTTGCTGCATATGGGGTACAAACTGAAAGGGAGGATATGCCACTGACAATCATATGTGACTGTACTTATGTTGGTGTGCAGGTCTGTATAATCAGAGCATACACTCCTGCTTTCCTGGATGTGTTTTTTACTAGTAGCTCTAAACAACTGATTTTGAACAGTAGTAGCAGCAAGTCCTGGATTATGTGAGTCATTCTCATGAGCATGCACAAGATCTACAAAGATCTGGGCGACCTGCAATTCAAAGAGATAGTAAGAAGTGCAGCTTTTTAAAGCTGTCAATCGTGCCTACTGCTGCACATTTACTCCAAAAAAGTGTGATAACAATTGGCAGACTAGACAAAGTTGGCAACCTGAGGAGAATCAACTAATCATCAAATGGGTGCCTGTTTCTACACTTAGCTACCCAATGTGCCGTGAGTAGAGCTGCTGAGTGTAGGGAAATACCTCCCTTGGCATGGTTACCCCCTAACTTTTTGTCTTTTGTTGATGCCAGTTATGATTGAAAGTGTGCTGGGACCCTTCTAACCAGGACCCAGCACCAGTGTTCTTTCCTTAAACGGTACATTTGTTCCCACAATTGGCACAGCCCTGGCACACAGATAAGTCCCTTGTAAATGGTACCCCGGGTACTAAGGGCCCTGTGGCTAGAGAAGGTCTCTAAGGGCTGCAGCATGTCTTATGCCACCCAGGGGACCCCTCACTCAGCACATGCACACTGCCTCACAGCTTGTTTGTGCTGGTGGGGAGAAAATGACTACGTCGATATGGCACTCCCCTCAGGGTGCCATGCTCACCTCTCACTGCCTGTGGCATAAGTAAGTCACCACTCTAGCAGGCCTTACAGCCCTAAGGCAGGGTGCACTATACCACAGGTGAGGGCATAGTTGCATAAGCACTATGCCCCTACAGTGTCTAAGCCAAACCTTGGACATTGTAAGTACAGGGTATCCATAAAGAGTATACATTCTGGCAGTCTGTCAAATCCGAACTCCACAGTTCCATAATGGCTACACTGAAATCTGAAAAGTTTGCTATCAATCTTCTCCGCACAATAAATGGACAGTGATGCCAGTGTGGAATTTATTGTAAAATACACCCAGAGGGCATCTTAGAGATGCCCCCTGAATACCAGTCTGACTCCTAGTGCTAGGGTGACCAGTTTCTGCCAGCCTGCCACAACCAGACGAGTTTCTGGCCACATGGAGTGAGTGCCTTTGTCACTCTGTGGCCAGGAACAAAGCCTGTAATGGGTGGAGGTGCTTCTTACCTCCCCCTGCAGGAACTCTAACAGCTGGCAGTGAGCCTCAAAGGCTTCAGCCTGTTGTTACAGCACCCTAGGACATCCCAGCTACTGGAGATGCCCGCCCCTCCGGACACAGGCAAGTCCGGAGGAGATAATGAGAAAAACAAGGAGGAGTCACGTACCAGTCAGGACAGCCCCTAGGGTGCCCTGAGCTGAGGTACTACCTTTAGAAATCCTCCATCTTGAGTTTGGAGAATTCTCCCAATAGGATTAGGGATGTGCCCCACTCCCCTCAGGGAGGAAGCACAAAGAGGGTGTAGCCACCCTCAAAGACAGTAGCCATTGGCTACTACCTCCAGACCTAAACACCCCCCTAACTTTAGTATTTAGGGGCGACCCTGAACCCAGGAAATCAGATTCCTGCAACCTGAAAAAAGAAGAAGGACTGCTGACCTGAAAGCCCTGCAGAGATGAAAGAGACACCAACTGGCTTGGCCCCAGCCCTACCGGCCTGTCTCCAGGCTCAAAGAACCCTCACAGCGATGCATTCGACGGGACCAGTGACCTCTGAGGACTCAGAGGACTGCCCTGCACCTAAAGGGCCAAGAAACTCCTGAGAACAGTGGCACTGTTCAGAAACTGAAACAACTTTGCAACTTTAAAGCAACTTTTAAAGAGACTCCACTTCCCGCCAGAAGCGTGAGTCTTCACACTCTGCACCAGACGCCCCTGGCTCGAGTTTGGAGAAACCAACACCGCAGAGAGGACTCCCAGGCGACTCCACCGACGCAGACACCCTGAGTCAACCTCCCTGAACCCACACAGCGATGCCTGCAGAGAGGATCCAGACTGACCATAAATGCCTGGTAACAAAGGAATCCGACGCCTGGACCAAGCACTGCACCCGCAGCCCCCAGGACCGAGAGGAACCACCTACCAGTGCAGGAGTGATCAGCAGGCGGCCCTCATCTTAGCCCAGTCAGTGGCTGGCCCTAGAAGCCCCCCCTGTGCCCTGCCTCCATCGCCTAAGTGACCCCTGGGCCCCTCCATTGCTTTCTACAGCAAACCCAATGCCTACTTTACCTACTGCACCCAGCACCCCCTGTGCAGCTGAGGGTGTGTTTTGTGGGCTTGTGTGTCCTTCCCCCCCCCCCCAGTGCTCTACAAAACCCCTGGTCTGCTTCCCGAGTACGCAGGTACTTACCTGTAAGCAGACTAGGGCCAGAGCACCCCTGTTCTTCATAGGCACCTATGTGTTTTGGGCCCTCCTTTGACCTCTGCACTTGGTCGGCCCTGTGCTGTAACTTTGGCGTTGCCTTGAACCTCCAACGGTGGGCTGCCTATGCCCAGGAAACTGACTGTGTAAGTGGTTTAATTACCTGAGAAACCTAACCAAACTTACCTCCCCCAGGAACTGTTGATTTTTGCACTGTCCACTTTTAAAATAGCTATTTGCCATTTTAACCAAAACTGTGTGTACTACTGTTTTAAATCAAAGTTCTATACTTACCTGTGTGAAGTACCTTGCATTTTATGTACTTACTTCAAATCTTAAATCTTGTTGCTCTAAAATAAATTAAGAAAATATTTTTTTCTATATAAAAACTATTGGCCTGGAGTTGTCTTTGAGTGTGTGTTCCTCATGTATTGCCTGTTTGTGTACAAAAAAAGCTTAACACTACCCTCTGATAAGCCTACTGCTCGCCCACACTACCACAAAATAGAGCATTAGTATTATCTAATTTTGTCACCCTCAACCTCTAACAGGAACTCTTGGACTCTGTGCACACTATCTCTCACTTTGAGATAGTATATACAGAGCCAACTTCCTACACTGAGGTTGAGGACTGGAGCTCTCATTGAGTGTCTGTTTTTTTTTTCATAGAATATCTGGTTATCAGTTTCTTGAGCAGAATGTATGTTAAAGGAAATTAAAGTTGTTTCATGTTCTCTTCCTCTTTCTCACTAGTCTCTCCTAGTCTTACTGCCCTCTCTTTCTTTCTCTAGCACTCTCTCCGCTTGTCACTTTTGTTTTATCAATCTCCTCCAGTCTATTAATCCTCCTTCTCTGGTCCCTTACTGTAGTAAGGCACCTCTTTTGACAGTCACCCCCCCACACACATTTTCTGCCAGGTTTCTGGTGTGATTCCGAATGTTAGCGCACTGAATCCCTGCTAATCAGGTCCCCAGCACAAGATCTCATTCCTCAAAACTGAACAGTTGTTTTGCCCAATTGGCAAACTCTTTAGCTACCACTGTAAGCTGCTAGTAACTGGTACCCCAAGTACCTAAGGCCTGGGGTACTAAAGAATGTCTCTGAGGGCTGCAACACTAGTTGTGCCACCCCCAGAGATCCCTCACCAAACTCACACAAGTGCTGAAATGGCAGGTTGCGTTTTGGTGCAGGCTAAATTGAAAACACAACCTGTCACACACACCTGTGTGTCAGGTCCCCTGCCACTTCATGTGCCTGGTGTAAGCCACCCTTGAGGCAGGGTGCATTCAGACACGTTAGGGCATATATGCATGAGCAGAGATGGCTCTTCTATACCTCTGTTGATTCTGAGACATAGTAAATGCACAGGGAAGACAATGAATGCGCTGGACACTGGTCACTGCAAGTTCCCCAGCTACATGATGGCTTCTCTGAATCCTGGGATGTTTGGTATCAAACATCTCAGAATAATAAACCCACACTGGCTCCAGTGTTGGATTAATTACAAAATGCACACAGAGGGCACCTTAGAGATACGCCCTGAAAGCCTACGTGGCTACTAGTGTGTTCACTGACTAGTCCAAACCAGTGCAGCCACTGTAGACTGAGTTGCAGCCCCCTGAGGTGAGAGCCAATGCTCTCATCCAGAGCAGGTTGGACATTCCAGGGTAGGGAGCTTCGAAGGCCTTGCCACCTTTGAAATGCAACCCAGGACTCTCCAAATGACGGAGATGACCACCCCCCATCCTGGCCCCACTTTTGACAACAACCCAGGAGGGAAAATTAGGCAGATTAGGTGTGCCCACTTCATGCCACTCCCACCCATAAGGCTGACGAGCTGAAGTGGACACTTCTTTTTAAATTCCTCCATCTTGTTTGGAAGGAATTAGGCCACTAGGGTTAGCTTTATGCCCACTTCCCAGCGGAAGTGGTCATAGAAACGGTATAGTCATCCTAAAGGTGGTCAGCCCATTGGCTACTGCCTGGCACTCCTTGTAACACCCCTAAATTGAGTATTTCGGTGGTACCTCTGAACCTTAGAACTCAGATCCTGACTAGCTACGAAGAAGAAGGACAAAGAAGTGTTGCCCCGGCAGAACAGAAGGAAGAAGCAGCTGACCCGGTACCAACCATTCCGGCCTCAATGGACTCAACACAAAAAGACTTATCCTGCAGCCGCAGCTTAAATAAAAAACAGGAAGCCTACCTGCTTTGTAAAAAGAGTAAGACTCCTGTGAGCAGCGGACCTGCTCAGCAACAAAGTATCTAACAAGGGCTCTGCAGCCTGGATACCCGACACCCGAAGCAACCTCTGCACCTGATGACCTTGACCCGATGAGAAGCCCACCAACAGTGCCAGCAGGGCTCCCCGGCTGCCCTAACTCAGAGTCCACCCGAATGGCACCCCTTCTGGACACATCCAAGACGCCTACGGCCCCTGTACACAGGCTTGTGGAGACATAAAATCTGACAGCGACAGCAACCACTGCACCCATGACCCCAGCTCAGGTTGGTCATCAGTGCAATGACATCCCTTAGCTCCTAGGAGCTCGAGTCCACCCCGGGTCCACATCTGCCGGACTTCCTCACGAAGCCTGCAGCCTCAACGTACAGAACCCCCTGACCAGGAGTGCTCCTGGATGTGAAAACTAGACGCCTAAAGACACCCCTGCATCCATCACCCCTGAGCACAGGAGAAGAGGACAAGAGGTGCACCTGCGTCCCTGAGCACCCCAAGTCTACTACTTACCTGTTTGTTGTCCCTGACAGGCTGCAGACTCTGGCTGAAAAGCCAATCTTCATGAGGAGCAAACTGCCATAGGAAACCATTGGGCATCCTTCGTCTTACTGCACCTCTGCACCCAGCTGCCCCAGTACCGCCCAGTGTCACCTGTTGGTGTGGTTCTGATCAGTGCCCAGTACTTACCTTAACTCCCTGAGATTGGCTTCGTAAGTCTTTGTTAACCCTGAGTTTGCTGAACATTGTTTTCCTCCATAGGATAACATTGACAGAACTCTGAAAATTGCACTGTGTCTATTTTTGAAACTGCAAAGTATTTATCCTTAAAAGTCTTCTTACGTGATTATGAAGTTCTTGGGTTTGAAACATATGTAAAAAGAAGTGTTATTTTTCTAGCTTGGTCTCTGATTTATTCTTTGAGTGTGTGTCTCGTTTATTGACTCTGTGTGTAGAACAAATGCTTAGCACTATCCTCTGATAAGCCTAGCTGCTCGCCAACACTACCACAAATAGAGCTTTAGTACTATCTGCTTTTGCCTCTGCAATACCAATGGGGGATCCACTGGACTCTCTGCACAGTGTACTTCATTTTAGTGCACTATATAGAGAACCAGCTTTTTTCCAAATTCCAAAAAGTACTGTTAGGGCCCTGATTAGTCCATGTAGCTTAACAGTAAAAACTTTAAATACTTACTCTAGTTAGGACTACCAAACAGTTAGGATGTTTTCTCTAGCTCAAAAAGTTCCCACTTTTTGTAAAATAGTGAGTACCTGAAAGGACAGGGTGGTTGGGCCTGACATCACTCCTTGCCTTAAGCTTTCCCACAATTAGCTAAGGGCCCTCTGTAAAGGGTACAAAATGAAAACAGGCTCAATCCCTACCAGTGTAAACCTCCAGGAGCTACTGGCCACTGATTCTATTAATCAGGATCAAGACAATTCAAGTGAGGAGAAAGAAAGGGATCCTTCACCACCTGAAAGAGAGGAATCTGTACCCCAAGTGTCTAGGACACCTCCCTCTAGTGAGAGTGACTTAGGGTCATTGAGGTCCAGAGAAACACTCTCTGAAGAGGAGATTCTCTTAGACAGGTCAGCTAGGAGACTTGCCATGTAAGACAGACCCTAACAATAGAAAAACAAAGAAGAAAACTGGATTTAGCACTCATGGATAGTGGCAGCAATTTCATAACTAGGGACAGAGTAGAGTACTTTGACCCTAAAACCCCCAAAAGGATTGTCCCGCGGGGGGCGTGTCCAAGATGGCGGCGTGAGCAGACGCACGGGTCCGATCTGCGCCGCCCGGGCCTCTAAATCGCCTTCGAACTCCCGACCTTGAGGGTCACGGGGCCCGGCCATGGTGCCCGACATGGGAGGACCCTGGGGCACCCCAAAGAACCGAGAGCACCCGCTGCCGGATTCCTGCACGCGAGCTGTGGTGCGTCAGGGGCTGGTGCCGGCGGCCGGCGCGCGAGGTGTGCAGCGGGCCCTGCTGTGACGCATGCCCGAGATTCAGCGGTGCTAGAGGAGCTGGTGGGCATTTGACGTGTTCGGGCCTCTGGTCGGCGGCGCGGTCGGCCGCGAGGGACCTAGGCAAAGCCAAGCTGTACTGCTGCGTGAACACACACAGCCACTGGCGGAACTGCGCAGCTAGGAGCACTCGATCCCTGGGAGCGAAGCGCAGAGGTCCGACTGATTTACCTGTGCTTTCATAGTTTGAGGTCAGTGGTGATGGCGACCTCTAGGGCAAAGCGGGACCGGACGATGAGGGACATGCTCACGGGGGACGTCCAGTTCTGGGTGAGGCTCATGAGGAGCCGCCGCCCACGAAGGGTCCTGAGACTCGGAGGGAGACAGCAGAGGATGAAGCAGCACCAGTTACAAAGGCTTTCCTTACCTCCCTGTTTGAGTCTCTCCGTAGAAACTTACAGGAAATCCGCAGGGATATATCTCAGGAGGTGAAGGAGGTACAGGTTGAGCTTACCTCCCTGGGCGAGCGGATAGCACAGGCTGAAGATGAGGAAACGGCTCGGGGTGAGGTGCTGGCAGATCTAAAGCAGGAGGTTATTCGCTTGCGGGAGCAGCAGGACCACCTCCCGGTGGCGGTGGAGGATCTGGAGAATCGGTCACGCAGGCATAACATCCGCATGAGAGGGGTGCCGATCGGAGCAGAGAAGGAGGACATTGGTGACTTTGTGGTAGCGTTGTTCCGCTCTGTCCTCGACCCGGAGGAACCTCAAGAGATCGTCCTGGACAGAGTTCATCGTGTGCGTCGCCCTGGTGGAGCAGGGGACCGCCCGCCGGATATTTTGGCGAGTGTCCACAACTTTGGGCTGAAAGAAAGCGCAACCTTCCACAGATCCACTTTAGAGGTCATCAGCTCCAATTATTTCAGGACCTTTCGGTGCGGACTCTGCAGCGGCGGCGTGAGTTTAAGCCTATTACAGAGAACCTGCGAGTACATGGGGTGTCGTACTCGCGCGGTCACCCGTTTCGCCTTGTCTTTCGTTGGGAGGAGCAGCTTCGTCAGGTGAAATCGTTGACGGAGGCGAACCGGATCCTGGGTTTGGAGGAGGATGCCCAGGGATCGGCATTGAGGCTTGGGGCGGCCGATGGGTCCCACCCGCAGTGGCGGAGAAGGGAGAGATGGAGAAATCAACGGTGTCCTACTGTGTCGGGCAGATCTCGGAACGTCAATCGGCAGTCAGCAGTGCATAGGTGATGGGAGCCGAGGTGCTGTTGATGGGCTGGGGGCCGCTCTTGCGAGCCTACGACCCTTTGAGTGAGGTCTGGGCGGCGGAGTCGTTGGACTTGGTAGACGATACGGTGTGGTTCTACGGCCTCGTTGGGACTTTTTCCTCTTCGTGATGTGTGTGAGAGGACTTTATTGCTCTGAGCATTTGTTGTGTGTTCTAGGTTTATGTTGGTATGCTTCCCTGCGAGTCTGGTGTTTATGGGTTACAAAGGGTTTGCTGTGCGACCTAGAGCGGCTGAGGTACTGTGTTAGGTCTAGGCCCTGGTCGCCCTACAGATCCCCTCCCCGCATAGCAAATTCTTCCCTGAGAGGTATGGCAGTTAAGTGCTTGAGTCTGAATGTCCGAGGACTTAACAGTCAGACCAAGCGGTTGGCGATATTGTCAGGTCTGGAGAAATCTGGGAGCCATATCTGTTTATTACTGGAGGCACACCTGCTGCACAAAGACACTTTTCGCATGCGCTCACGCTGGTTCCCTAGACAACTTTGGTCCTCGGCAGCCTCGAAGCATGCAGGGTGGCAATACTGCTCTCAAGGTCTTTCCCCAGGGAGGTGGTGGTGAAAGTACACGAAGTGCAAGGTAGGTTCCTGGCTATTAGAGTAAGACTGGGGCCCTTTTTCTTCACCGTTGCCTCTCTCTATGCTCCAAATGTCCAGCAGGAGGCATTCTTGAGACAGGTGGTTTCCCCGACACTTAGCTCACTGGATAGCGCCATTTTGGTGGGCGGAGATTTTAATCTAGTGATGGACAACGAGCTTGACCGCTCGGGCCTACGCTTTGGGCAGGGAGGGGCGTTATCGGAGGCCGGGCGACAGTGGCTGGCTGAATGTGGGTTGGAGGATGTATGGAGGAAGCTACACCCTACGCAGCAAGATTATTCCTTCTATTCCGCAGCGTCCAAGACTTATGCACGGCTTGATCTTTTCCTGGCCTCAAATGAGTTTCTGCCCCGAGTCAGGGAGGCCACGATCGAACCGAAGGCTTTGACTGATCATGCTCCGGTTATCGTAGAGCTTACCATGGAAGTTGGCCGAGTGGGTACACCGACTTGGCGTTTTAGGGATTCCTTGCTGCAGAGTGAGACAGTAGTAGAGTCACTCCGGCACGCAATCGTGGACTACATTAGCTTCAATGACGATGGCAGTACTACTGTGGAGACGGTGTGGGAGGCTCTGAAGGCTGTGGTGAGGGGTGAGGTAATAGCACTGTCCGCAAGAGACAATAAGGCACGGAGGGAGATAAGGGAGCAGCTGGAGCAGAGGGTGGCCACATTGGAGCGTGCCCACAAATTCACGGGAGCGCCGAGAACTTGCCGGGAGTTAGAGAAAGTGAGGCAGCAGCTGAAATGACTGGATTGGGATAGGGCAGAGTATGCAGTAGGGCGACTTAAGCATAAATATTATATAACACCCGGCTCTGATGGCCTGCCGATAGAATATTACAATTCTCACGCTGCCTATTTATTACACCCACTCACAGAAGTATTCAACGAAGCACACAATAAATTACAACTGCCGGACTCAATGTGCGAAGCACTGATAGTCGTCCTCCCAAAAACGGGCCGCGACCCTCTAGATGTCAAATCATATAGACCGCTCTCCTTGCTGAATACAGACTGTAAATTATTAGGAAAAACACTCGCAAACCGTCTTCTCCCCTACTTACCGACTTTAATAAACCATGATCAATCAGGCTTCATTCCTGGCAGAAGCACCTTCCTGAATATTAGGAGACTCTTACACATAATACACAGCAATACAAACTCGGAAGCAGTGGCCCTATCTCTAGATATAGAAAAAGCATTCGACACACTCAGCTGGAACTATCTTCTACACACACTCAAAGTATTCGGCTTTGGTGCCGGCTTCATTAACTGGATCAAAACGCTTTATTCCAGGCCCACTGCTCGGGTTAAAAATGGACGAGTTATTTCTGAAGCATTTCCTATAGGTAGAGGCACCAGACAAGGCTGCCCATTATCTCCATTGCTGTTCGCTATTGCTATGGAGCCACTAGCGATTAAACTACGGAGTTACGCACACATATGGGGTATCCCGGAAGCTAACACCCACCACATTATATCTATGTACGCGGATGATGCCTTAATATATCTGCGCAACCATTCAGCTCATATGGCTGAGGCCCTGCAGTTACTGGACTCCTTCGCTATCGCCTCTGGTCTACACGTTAACTGGTCCAAATCAAGCGTATTCCCGATTTCTCCGTCCCCAGTAGCGCACCATATGTTACTGCTGCAATACAAACTACCCTGGTCACACATAACTTTTAAATACCTGGGGGTGCAGATTTATCACTCCATCACGGATCTAAAAGAAGGAAACATAGACAGGATCCTTGGCTCTGTTCGCGGCTCAATACCCTTCTGGAGCTCACTTCCCCTGTCTCCAATGGGCCGAGTGGCAATAGCCAAAATGCTCATCCTTCCAAGGTTTCTATATTACTTTACAGCACTTCCGTTGTGCTTACCACGTTCCTTTTTTAATAAGCTGCAATCAATACTAACGGATTTACTCTGGGGTAAAGATAGACGCAGAGTGGCGCTGTCAATAACGCAACATCCACTGGAGATGGGCGGATTAGGAATGCCTAACTTCGAAAGATATTATGCAGCCGCCCAATTATCATGGCTGTCTACATGGCTATGCGACACCCCGTCGGCTGAAAGCAGGATGTTACAGTCACATATAGCATCACAGAAGCTGCTACTCTCGATACTAACTAGTACCCCCCACACGTCTCCCAGACTAATATTATTAGAGGCAGCCCGATTCTGTTGGCGAAGATATGTTCAAACCAAGTCCACATCTTCCCTCTACTCGCCTCTGTTGCCACTAGTTCAATTGCCGGGCATTCAAACCCTGTCAATACATCATGATACATGTGAAATGAATATGCTCCAATTGGGTGACTTATATTCTGGCTCCGTGATGCGTACTTTTGCTGAACTGGTGACAGCAGGCACTATGCAGAAAGGGGCCTTCCTAACATTTAATGCCATAAAGCTATTGCTCAATAATATCTGGGGCGCAGGAGACTCGGAACCTCCCGAGTCCTCGCTGCTCCCCACTATACTAACCATTGGCAGCTCAAAGAGCATTATTACCATATTATATAAAGCATTGCTCGAAGCAATATGTACAACACTGCCACATGCAAAGGCTCGGTGGGACGCTGTCCTTCCTACCCCACTACCACAGAAGACCTGGATTACTGCCCTCGCAACAATCAAATCAATATCTCGTAATCCTCGTCTGCGGTACACTCAATTTAATTACCTTCACCAATCATATCTATCACCAGCCCGCATTCAAAAAATCTATCCCAATACAACACCAACATGCCCTAGATGCGCTACACCAGCAGCTGACTTCTACCATATGGTCTGGAGTTGCCATTCCATAAACTCGGCCTGGCAACGTGTGACGGAGGTCACAGCAGAGATCTCATCTCACACCCTAGCGCCCACTCCTGACTTCTGCTTACTTGGCATAAGGCATCGCACTAAAGCAGACAAACATACGCACAGATTCATTGACCTGGCATTCGTAGTGTATAAACGCTTGATAGCAATACATTGGAAAGCTCCACATGCTCCCTCCCACGCGACATGGCTACGTGACTTACATAGCCGATCTCAAGCTGAAGCCCAGACACTTCACCTGCTACAACACAGAGGCCTTATCCTAGATGGCCCGGAGGTCTGGGACACATTTGTGGTGGCAATAGAGGCCAGAGACGACATGTATCCCCCATGAATGGGTCTCAACTCACGAACATTACAGCCTGCGCTGACACTGCTAATACCTTAGCCGCACGGCACTAACTCTGATTGTCTTTAAATACACTCATTGCTAATATCCCTCTCCCTCCTCAAAAGACATTTCTTAGCTGTGCCCAACTACTCCCCACACGCTCATACAAGCATGAAACATACAATCATACCATGTAAAACACTCCTGCCCCTGAACCTGTCAACACCACAGACACCCTCTACAGCCTTGAAGTGTTTTCTATATTAGTTACGGATATCGTCAGCGATTGGCCAGACCTATTAAGCTGCAATCGGTCATCACAATAGCTTGCATGCTAAATGTCGCTGCATTCTCCTTTTATTATGCCCTTGACTCCTTCGCATTATTAGGATTAGTTGTAAAAGTCTCCCCCACCAGCTATCCTTGTTTTCCCCTTCCAATTTCCCCTTCTCCTCCTTCCTTTTTATACCTCTCGGTGTGGCAATGCTGTGTAAAATTATACAAGTGTGCAAATGTATCGCAAAAGAATGTACAGCTGCTGTATTGTTGTGTGAAGTTTGTGTTCAATAAACAGATTTAAAAAAAAAAAAAAACATAAATATTATATTGGCAGCAACAGGTGCGAGAAACTCTTAGCGCACCGGCTACGAGCGCAACGGGCTGCGATAAAGCTAATTCGTTCCCCTTCATGGGGGGAGGCCCACTCGAGCGACCAGATTGCTGAAGCTTTTGAAGTCTTTTAACGGGGGTTGTATGCTGTGGATGTGCGGAATGACACGGCTCTGGAATCTTAGAGGACATAGCAGTCACCCCTCTTGGGGAGAGGGAGGCGTCCCTGCTGGATCAGCCGATAAGAGCAGATGAGGTTATATTAGCTATCTCGCACCTAAAGGCTGGGAAGTCCCCGGGTCCCGATGGGTTCACAGCGTTATTCTATAAGACCTTCTGTGCGGAGCTCGCCCCGTTCCTTGTGCGTCTTTTTAATTCCTTTCAGGCGACGGGAGCTTTGACGCCTAGTATGCTAGATGCTACCATTGCCGTTATACATAAGCCGGGTAAAGACCCAGAAGAGTGCGCTTCATACAGACCGATTTTGCTCCTGAATATTGACGCCAAGCTGTTCACTGGGATTCTTGCATGTTGCCTCAACCCTTTTATGGCGGGTCTTATTGATCCGGATCAGTCAGTTTTCATCCCACATCGACAATGTGGCAATAACACGAAGCGGCTGCTGCATTTGTTAGATAAAATAGCGATCCGCTAGGGCCGCGCTCTTCTTAGCTATAGACACCGAAAAGGCATTCGACAGAGTTCACTGGCCATACCTTTTTCAGGTGCTGAAGCATTTTGGTCTTGGCCCCGGGTTTAGATCTTGGATACGATGCACCTATCAATCCCCTAGGGCGGCGGTTCGGGTTAATGGCGTGCTCTCTCTACCGTTCCCAGTTAGGCGCAGGACTAGACAGGGATGCCCGCTCTCACCCCTCCTATTTGCGCTATACATGGAGCCCCTTCCGCAGCGCTTGCGAGACAGTCCTCTGGTCTCCTGTGTGAAATTCGGTGGAGACAACCATCTCATTACTCTTTACGCAGACAATGTTATTCTTACAGTGGCGGAGCCTATGACCTCGTTGCCCGCGCTCTTGGGGATACTAGATGAGTTTAGCCAGGTTTTGGGATTTAAGGTGAACATGCAGAAATCGCAGATCCTGAGTTTATCGGTGACCCCGGACCACGAAGAAGACCTGAGAGCGAGATACCCCTTCCTGTGGTCGTCTTCACGCCTTTCCTCCTTGGGGGTAGAACTGGCGACCTCTGCTGCGAAGACAGCGAGTGTGAATTATACGAAGTTGGTCCGCGAGGTACAGCGAGATTTGGAGTCGTGGGGGAGACATAGGCTGTCATGGCTGGGTAGAGTGGCAGCAGTTAAGATGACTATTTTACCACGCATTCTTTATGTATTCCAAGCACTCCCGCTGACCCCACCTCCCCGGACGATTGCCACTCTACAATCGGCGGTTCTGAGGTTTATCTGGGAGGGCCGACCGGCGCGTCTGCCGCGACAGGTTTTGTATTGCCCTAAGGGTGGGGGAGGATTAGCTATCCCGTGTCTTCTTTGTTATTTCCAGGCTACGCAGCTGCGTTTTCTTTTAGAGTGGAGTCTCCCGCTCACGGAGAAACATTGGTGCTATATGGACCAAGCGGTAGCGGGCACGCATATATGGAAGGAGCCCTGGCTCAGACGTCGGCACAGAGCTAGGGGACTTTATTCTTCTCCGGTCACAGGAGCAACCTTGCGAATATGGGACACTGTGGCTTGTCGTTTGGGGTTGACATCCTTTCTGTCCCCGATGACCCCCATTGGCGAGAATCCGGACTTTGAGCCTGGACTTAATCTAGAGGGACTGAAACGTTGGTACGATGGGGGCTGTAGGAGAGTGGGAAGCCTCTTTGATGAACAGGGGGTACTGTCCGTTGACCAGATGAAGGAGATGTACGGCCTACGGGAGGCGGATAGGCTGATGTATTATCAGGTCCGACATTGGGCCCTACTGCGGGCTAATAGAGCATTAATAGATAGGCCCCTTACACCATTCGAGAAATGGCTGCTGCTAAAGATGGGTGATAAGGGGTCATCTCCAAGCTATATCGACTCCTGCAGGGGGAAAAGCGACTGCCCAAGTCAAAGGGGCAGCTGAGATGGGAGAGAGAACTGGAGAGGGAATTTACGGACGAGGAGTGGGACAGCATATTCTATAGAACGCACCACACAGCCTATAATGCAGCAGGGACAGAGACATCATATAAAGTGGCCTCCTACTGGTATTATACTCCAGCGCGCATCCACGCATGGAGCCCTGATAAGTCGGATCTGTGCTGGAGGGGTTGTGGAGCCAAAGGTACACTGGTGCATTTACTATGGCATTGTCCCAAGCTACATTGTTACTGGGAAAGCATACTACATGATATAGATACAGCATTTCACACTGAGATCCCAAGGTTCCCATCGTATATAGTGCTGGGGTTACCCAATCCCCTTACTTTCCCCCTAAGATCGCTAAAAGGGAGGCAGATGGCTTTGGCGCTTAATGCTGCGATACAGCAGAATTTAGCTCTCTGGGGTACGGACAGAGTGCCGAAGCGGGCGGCATGGTTGCAGAAGCTGTGGTTTAGCCTGGCTATGGAGAAACTCACTTTGGCCTCCCAGCAGCGAATGAGTGATTTGAATGTACTATGGAAGCCATTTCTTCAGATTCTACCCTCAGAGTTTACGGAACTGACATGCCCGGCCTATCTGAGGGTTTTGAGATTGACTTGAACTGGGTGCAGGCTACCGGGAGGGGAGACCTTGGAGAACTGAAGTTGGAGGGGGGAGGGGTAGGGCCCGAGAGAGACACGGAGAGGACTTGGACTTTAGAGGGAAGCATTGTTAGTATGTTTTATTTATTTGTTTGGGTGCTTCACATTAGCAGGGCCCGCAATCTGGAAGCGTATTGGCGCTGCTGGCCTACTCTCTGGGTTACGATATGGGGGATGGTGGGAGGTTGCCTTTGGTGTGGCCCGGAGAGTGGGAGTTTAACGGGCAGATCTTCTGTCGTCAGGGTTGTGGTCTTTGCTGGAGCGAAATATTTTATTTACTGGCTCGAGTTATACTGTGTTGTATTCTGTATGTTTATACTTGCAAAATAATAATAAACAGATTTGATCCATAAAAGGATTGTCCCCAAATATGAGGAAGGTAGTGATATCACCAAATGGTCCACAGTCTATGAGAGGGCCTATGTAGTCAGAAAACTTGTTAAATAGCATTGGGGCTCTCCTTTGTGGGAACTGTTCTCAGGAAAGTGCAAGGATAGACTCCTGACACTGAATGAGACAGATGCAAGCTCCTATGACCTCATGAAGGATACCCTGATTAAGGGCTTTGGGCTTACTATTGAGCAGTACAGAATTAAATTCAGGGACACTTGAAAAACCCAGAGTCAGTCTTGGGTTGATTTTGTTTACTTCTAAGTAAAAACACTAGGTGGCTGGTTAGAGGGAAACAATGTGCATGATGATAAATGGCTTTACAATTTAGTGATGAAAGAGCATCCGTTAAGTAAGTGTGTACAAGAAAAGTTACACCAAGTCCTGGTAGGCCTAGCTCCACTTTCTCCTGATGAGTTGGGGAAGAAGGCAGACCACTGGGTCAAAACTAGGGTGACCAAAACTTCAAAGGGGAGGAGGGGGTGTTGACTGCAAGAAATAGGTCAAAAATCACCCACAAGGGAAAGAGGGTAACCAAAACAATGTAAGCAAGGAGTCTTCAAAAGCCCCCCAGAAACCTGCACAGGATGGTCGGCTCCAAAACTCTTCACAATCCAAGAGTGGGTACAAAGGAAAAAACTGGGTTTCCAAGAAAGGGTTGGTGTCATGATTGCAAGGCCTTTGGACACCAAACTGGAGACCAGACCTGTCCCCACAAAAATGTCTCTAGTGCACCTGTATTATATGCAATGGTAGGTCTCCAGATGGGATTCCAGGGAGGCCCTGACCATGTCAGTGAGTCTACATAGGCAACTTTAGTCTCAGAGGGTGCGGTGGATATAGCTGCCCTGAATTCCTGGCCCAGTAATCTGGAGAGATACAGACAACAATCTCACATGAATGGGATTGAAGTTGAAGCCCTAAGAAACACTGGTGCCAGAATCACCATGGTGACTAAGCAGCTGGTGTCCTCAGATGCGTATCTGACTGGTGAGACATACACAGTCCTCAATGCTGATAACCAGGCCAAGGTACAACCCATGGCAATGGTATCCTTAGAATGGGGAGGGCTTACTGGCCAGAAAAAGTGGTGTTATCTCCTGCAATCCCTGTGCAATGTCTGCTAGGTAATGATCTGGGGTCCTCAGCATGGGCTGAGGTAGAAAAAAAGACCCATGCAGCTATGCTGGGTATCCCTGAATGAGTCTGTTTATAAACAAGAGCACGGAACAAGGCTCAAGGGGAAAAAGTACAGTTGTGGTCTGGAACAATGGTCCAACCTCCCAAGAGGAAGGGCAAGAAAACTGGAGGGCAGCTTCAAAACAGACCACAGAACATGTTCCCTCTTCTCAGGAAGAAAACCTGACAGCCCCAGAGGGAACTGAGCCAGAGAGCTTGGGCTTTATATGGCAGAGCTTAGGAGCAGGGAGACCCTCTAGGGAAGATGTGTGCCAGGGACAAACTCTTGAAGACCTGAGACAGCAAGCTGCTGATCAGGAAAAGGGGGACATTAGTGGCTTCCACAGGACCTATTGGGAGGAGGAACTCCTTTTTACTGAGGCCAGAGACCCCAAACATGGTGCCACTAGGAGAGTTGTAGTGCCTCAGTAGAGAATTTCACCCTCATTTTGGCCCATGATAGCCCCCTAGCAGGGCATTTAGGCCAGACAAAACATGGAGTATGCTGGTAAACCACTTCTACTGACCAGGCATGTCTCAGAGGTGAAGGAGTTTTATAACTCCTGTGCCACCTGTCAAGCCTATGGCAAGATAGGTGGCCACCAAAAAGCTCCCTTAATTCCAATTCCAGTTGTTGAGGTTCCCTTTGAAAAAGTAGGAATTGACATAGTCAGTCCCTTGACCCTCCAACAGCATCAGGGAACAGATTTATACTGGTTGTAGTGGATCATGAAACCAGGTAACCTGAAGCAGTTCCCCTGAGGACCACTACTGCCCCTGCAGTAGCGAGTACCATCCTTGGGGTATTCGCCAGAGTGGGCTTTCCAAAGCAGGTGGTGGCAGGCAGAGGTACCATATTCATGTCTGGCTACCTGGAGCACATGTGGGATGAATGTGGTGTGATCTATAAGTTCACTACCCCATACCATCCCCAGTGCAATGGTCGTGTTGAGAGATTTAACAAAACACTGAAAGGCATGATTGGTGGACACCCTGAAAAACTCAGAAGGAGATGGGATTCTTACTTCCATGCCTGCTCTTCGATTACAGGGAAGTGCCACAGAAGGGAGTAGGGTTTTCCCCCTTTGAACTTTTGTTTGGGCATCCTGTGAGGGGACCATTTTGTCTTGTAAAGGAGGGATGGGAGAGACCTCTCAGAGAACCAAAGCAAGACATAGTGGACTATGTACTTGGCCTCCGCTCTACAATGGCTGAGTACATGGAAAAGGCATTCAAAAACCTGGAGGCCAGCCAAGAGCTCCAGAGGCTTTGGTATGACTAGAAGGCTGCAAAGGTAGAGTTCCGACCAGGGCAGAAGGTGTGGGTCTTTGAGCCTGTGGCTCTCAGGGCCCTCCAGGACAAATGGAGAGGACCTTACACCCTCTTAAAAAGGCAAGGGGAAGCCACCTACTTGGTGGCCTTTGGCTATTGCAGGAACCTCAAAGGGGTGATCTAGGTAAATCGCCTGAAACTCTTTCATGACATACCTGGAATGCCCATGCTCATGGTCGCTGCTGAGGGACAGGAAGCTGACAGAGAACCTATCCCTGATCTTCTCTCTAGCAACCCAAAAGATGGCTCAGTTGAAGGAGGAGTCTTTCCAGACACCCTCACTGACCAACAGCAGACTGACTGCAAGCAATTCTTGCATCTGAGTACGAAGCTCCTCTCTCTGACCCCTAGTTGTACTACATGGTGCATCCATGATGTGGGCACGGGAGACAGCTTGTCTATCAAAAACAAAAGGTATAAACAGTCTGATCATGTCAAACAGAGCATCAAAGTTAAAGTCAGCAAGATGCTGGAATTAGGAGTCATTGAGCACTCTGAGAGCCCCTGTGCCAGCCCAGTTGTTCTAGTCCCCAAACTTCATTTCCAGGGTGGAAAGAAAGAAATTAGGTTTTGTGTGGACTATAGGGGTCTCAACGATGTGACCAAAACAGATGCCCACCAAATTCCTAAGGCTGATGAACTTATTGGCAGGCTAGAGGCAGCCAAATACCTCAGTACTTTTGATTTCACATCATAGTACTGGCAGATAGGTGTGACCCCTGGAGCTAAAGAAAAGTTAGCATTCTCCACCCCTGATGGGCATTATCAGTTCACGTTTATGCCCTTTGGCCTGAACAATGCCCCTGTCACCTTCCAACGGTTGGTGAGCAAAGTCCTTGCTGGGTTAGAAAACTTTAGTACAGCATAGCTTGATGATATTGTTGTCTTTAGCTCTACCTGCCAGGATCACCTGATCCATCTTGGTAAGGTCCTTGAGACTCTGCAAAAGGCAGCCTCACTATCAAGGCAAGCAAGTGACAGCTAGGGCACGGAAAGGTTATATACCTGGGTCACATTGTAGGTGGAGGACGAGTTCAACCACTGCAAGCCAAGATCCAGACAATTCTGGACTGGGTAGCTCCAACAACACAGACTCAAGTCAGGGCATTCCTTGCCTTGGCTGGGTACTATAGGGGGTTTTATTTGTGCAGAGAAGCCCACCTTGCAGCCTGACAGATGTCCAGGACTTGTACACCTCTTGCAAACACAGTGGTAGCAGCTTTGCTCCTGGTTGAATGAGCCCTCAATCCCTCAGGAGGCTGCTTGTAGGCCAGAGCGTAGCAGATTTTTATGCAGAGAACGACCCAGCTTGAAATGGTTCATTTCTGCACTTCCTGATCTTTGTTCCCACGTACCCCACAAAGAGTTGGTCATCCACCCAGAACTCTTTTGTGTGGTCAAGGTAGAACGACCAGTCAATGGAGTTGCTCCTCTTCCTTAGATGGATATGGTAAAGCAAAAAAGGTGGACAGGGTGATATTCTGACTCAGGTGAAATGGGGTCACGACCTTAGGGAGGAAAGAGGCACCGGTTTGAAGTACCACCTTGTCTGAGAACATAGCGAGATATGGCGGCTTAAATGAGACAGCCTGCATCTCAGTCACCCTCCTGGCAGATGTTATTGCCACTAGGAAGGCTAACTTGCTGGTGAGTAGCCACAGGGGCAATTGTGTAAAGCCTTAAAGAACGAGTTACTTACCTTCGGTAACGACTTTTCTGGTGGATACATTAGCTACCTGTGGATTCCTCACCTGATGAATACTCCCATGGCGCCAGCATTTGACGGAAATCTTCTTACTAGTCTCTGCACGTCGACGAGGACGTCACTCTAGCCCACGCGACGCCGTCTGACGTCATACAGGCAATAAGAAGTCCTCGCCGACGTGCCGATGACAGTACCAACATTTTTTACGTGCATGAGAATAATAATAATAACCCAATGCAATGAAAGAGCAAAGCAACATCTCTTAATATTGTAAATCACACAACATTGCAATAAAATAGCTGTAGATTTAATATAACCTTTTTCTTTTTTTTTTTTTTTTTTTAAACAAATAAATATATTTATACATACGAATCATGTATATACCCAATATATATATAGATTTATATATAAATATACACATATATACAAATATCATACATGCAAAATGTATTGCAACTTTGAAGACCAAAAGGAGCACACTCAAGGATTGCTTGGAGAGACCAAAAAGGCAACGGGGAGGCGGGTGGGACCGTGAGGAATCCACAGGTAGCTAATGTATCCACCAGAAAAGTCGTTACCGAAGGTAAGTAACTCGTTCTTCTGATGGATACAACTACCTGTGGATTCCTCACCTGATGAATAGAGTCCCAAAGCAGTACCACGCCCGGCGGTGGGTGCCTAAATGGTCAAACCAAGAAATCCTGCAGCACTGACCGTGCAAAATGACCGTCCCTTCTGACCTCAGAGTCCAAACAGTAATGTTTCACAAAAGTGTGAAGGGACGACCAAGTTGCGGCCTTGCAGATGTCAACCACAGGAACACCCCTGGCCAAGGCCGAAGAGGCCGACTTAGCTCTGGTGGAGTGAGCTCTAATGCCCTCAGGCGGATCCTTCTTTGCCAAAGAGTAACAGATTTTAATGCAAAGAACAACCCACCTGGAGAGTGTTCTCTTGTGGACTGCCTTTCCTCTCCTCTTGCCCACGTATCCGACAAACAGCTGATCCTCCAGCCTGATATCCTTCATTCTGTCGATATAGAAGCTCAACGCCCTTTTTGGGTCCAGGCGATGTAGTCTTTCTTCCTCCTTTGAAGGATGAGGCGGAGGATAAAACGTGGACAAAGTGATTGTCTGAGCCAAATGGAAGGGTGAAACAACCTTCGGAAGGAAAGCAGCCTTGGTCCTCAACACCACCTTATCCCCATAAAACGTTATATAAGGGGGTTTAACCGATAAGGCCTGCAACTCACTCACTCTCCTTGCAGATGTTATAGCTACCAGGAATACTGTTTTAATAACCAAATACCTTAAGGGGCAAGAATGCATAGGCTCAAAAGGGGACCCCATAAGGAAAGTCAGGACCAAGGACAAATCCCATTGAGGCATAACGAATGGTTTTGGAGGATATTGATTCAGAAGACCTTTCAAGAATCTGAGAACAATAGGGGATTTAAATAACGATGGTTGGTCTGGAAGACAAATGAAGGCTGACAAGGCCGACAAATAACCCTTAATGGTAGCTACTGCACAACCTTTCTGCGCTAGAGACAGTGCAAAAGACAAAACATGTGACAGATGAGCATGTAAGGGATCAATCTGTCTCTCTCCACACCACATAACAAATTTAGACCACCTATTAGCGTAGATAGATTTAGTGGAGTGTCGCCTGGCCGCTAAGATAACATCCACTACATCAGGTGGGAGAGAGAAGGAACTCAGGTTGCCCCGTTCAATCTCCAAGCATGTAGGTGCAGACTCTGGAGGTTGGGGTGTAAAACCTGCCCCTGCGACTGCGAGAGGAGGTCTGCCCTGAGAGGGAGACGGAGCGGAGGGCACAGTGAGAGTTGGAGAAGGTCGGAGTACCATACCCTCCTTGGCCAATCCGGAGCTATTAAGATGACTTGGGCCCGGTCTTGGCGAATTTTCCTCAACACTCGAGGAATCAAGGGTATGGGGGGAAACGCGTAAAGCAACTGGTCGCACCAGGTTATCTGAAACGCGTCCCCCAACGCTCCCTGCATCGGATACTGGAGGCTGCAGAATAACGGGCAATGCGCGTTCTCCCGAGTGGCAAACAGATCTATCCGAGGAAACCCCCACATCTGGAAGATTAAACAGACTTGATCTGGATGGAGACGCCACTCGTGGTCTGCCGAGAATTGGCGACTGAGACTGTCCGCACGTACATTCAAGACCCCGGCCAGATGATTTGCCACCAAGCAAATCTGATGGTCCTTTGCCCAGGACCATAGCCGAAGAGCTTCTCTGCAGAGAAGGTACGACCCTACTCCTCCCTGTTTGTTTATGTACCACATCGTGGTAGTATTGTCCGTCAGGACCTGTACCGACTGACCACGAAGGGATGGGAGGAAGGCCTTGAGAGCCAAACGTACAGCCCGTAACTCCAACAGATTGATATGAAACACCTGTTCCTCTGGAGACCAAAGCCCTTTGATCTCCAGATCCCCCAGATGAGCTCCCCATCCTAGGGTGGAGGCATCCGTTATTACCGTGGCCACTGGTGGCGACTGCGCGAACGGCTTCCCCTGTGAAAGATTGTTGCCCGCAATCCACCACTTCAATTCCACAGCAGCATCTCTGGAGATCTTGACAGTACCTTCTAAATCTCCCTTGTGTTGAGACCACTGCCTTCGGAGGCACCACTGAAGAGTCCTCATGTGCCAGCGAGCATGCGTGACCAACAGAATGCAGGAGGCGAACAGACCGAGCAGACGAAGGACCTTGAGGACTGGAACTACCGCTCCATTTCGAAACATTGGAACCAATTCCTGAATATCTTGAATCCGCTGAGGCGGAGGAAAGGCTCGACTCAATGTTGTATCCAGTACTGCCCCTATGAACAGGAGGCGCTGAGAGGGCTCCAGGTGAGATTTGGGCACGTTCACCGAAAAGCCCAGGTCGAACAACAACTGGGTTGTTGACTGCAGATGATGCGACACAAGCTCCGGGGACTTGGCTTTGATCAACCAGTCGTCCAAGTAAGGGAATACTGCTATCCCCTTCCTTCTGAGCTCCGCCGCAACCACTGACATCACCTTTGTGAAGACTCGAGGTGCTGAAGTAAGACCAAACGGGAGGACCGCAAACTGATAGTGCTGCGACCCTACCACAAACCGGAGATACTTCCTGTGCGACTTGAGTATCGGGATATGAAAGTAAGCATCCTGCAAGTCGACAGACACCATCCAATCTTCCTTGTTCAACGCCAAAAGCACCTGTGCTAGGGTCAGCATCTTGAACTTTTCCTGTTTGAGGAACCAATTCAAGATCCTCAGATCCAGGATTGGTCTCAACTGACCATCCTTTTTGGGAATCAGGAAGTATCTTGAGTAACAACCTCGACCCTTTTCCTGCTCTGGGACCAACTCTACCGCGCCCTTTGAAAGGAGGACTTGAACCTCCTGTTCTAGCAACAGGAGGTGTTCTTCTGAACAATAAGATGGGCGGGGCGGGATGAGGTGCGGGAACTCCCGAAAGGGAAGGGCGTAGCCTTTTCCCACAATGCCGAGAACCCAAGTGTCCGTTGTGATAGACTTCCACTTGTGGAGAAAACGCTGTAATCTGCCCCCTACAGGAGAGGAGTGAGTGGGAAACGGTGGAAGCCTAAGGCTGCTTCCCCTGCTGCACCCCTCCAGAGGACGAGGAAGAGGCAGAGTGCTGTTGAGAGGCTCCTCTGGTACGGACCCCACCCCTCCCCCTCCCTCTAAATGACCTATAGGGGAGGGAAGAGGCGGGTTGCTGGAACCTCCCCCGAAAGGAAGAGGAATAAGAGCCACGCCCAAATCCCCGAAACCTCCTGAAAATTCTAGAAGAGGCAGAGGAAGAAGGAGCTTGCAGTCCTAACGATTTGGCTGTGGCTCTACTCTCCTTAAATCGTTCCAAGGCTGAATCTGCCTTGGCTCCAAACAGTCTGTCCCCATCAAACGGGAGGTCCAGCAGGGTCGACTGCACATCCGCAGAGAACCCTGAGTTTCGGAGCCAGGCCTGTCTTCTTGCCACCACAGCCGTGCCCATCGCCCTGGCCACCGAGTCGGTCGTGTCCAGCCCAGACTGGATAATCTGGGTCGCGGCAGCCTGGGCGTCCGAGACCACATCCAAAAGACCCTGGGGAAGCTCCGTGAATGAAGACGAAATATCATCCATCAGCGCATGGATGTACCTCCCCAGAATGCACGTGGCGTTGGTGGCCTTCAACGCCAAACTGCATGACGAAAATATTTTCTTGGACTGCGCATCCAGTTTCTTGGAGTCTCTGTCTCCAGGCACCGTCGGGAAGGAACCAGGCGCTGACTTTGAGGAACAGGAGGCTTGCACCACCAAGCTCTCCGGCGTAGGGTGTCTAGAGAGAAAGCCAGGGTCAGATGGTGCAGCTCGATACCTCCTGGCCACAGCCCTATGAACGGCCGAGGAAGACACCGGCTTCTTCCACACCTCCAACACCGGATCCAGCAAAGCCTCATTAAATGGCAAGAGAGGCTCAGCTGCAGCAGAGGCCGGATGCAATACCTCTGTCAGCAAATTCTGCTTTGCCTCTGCCACCGGCAAAGGCAGGTCCAAAAAGCTCGCTGCCTTCCTCACCACAGCATGAAAGGAAGCAGCCTCCTCCGTATATTCCCCTGGAGATGAAAGGTCCCACTCAGGGGAAGTGTCCAGCCCACTGGCTGTATCCAGACCATGCAGTCCGTCTCCAGAGTCCTCAATCTCTCCCTCCTCTAGGACTCGCTGGTACTCTTGCTCTTCTAAAAGACGGAGAGCACGCCTCCTCGAATGAAGTCTCTCCTCGATACGCGGAGTCGACATGGCCTCCGCCGACGTCGAAGAACGGCGCCGATCTCCAGAAGCATCTGACGCCGCGTCCGGCGCCACAGGCAGCTTCGGCGCCGAGGCAGGAGCCGGAGGACGAGGTCTTGGAGCCGATGGACCAACCGGAGTCACAGGGCAAAATCCTGACTTCGACGGAGGGGCAACCTCCGGGGCCGAAACATCCGAAGCCACCGGAGCGGCCACCGACGCCGGCACCGGCGCCGAGCCCACATTCCCAAAAGGGAGAAAGGGCATAAAGGGTGCCGGCCGAAGAGGCGCAGGATCACCCAACGAAAAGGCCAAGGGCCCCGAAGGACCAGCCGGAGCAGCTCCTGGAGCCATCTGCTGAAAGATGGTATACATCGCATTAAGAAACGCGGTACTATCGGCTCCAGGAGTGGGAAAAGCCGGATACTGGGGTGCCTGGATCGAGGGCGACCCCGACGCCGGCCTCGACGTCTGCGACGCCGGAGAAAACACAAGAGGCTGCACCACCTCAATCACTGACGCCTGACCAGGTGAAGTCGGTGACGCCGGAGAGGGCAACGGCGTCGATGGATGCGGCGTGACCGTGGGGCTGACCTCCCAAGTCCTCCGACGCCGAGCCGAAGGTGACCTCGAACGAGACTCCTTGCTGGAGTGACGTCGTGAGTCTCTACGGCGCCGGGAGTCTCGATGACGCCGGTGAGACCTTGGCGAAGAAGACTTCTTATGATGTTTCTCCTTCTTCTTTGACTTTGCCATAAATAACTTGGCCTCGCGCTCTTTGAGGGCCTTCGGATTCATGTGTTGACATGAATCGCAAGTCGAGACGTCGTGGTCGGAGCTCAAACACCATAGACAGTCGGAGTGAGGATCTGTAACTGACATCTTGCCCCCACACTCTCGACAGGGCTTGAAACCCGACTTCCTCTGAGACATTGTTACCGCAGAGAAGACTACGCAGCAGACAATACACTGTAACCACGAAGGTAACAGTAACTCCCTCGAAGATAACCGTTTCGAATGCACGGAAAAAAGGGAACTGTCATCGGCACGTCGGCGAGGACTTCTTATTGCCTGTATGACGTCAGACGGCGTCGCGTGGGCTAGAGTGACGTCCTCGTCGACGTGCAGAGACTAGTAAGAAGATTTCCGTCAAATGCTGGCGCCATGGGAGTATTCATCAGGTGAGGAATCCACAGGTAGTTGTATCCATCAGAAAGTAGTACACATTAGAAAAGTGAGGACCAAATTTAAGTCCCCCACTGAGGTATGACAAAGGGCGTACAAGATTACATATGTACAAGCCTTTGAAGGAATATATTTACAATAGGAAATTTGAATAATGAAGGCTGATTGGGCAGACCCAAGAAAAGTCGATAAGGTGGAAAGATAACCCTTCAGAGTGCCCAATGAAAAGCCCTGCTGGGTAAAGGACAAGATAATGAGAAGAATATCAGAAAGAGAATCAGAAAGAGGATCAATAGATCTTTCTGTACAATAATATACAAAGTGTTTCCAAGAGGCAGGTGTATACTGTCTTGATGGAGGGACGCCTGGCTGCCAGAATCACTTCAGAATTTTGGAGGAGGGTCGAAGCCTGTCAACTGCTGCCGCTCAATCTTCACGAATGAAGGTGCGGAGTTGATAGGTTCGGGTGGAGAACCTTCCCCTGCTGCTGTGACAGAAGATCTTCCCAAAGGGGAATCCTGATGGGAGTATCGATGCTCATCTTTAACAGCTCGGGATACCAAAGTCTCTGTGCACAGTCCTGAAGCACCAAGATTACTCGGGCCTGATCATTCCTGTTCTTCTTTAGACCTCTGGGCAGAAGTGCTATGGGTGGAAAGGCGTACACAGTATACCTGAGCTCCACTTGTGACAAAAAGCATCACCGAACGAGTGCCACCTTGGAAACTCCAACGTGCAATACTGCTGACATTGCTTGTTCTCTTCGTAGGTCAACAGATCTAACCAAGGCTCTCCCCACTGCTGAAAAAGTCCTTGTGCTACCTCTGGATTGAGACACCACTCGTGATCCACTAGGCATTGACGGCACATTGTGGTGGTGTTGTCCATGAACTGCACTATCTTCCCTTTGAGAACTGAAAGAAATGCCTTCAATGCTAGCCGGATTGCCCGGAGCTCAAGTGAGTTGATATGGAGTCCGGATTATGCTGGAGACCTCTGATCCCCACCTCTCCCAAAAGGCCACCTCATCCCAGAAGTGACTGTCACTACTGTAAAATCTGGTAAGGGAAGGGAGAGAAGCCTGCGTCCAACCCAATCGCAGTTCTTTAACCACCACTGCATATCTTCTGCTGGTCCCTCTGAGATCTGAACTGTGTCTGAGAGATTCACCTGATGATGTGCCCACTGGAACTTCAGGTCCCACTGCAGAGCCCTCCTATGCCATCTGGCATGTTTTACTAACAGGATGCAGGAGGCCATGAGGCCCAGCAGCTTTGTCTGTCTCATTGAAATCCAGGATGGAGGCAGAAACATCAGAATCATAACCTGAATTTCCTGGAGTCGCTGCTCAGGAGGATAGACCTGAAACTGTACTGTGTCCACAACAGTGGATGAAAAGGAGCATCTGAGAGGGAGTCAGATGTGACTTTGGCATGTTTATAGTGACCCCTAGCGAATGCAGGAGGTTCGCTGTAGTCTGAAGGTGGGTGACAATAGCCTGGGGCGAAGGAGCCTTCAACAACCGGTCGTCGAGTTAGGGGTTGACTGAAACCCCTAACCTGCTCAGATGAGCTGCAATCACCGCCATGCCTTTGGTGAACACTAGAGGGGTGCTGGTGAGGCCGAAGAGGAGCAATGTAAACTAAAAGTGCTCATGGCCAGCCTTGAACCACAGGTAATGCCTGTGGTCAGGCAGGATTGGGATACTGAAATACGCATCCTGCAAGTCCAACACTACCATCCAGTCTCCTTGGTCTAGGGGAGACAAGACCTGGGTTAGAGTAAGCATTTAAAATTTCTCCTTTTTGAGGAAGACATTGACGTCCTGGAAATCCTGAATAGGGTGAAGACCCTTGTTCTTTTAGGGTATCAGAAAGTAGCAGGAACAATCACCACTACCTACTTCTGACATCGGGACCCTTTCTATGGCTCTGTTGGCCAAGACAGCCGCAACTTCCTCGTGGAGCAAAACTAAGTGATCCTGCATCTGCCGGTCTTTTGATGGAGGCACTGGGAGAGGAAAAGACAGCCAGTGAGGGAGATGAAATTGAATCTTCCCTCCAACTGGACGTACATGGTCTTGCACAATCACACTAGCAGGGCTTCGATGATGAACAGGTGGGGGGCTGGGTGGTAGACGACTTCTGGCCAAACCCTCTAGGTCTGAAGGCACCACGACTGGGTACCCACACAAGATGTTGGCCTGGTGCAGGATAGTGGCTGGTCTGTGGATGGCGTGGTGCCAAGCCCCTTCTGAATCTAAAAAAGGGGTAATAGACAGACTGCTGGCGAGGAGTCAAGAGGTCCAAGGACTTGGCGGTAAACTGGGAGTCCTTAAAGCACTCCAGTGCCAAGTCTGCTTTTTGGGCCAAATAAGCGGGATCCATCGCAAATCATGTCCCAGAGATCTGCCTGGACATTCCCTGAAACCCCAGATGTATGAATCCAGGCGCAGCGTCAAAGGGCCACCGTCGACGAAATCGCTCTACCCAGCGAGTCAGTCGTGTTCAAACCACAACTGATGGTAAACTTTACTGCATATTTCCTGTCTTTAACCACTTGGGAAAGAATGGCCCACATGTCCTCTGGGACCTGAGGCAGCACCTGTGCCAAGGCATCCCACAAAGTGTGGGGAAAACAGCCCAATAGGCATGAGGTGTTTACTGGCCTCAATGCTAAGCTGTTGGAAGAAAATGTCTTCTTCCCAAGCTGATCCAGCCTCTTGGATTCCCTATGCAGAGGTGCAGAAGGGAAGCCACCATGGGATGCAGATGCTGGGACTCCAAGCTTTCGGGGGCAGTGTAGGAAAGTACCTCTTTTTTGGCATGGGGACCCCCACTTTTTCCTTGTTGTCAGTATGCTTAGACTGTTTTCACTGGGATCCTGCTAATCAGGACCCAGAGATTGTGCTCTCTCCTCCAAATGTGGCTACCCTGGTACCTTTTACACCACACAATAGGCATACTGGTGATGGTCTGTAAGCCCCTAGTACTAAGTCCCTAATACATATGGTACTTCGGTACCCAGGGCATTGGTACACCAGGGGTCCCCCATGGGCTGCAGCATGTATTAGGCCACCCAAGGGAACCCATGCAAACTGTGTCTGCAGGCCTGCATTAGCAGCCTGAGTGAAAAGGTGCATAGAACCTTTCACTGCTGGTCACTACACCAGGTCACTGTAAGTCACCCCTAGGGTAGGCCCCTTCAGATCCAATGGTAGGGTGCAGGTCCCTCTGTGTGTGGGCAACCCTGCAAGAGAAGAGGTTCCCCTATGAACTCCAGTTCCAACAACCTGGACTTCATAAGAGCCGGGAAGCCATTTTAGGTATGTACTGGACATAGGTCAATACCTATGGTCCAGCTACATCATGGTTACTCCGAACCTAAGCAAGTTTGGTATCAAATGTGTCGGAATCATGCCCCAATACTAATGTCAGTATTGGTGGCATGATTCCAGGCACTCTGGGGAGCTCCTTAGAGAACGCCCCAGTGTTGCTCCTACCAGTCTTCCAGGGTCTGCGAGCAGCTCACGCTGCTGCAGCCCCTCAGACAGGATTCTGCCCTCCTGCTGCTTGACCAGTTCAAGCAGGGAAAGGCAGAACAAAGGATTACCTGTGGGAGAGGGGTGCAACCTTCTCTCCCTTAGAAATAGGTGTTACAAGGCTGGGGTGGGGTAGCCTCCCCATAACACTGGCTTGCTTGCACATTTGGTGCCCTCCTAGCATAATTCGGTTTGCACCAGTCCATCACCACCAGAGCTCCACCAGGTGGCCACTTGAGTCTGCCATCCTGAAATCAAGATGGGCAAAGGTCCTTAGGAGCATATGAATGGCCCAGTTAGTCAGATTACATCAGTGACCCCCGTATGATAGGCGGTCACCTTGCAATGTGATCATGCCCCTTTTTGGGCAATTTAGGGACTCCCTTGCGAATGGGTACCCAGATTTGGCATACAAGACTCCACCAGTACTCCTCTGTAATGACCTCTTCTGCTCCTGACCATTGGAACCGCTGTTGACTTCACAGGAACCGAACAAGACTGCAACACCGAGACAACCTCCCTTTGCAACATTGTTTCTGTGACTCCTATCAGCAACTTGCAACATTTCCACTGCTGTGCATCCTCTGGGGTTGGCAAGACTTCAGCTGCACCAAAGAAGCAAGACAGAATCTCCCTTGGAGTGAAGGAGTCACTCTCCTGCATCTGCATGCACCTAAGGCAACAACCTCCAGCTGCTGAGATCTGCTGTCGCTGGATCTGCAAATATCCTCCAACACAGGTGGTGGTTCTGAGGGGTCCTCTCTGCCTTCTGTCCAACTTGGGAGATGGTGAGCCATTGCCTCTTCCTCCAGGACAGAATCACTGTGCACCGTAACTGTTCCAGAAACCAAGGCTTGTTGACTTCTGCTCCGAAGGATCCTCAGGCTCCAAGTAGCCCTGGTGCTCAGCACTGTACCTCTGCACGGACAGTCTCCTCTCTGCTGCTCCAGCGACATGGGATTCTTTTTCAGGTGTGCTGCCTGGGCCTCACTGCGACTTACTGTGCCTGCTGCCAGTGGGTTGCTCGTGGGGTCTTATAGATGCTCACCTCTTGGGGCTCCATATTCTTCCAGCTCAGGGCTAACTACTCCATATCCTCTAGTGGGGGACCCTTTCTCGCCTTCCACTATTTTAATATATGGTTTGCCCCCCCTATAAGGCCCTTGCTATTTCTAATGTCTTTATGCTAAGCCTTAGTGCTTACCTGTGTATATTTTGTATGTACTTACCTCAAGAAAGGGGTGATTGCCTACAGTAATCTAGTTCAGTGTGCCTGTAATAAAGTACCATTATTTTTGCAACACTGTGTGGTTCCTTTCAGGTGTGATGTTACTATGTGACTACTGTGGTATTGCAAGTGCTTCACACTCCTAGATACATCCTGGCTGCTCACCACACCTACCACTAGAGAGCTTCCTAGACACTGTAACACTAACTAATAAGGGTTGACTGGACCAGGTATAAGGTGCCAACACTATCGGTGTTTCCCACACATCAGGCCAGCCTCCTACAGGTAGGGTGTTGTGTGAGAAAACTAGGGTCACTGGGCGTCGGGCGATGGCGGTGGCCAATTGACCTGTTTACAGGAGCCCCTGTGCTGGGTTTGGACCACATTCCCAGCAGGACATCAGTGAGGGCAACATCCGTTCCAATATGGATGTCCCCGGCTGAAGCATCTCTGTCAGGACATTAGTCCTGACAGGCACCCGGTAGGCAGGTCAAGGACCTCGGCTGCCCTATGCACCACCATTGCATGCAATGCCTATTACAGGAAAACAAATACTTCAAGCTCTTTACAGAACACAACTGACGCCTGTAATACTAGAGTAAACTGGGAACATCTTGAAAGCCTATGTTTAAAAATACATTTGGCAATACTAGCAAAATCCATGATATAGGCTTTATGGTTACCGCTGGCCTTGTCTTCTTGGGATATACTGGCATTATCACTTGTCCTGAGTTTTTTAAGGGTGCTAATTAAGAGTAAGAACGGTGAAAAACTCTCAGTTCTATTTTGGAGGAATGCACTTAATCAGGCTGATGTTTTCTAATTTGTAATTTTAAATGTTGCCATTTACCCTGCCACGGGGGTTGATATTCTTCAATTAGAAAGCACACTCTCAATGGTCAAAATAAAAAGTCTCTTGAGCGAAAGGGTCATAGGCAGTAGCCAAGATTAAAAAAAAAGAACATATTCGTACATTAAGAAGTCTGTGATGGGTTATTTTTAAGTGTTAGGAGATAAGTGACTTTTTGCTTATTTCTCTCAAATCCCTGATAAATTTATCAAGACCCAAACTCTATAAATCAGAATTGGCACTAATCCGGTCTGGAGAATAAAAGAACTTAGAGGAAGAATTGTTGACATTACAAGTCCTGTGTATGTGATTTAAAAGTTAAATATAGTACAACCCATCACCTCCTAGATTGCTGGTTTTTCTTGCAAGAGAGGATAAAACCCTTTGCCCCATTTTTAGGAAATATCCAGTTACAAATGATCAGAAGCACTAGTCACCTTATTTCAAATGAAATACCTAGACACTGGAATTGCTCTGGTATGATTTATAGAAATAGAAGTGTTATTGCCTAATGTTTGATCTCATAACATTGTAGTTATATTTTATGTGTATTGTGTATATTTGCCTCAGCTTTAAGGCATAAAGAGCTAATGTGGTTAACTTGAGGCTAGTAGTAAGTTATGTGGCCTGTTTTATCGTCTGTGCCCACAGAGCTCTGATATTGAAAAATACTTTATATATTATTTTTTAAATATTTATTCTTTTATATTTCCACAAGTTTATATGTTGGAAAAAAAAAAAATTGCAGGTGCTGAGATCTCAGTGCTAACTGGAAAGACCCTCCCAGATTTCGTGATTTTCAAATAAATCTCAAACTCTGAACTTTTCTAAAAAATAAAAAAAGCCACACTTTTTACAAAAGCCCCACAAAAGCTTAATGAAACCCTTGCATTAATTCTCCTTTTATTGACTCTGTGCTGCTGCGCCAATAAAAGGAGGCTTGGCAGGAGAGATGTATTTTTGTACTCTCTCCCTTGCTGTATGCTGTGTTAAATATGCAACATCTGCCTCCATAGCTAGGAGCAAATGACGTTAATGTCCTGGCCTTCTTTGGCAGACTTTGGCTCCTATATCCCCAGTTGTGCCACTTATCTTTTGCTCACCCCACACCCCTTGACAACAACTCCGTCCCAAGCCTCCTGCCCCTCCCTATGTCTCCCTTCCACTAGTCCTCCTGCTTCTCACCCGAATCCCTGCCCTGTGGCACCCATCACACAAAATTAGCAGTGTGAAATACATGGTGCTGGAGGTAAACTGTTACTTTGGTCCCTCCTCACATCTTAATTTAAGGTGTGAGGAAGGCAGAAGTGACTAAAGTAACCGCTGTCTCCAGCGCCATGTATTTGATGCTGGGAAGCATGACGGCAAGGTGGTGATACAGAGAGTCAGCTTTAAAATATAAATCTGCACTCTTTCTGGCACCAAACATTTGTCTTCCCAGTTCTGTCATGCTGTGTAGTGCTCGTTTACTGGCCTGTACACCCTGGCCATGGAATTTTTGTGACAGGCACATTCACCACCTGTCACAAAAAAAAAAAATATAGTGACACAATTTTTTTATTTTGGGGTTGTGAAATTTGGCAAAATAGACTGCAGAAACCTGGTTAGGGTGTGTCTGACTGTAGCTCAGGTGGTCAGTCTAGCAGCTGCCAAACTCTATGTGTAATGTGTCTAAAGCCCATGGGCTTTTGCTACAAACAAACACAACTGAGCTTTATACTATTAACTCCATTTGCAAATGTGTACCGTTACCACGTTTTTTCACATTACTGCATTGTTTCTCTAATCAAAATGCATTGCATTGTTCAGCCAAGGTGGGTCAAGGGTCCATATGTCTATTTATATCCCCGAGAAAATGAATGCATTCTTAGTGTACATCTGTAGAATTGCCCCAAAGAAGAGAAGAGTGGTGGGCTGATGCGGCCCAGCTGTTGTGGAGCTGCCCTTTTAGGTCTCACCTAGGCAGCGCATGCACTGTCTCTTCGAGACATGCTGTTTCTACTCTGTGTGCTTTAGACACATCCATCATTTGGTGTTTGTTCTTCGTCGGCCACTCTGATATCATTGCTTTTTAGTAGTGGCTTGGCTTTATTTGTTCCTCCCTCGTGGCTTTGGGTCCCTCTCAGGCAACTGGCCCTATTACATGTACTCGTGCCCTTCAGTCTATTTATTTATTTGTTTTTTACATTTCTTTTATTGCCATTTGTTAAGAAGGAAATAACAAGCGTCAGCATGATAGAGTACATAGGTGGTCGATCAAAAGGCATACATATAAAAAGACTCGTCAGTCAAAAGGCAAAGAATCTGATACAGATAAGTACATATGATAGCTTAATTAACGCCAATGGGTTGATTATCCTGTGGGGACAACAGCTTACATCTCTCCCTCTTCGTGATAAATGTAGAATCATATTGTCGTCATATTACATAACTTGCCTGGAGGGTCTCGTCAAACATGCAGGGGGAGAGGGAGGAGAACAAGGGGGGTAATTAACATTTAATTGTGTCTAGGTTGGCATAAAGTTAAAGAGATAAATCACAAATCAATCACATGAGCTAACCTGTGTCTAGGGGGCATCAACACTGAGGTGAAGAATGTGGTGGTGAGTATCTGGGGTGCGCTCTATTGCGTGGCCGGGGATACAGGGGCCCTGTCGACCACACCCTCACATTCTCAGTCATGTAGAGAGGAAATTTTGCAAAGCATTCGGTAGAGTAGGAGTGGTGTTTAGGTTGGAGGCAGTAACTCAGCCACCGGGGGTGGATTATTGGTTCCTGCATCACTGGAAGTGCGGGAAGTCAATTTATCGGATAACTTCAACAAATAGGTGTCCCAGAGCGTAGCTACCACACTCCCTCCCCTTGGTCTGTGGTCTCGTGCCAATGCACTGGCCTCCACCGTGGCCCAGCGTGAGGTTACTCATAGCCAGTTATCAATCACGGGGCCTGGGCCGCCTTCCAGGACATGGCAATGAGTCATGTGAACAATATTAACGCAAGGCACACAAATTTTTGTGTTTGGTCTGCTTGGATCTCCTCGTGACCTCTAGGAGGCACAGGAGTGGGTCTGGGGTGAGCAGTGAGTCTATGATCTCTGAAACATACCGCAGTACCTGGGACCAGGTGGTGTGAATCAACGGGAAATCCCACGTTATATGTAGAAAGATAGCATCACTGTGACCACATCTTGGGCAAAGGGAGGAAGCGCCCAGGAATATTCTGTGGAGGCGATGGGACATTAGGTATGTTTGGTAGGTATAGTTGAGCTGCGAGGTTTTTAGTCTGGCGTAGCATGATACATATTTCACCCGTTCCAGGGCTATCAACCACTGCTTGTCTGTTAAATTAAAGCATGGCAGTCATCCCATCTAGCTTTACTGCGTGGTGGGGGGTACTATGGATCTCCTGCAGCACCATATAAGGGATTGAGACCATTTTCCCACCAAGGCCGTGAGTCAATATGCAGTGTAGCCCCTGGTCAGATGAGGTTTCGGACAGGCCTGATTGTCAGATCGCCCCGATCACTGTTCTCACTGCAGTGTGAGAGAGACACTGTCCCAGGCCCAGAGCATGTGCTTCCGCAAGGTCTGGGAGAGAGCTCAACAAGCCATCGCCATAGAGATCACCTATGAGAGTGAGCCCCTTATCCCTCCATGGGGCAAAATTGCGGATCCGACAGACATCTCAGCTGGGGTACACTTCACAAAGGGAGCTGTGGGGAGTATGGCATCGAATTCCATCTAGGATAGATATAATGGTTCCAAACCAGTTTTGCAGTCCGCATGACCAGCCCAGGGACGGCACGGTGCGAGCCCGGGACAATAAGCCACTCAAGCACCCCCCAATCACCCAATGTGTCTCGAACCATGTAATGTTCTGTCGTGTGATCCAAAGCCATCCAGTACATTGGCCATTGCAGCTGGGCGAAAATTAGTGTTCATTGTCAGGCATCGCCATGACGCCCTCCATCAAGAAGTGTTGAAGAGCGGCAAGGGACACACTCTTGCGTCCTGGTCCCCATATGAGTGTTGTTAGCAGGCCACGTAATGTTCAGAAGAAAGTTTCCTCAGGAGACACGGGCAACCACACAAAGAAATACAGGAGCCTAGGAAGGACCAGCATCTTGGCTATGGACGCCCTGCCCATTGGGAAGAGGGGTAGGCGTGTCCAGAAGGGTAGGGATTGACAGATAGAAGTGAGGGCCTTACCATGATTACCCTTTAATAAGTCAGCCTCTGCATGGTAAATATTGACCCCCAGATAGCGGAAGGCCCCAAGAGACCCCCTCAACTGAGTCCTCGTTGTCTGCAATGGGAAGATACAGGATTTCCCCCAATTTACCTTAAGGCCAGCTGCCTCCCCGAACTGGTCTAACAGGACAAAAAGGGTTGGGAGAGTGCCTGCCACATCTCGCACATAAACCAAGACATCATCCGCATATAGTTACATCATGTGCCAGTGAATTCCCACTTGGACTCCCCACTCTCAGTTGTGAAGCCTTTGCTTCACAACTGTGTTGCCAGGGGTTCCATAGCCAGTGCGAAAAGCTCCGGAGAGAGAGAGCATCCCCCTCTGAGCGGGAGTCCTGGGTGCCGCTGTGAACTAGCGCTTGTGGGGCAGTGTATAACAGCTTCACCCAGCGCAAACAATTAGAACCAATCACAAACCGCTCAAGGACCTGCATCAGGTATGCCCAATTTAGGGTTTTGAATGCTTTTTCAAAGTCCAGGGAGACAACCACCAGCTGGCCCGTGTCCTAGAGACTGCGTCTATCATATAGCACAGTTGTCTAATGTTATGGTGTGTGGCTCTGCGTTGCACAAAACCACAATTATCTGGGTGTATGAGATGGCGGATCAACAGAAGCGGTCTGTTTGCTAGGATTTTGCTCAAAATCTTATAATCAATGTTCAACATTGACAGGAGGCAGTATGAGCTCACCTCAAGTGGATCCCTGCTGGGTTTAGGTAGCACCACTATAAGTGACTCGCGTAACAAGCTCGGTAATTTCACCCGTTGGTGTGCAGCTCTATACATATCCAGTAGCCGAGGTGCTAGAATACCCTTGAAAGTAGCATAATACTTGACTAGGAACCCATCGGCACCTGGTGTTTTCCCTCGAGCTAACTGCTGAATTGCCATATGTATTTCATCTATGTGTAGAGGTTGTTCTAAATCGTGCACTTGAGGCGGCATTAATCTGCGCAGAGTGAGATCCTGCAGGAAAGATTGTGTGCAGGAAGGAGAGGAAATGACCGGGGAAGAGTACAGTTGCTCATAGTAAAGGGCAAAGGTATCATTAATTGCTTCCTGGGTATTCACTACATGGCACCTGTGATCCTGAATCGTTCCCAAGACAGTTCTAGGTGTTTCTGAGCGTAGTAACCAAGCTAACGTGTTCAAGTATGTCTCCGTCCATGTGTTGTTGGACTAGATATGTCTTATAGTCGACGTTGCAGAGGCGCTGTAGCTCCTCCCGGTACTGGTGCCGTTGGGCAGTTAGAAGGGGGCGCGCAGTTGGGGTATGGACCACTTCAATCTCAAGTGTACGGATATTGTTTTCAAGTTCCAGCACACTGAGTGTGTGAGAGGATTTCACCACCAGGATGTGGCTATGCAGTAACCTCTCATTGCCTCCCGCTCGACCCTCATGTCATCCACAGACCCTGAATTATCATTTAAGTATGTAGAAATATGGGAGCCTATTGTTTTCCAGTAGGCCATGTCATTTAAGGCCTCTGTGCTCAGTCTCCACAGTGGGATGGGCAGTCTAACCCTACCCCACTGGAATGTAATTTTAAGGGGATTGTGATCGGATAAGGTCCTGCTCAGATATTCGGAACCTCGAATGAGGGGCCAACAATCCGAGGTACAACAGTACAAAGTAGTCAAGTCGCATATGTATTTGGTGTCCCAGCACGTAGTACGACTATTCCCTATCTCCAGGGTGATTTTAGCACCATATTTCATGTAGGTTCAGGGAAGAAGAAAACCAATGTTGAAGGTGCTTAGTGGCCTGTAGGCCAGGGATGTTCTGAAGGGGGGGAACCGAGCATTCCAGTGTTGTGTCATGTATGCAGTTGAAGTCCGCTCCCCAGAGTCCGGGTGCTTGAGGGTCTTGTAATAAGGCTTGGGAAAGCAAATTTAAAAAGGCACCTTGAGCAGTGTTAGGGGCATATATCAATGCGATCATAATAGAACACCCATCTAGGGTGCCTTCTAGGAGACATATCGTCCTTCTCTGTTAATATGAACCTTGTGTTTAAACAAAGCCTCCTTCGGGGCAACCCAAAAAAGATCTCCCCTAGCATAAGCGGAGTATCTATATCTGGCCCCTCCACCTCCGATTAAGCTTGAGCAGTTCCCCATGAATCAGGTGGGTCTCCTGAAGACATGCAAAGTGTACTTGTCTACGTCTAAGGTAGGCACATACCCTGTGTCTTTTAGCAGGTGTGCCCATACCCTGGATGTTCCATGTTAGAGCAGCATATCCAGCAGCCATAGCAAAGGCATACGTTTTCCAATCTGACTACTATCCCCCCCACACATTTCTCCTCAACATTCCCTCCAAGCATCGGGCATCCTCATTGCCAGCTAGACACGTTAGAACAATAGAAAAATATGTAACAACTCCCCGAACCCGGGCCTGAACTTCAACAAGTGTCATGTCACAACTCCCCAAACTGTTAAACCAGAACGCAAGAGCGCTTATCGTTCACTCAAGTCTATGCGGGGAAGTCAGGAAGCTTCTCTTGGGGGGCGGTAAGGAGGCCTACTATAGTAAGAATTCCATATCGTGGACCCTCAGGGAAGAACCAGGTATTGAACTTGAGCTCATAGGAAGAACACGTGCAGCCTGAGGTTAGGCCAATAATGGTCCAAACTTCCCACATCTGGATGAGCCCGCAGGGCCAGGCAAGGTCAGGAAGGTGTCCATGCCCTGATAAATCATCAACTGTGTGCGGGGTGAGTGTTGGGGGCCCCCACTTGTGAGGTTTGGGAGGACTCTGTAGTCTCTGTATCCGAACCTGGGTCAGTGAGTGGATGGTCTCCGAGGGTGGAGTAGGGATTAAAAGTCAACTGAGGTTTCCAACACTGCCTCCACCCACTCCCTAGCCACCTGAGCCTGAGACGGCCGGGCCCTAGGCAGTCTATGTGTGTGTGCCGCCACCCACGGGGGGGCAAGGAGTTGGGAGTGGGTCAGCTAGGTCATCTCATTACGAACCTTCTGTGGGGAGTGCATTAAGCCTTTGTTGTGCAGCCAAGTCACCTCACCATCGATCACTCTGAGTTTTGCCGGGAACAGATGCCATACGAGCTGCTCTGCTTCTGCACCTTGGCGGTAAAATCAGGGTAAGCGGTAATCTCTGCATCTTCATGGCGCCATGGGCCTTTTGTACAGGACAATTGAAGAATTAAATCAAGATCTCGGAAATTTTGTAGGTGAGCCACAACAGGTCGAGTTAGAGCACCTGGCCTGGGCGGCCTCCCAGGTACCCTGTGGGCCTTCTCCACTGAAAAGAACTTCGAAGGGTTACCTGCCAGCACATTGTCAATCAGCCACTTTTCAATGAACAGCTCCATACTGGGGCCCTCCGCTCCCTCGAGAAAGCTTAGCAGTCTTATATTATTGCACTTGTGAAGGGAAGCCACTTCCGCTTGGAGTTGCGTCATCTGTGTCTGCAGTTCCTGAACCATAGGGCGAAGGGAGGTGAGCGAAGATTCTGCCCCTTCAATGCACTCTGCCAGGTTTCCGGGGTCTACCCTGAGCAACATTATCTGTATGGATATTGCGTCAATCCTGGATTCCAGGGAGATCTTTGTGTCCAGGATAGCTTGGAGGACCTTATCGAAATGGGCGGAGTGCACCCGAAGAGTGGTTTCAAGTTAAATGAAGGCTCAGCCATGGGATCAAGGGGACCAAGCAGCACCGGGCCCTGAAATTGAGTTTTATTCATTATGGGCTTCCCCATCATGGCAATAGAGTGAAAGGCAGGACGCGCACTGAGTCAGACAAGTTTCGGAACCTGGCAGCGCACACCACTACTGGACACAAGAAAAGTGATAATCACCTCAGAGGGTTGAAGACCAAATATTGCGAGGGGGGGCATCAGCAGATACTTATAGCCCTCCATGGTGGCTAGGGATCTGTACATGAACCCCAAATGCCACCAGAGGAGAAATCCAGTCATCTTGACTCACAAGAGATCTCTCCTGGGCAACACTCCCGCAGCCAGGCCCCAAAACTCTCTGGGGAGGCAGAACCCAAGAGAAAACAGCCACTCAGAAGGTCACAGCCAGTCCCAAGAGGTGCCGCCCTGCAAGGTGCAGGGCCCTCAATCCAGGTAGTGGTGTGGTGTAGTCCAATATCAGTATCGCAGGTCTTCGGCTCTACCTGGCACTAAAGTGAACCGCTGCGCCAGTGTCAGGTGACCAGCGAGCGGTTCGGGAGCTCCCCAAGCTATGGGTCACGCTCTCGTCAGCAGAACTGCCATGGGTCGCAGTCAAGGATGAGACAACCGCAACCACCTCTCTGCCATGGTGCCCCGGGGCTCAACCAGAGACCCTGGCCAGGCCCCAGGGCCCTCTGCCATGACCAGGAAGAGCGCCCCCTTTTTGTCACTGCCCAATTCTATTAGCAGGTATGCGTTCCACCGGGGAGGCCAGCAGGAAAACAGGCATTCGCTCTGCCCCACAGCCAAGTCTCAGCAAAGCAGTGGGTAGCAGGTAGGTCCAGGCCAGATCCCACAGGAGCGGCAAGCAGGTTCTAGCAGCAGAGGGTGGGGGGGATAGGAGGCCGGTATTGGGGTCCTCCGGACTCCGCTTTCAACCTCCAGCAGTCAGTGTTCTCGCCGTAGATGGCATGGGGGCACTCCCAACCAGCACTCCCTCCTCGCCCATCAGCAGGGGAAGGCAGCCCCCTCTCGCAGCAGTGGCGAACGTCTGCCCTGCAGCACCGACATCACCCATGTTTGTGCCGGGCCCCCAATGCACTACCAGGCCTGTAGTGCGCCTATGGCCTTGGAGGGTAGTTCCATTCCCCCAGAACCCAGGCCCGATGCCAGAATCAGGGGGTATAAATCTCTGGGTTATGCCGTTCAGCGTTCTCCTCGGGTGCAGGGGGCTGGCAGGGGCCTCCACATGCTCTCCACCCCTGGAAGACTCTCCACTCCTCACACTCAGTCCGCTTGTTCTCCTGGTCGAGGAAGTTCCAGGAGCGCCGTTCTCCGCCGTCACGATGCTCCAATGCCTCTCCAGAGCCACCACTGCCCTGCTGCGCGACCGCATATGAGCCGTTCCTCTGTACCGCAATAGCATCAGGGAGCGATCGCAGTACCTCTGCCTTCAGCCTTGTGTGACCCTCCCTCGGGCTGTCAGTATGCAGCTTAATACGCTCTGGTTCATGGACCAAAGCAGGGTGAAACCCAGGGCCCACACGGAGCTCCTTCTTATGCAACTGAGCTGGTTGCCATCTTGACTCCACTCCCCCCCCTTTCAGTCTATTTACATTTGTAAAGCCTGATTTGTTCCTGTTTTTGGAATGTTGTGCATTTTCACACAACTGACTTATGGTGACTACCCGTCTGTAATTTTCACAGACTGCTTGTAATTTCACCATGCCGTCCGTTGTCTGTGATGATAGGTTTAATGGACAGCATTTGTCCATAATTTTAGCCTTTCATCTAAAGGAAAAAATGCAATTAGGACAGATCAGTTTCCCCAGCTGGACTGAAAGGCAGGGAGTCTCCTATTCTGTGAGGGAGGGTGGGGCAGACAGATAAGAAAAGGCCTTTTTGCCAGGGTGTCTCCTTCCCTAAAGGAACGCAAATGTGCACAACTGGTAAATCTGAAAATGTAAAGGGGCTTGGAAACATGCATTGACTTTAATCAAAGGAGTCACTCGAGGCTTTCTGATGACAAAGACATTTTCTTTTGGAGAGGTACTGTAAGGGTGTTCCAAGATGAGCTGTGGAGTGTGTGGTTTTATTGGACTGTTATAAAAAAAACTTGTTAGCACTGGGTATAAACTTTATATTATTTAAATCTGTATTTTAGAAGGACTTTTTATTTAACTGAAATGTATTTGCGCATTTTGTAGCAGCCTATATTTTGTTGTGTTTAATGCATGTTTATAATAAAATAAGGACTTACATATTCACAGTTCTTTCAGGGAGCTCGGTACCTCACAGTACTAACAAACATTAACACAGCCTATAGGTCTCCTCTACTCAAGAGTTATTGGCTTTGCCAATGTGTTTTAGCCATGTTATACACCAGAGTGGCTGCTGTTCAGCATGGCTAAAAGTTAGGGGCATAGTGGAGTAGAGTGGCATAGAAGCAGTGGCGTTGAGTGCAGTGGTGCGGAGTAGAGTGCAGTGGGGTACAGTGTAGTTGTTTAGAGGGCATGGGCATAAAGTTTAGTGATATAGAGTGGCATGGGGCAGAGTAGAGTGGAATAGAGTACAGTGGACTAGAATGTGATACAATAAAGTGCAGAGAGTGCAGTAGTGCAGGGTGGTGCAGTGGCATAAAGTGCAGAGTAGACTTGTGTGGCATAGAGTGGTGCAGTGTAGAGTATAGTGCTGTAGAGTGCAGTGGCATAGAGTGCAGTGGCGTAGAATGCAGTAATACAGAGTAGAGTGGTGGAGAGTAGAGTGGTGGAGGGTGCAATGTTGCAGAGTAGAGTGTTGGTGCAGTGGTGTAGAGTGGCATAGAGTGGTACAGAGAGCAGTGGTGTAGAGTACAGTGGTGCAGAGTAAAGGGCAGTGGCATACAGTGCAGCTGTTTAGAGTGCATTAGTGTAGAGTGCAGAGGCATAGAGTGGCATGGGGCAGAGTAGTGTGTCATAAGGTGCAGTGGAGCAGAGTGGCATAAAATACAGTGGCAGAGAGTGCAGTAGTGTAGAGTGGTGAGTGGCAGAGTGCAGAGTAGACTCGAGTGGCATAAAGTGAAGTGGTGTAGAGTGGTGCCGAATGGAGTAGTGTAGCGTGGTGCAGTGCAGAGCAGACTATAGTGCTATAAAGTGCAGTGAAGTAGAGTCTCAGTGTGCAGTGGCATATAGTGCAGTTGTTTAGAGTGCATTGGCGTAGAGTGCACTGAAATAGAGTGCAGTGGTTTAGAGTGCAGTCGGGCAGAGTGACGTAGAGTGCAGTGGCATAGAATAGATTGTTTCAGAGTAGAGTGCAGTGGCATTGAGTGGAGAGGTGTAGGGAAGAGTGCAGTGACATATAATGCAGTGGCGCGTGGTGCAGTGGCATAAAGGAGATTGTTTCACAGTACAGTGAAGTGGCGTAGAGTGGAGATGTGCAGGGTAGAGTGGAGCTGCATAGAGTGTGATGCATAGAGTAAAGTGGTATAGAGTGCAGTGGCATAGAGTAGATTAGAGTGACATACAGTGTATTCATGTAGAGTGGAGGGGCTTAGAGTTGAGTGTTACAAAGTAAAGTGCACTAGCATAGAGTGCAGTGGCGTACAGTGCAGTGTTGCAGAGTGGCATAGAGTGGAGTTGTGCAGAGTAGATTGGTGTTGCCTAGACTGGAGTGGTATAGCGTGCAGAGGCGCAGAGCGCAGTGGTGTAGAGAGGAGTAAAGTGCATTGGCATAGAGTAGACTGGTACAGAGTAGAGTAGAGAGTCATACTGTGAAGTAGCATACAGTGCAGTGGCATAGAGTGGAGTGGTTCAGAGTGGAGAAAAGTGCAGTGTCCCACAATCCACTGGCATGGAGTGGTGTAAAGTGGAGTGATGCAGAGTACGGTGCAGTGGTGTGGAATGGTGCAGAGCAGAGTGGAGTGGAGTATGTATGGTTTGGTAACACACTACCATTACAGACAACACGTATTTGATTGAAATGACCATTACATTGCACAGACATACAGTTTTTCAAATAAAACTATTCAGTGCACAGACGATGATGTGTGGAAATTGCCTCACCTAATGGAAAGAGTTGTTTAAATCATACAAAGGTATTTGTCTCCAGCAAAGTTCAGAATTAACAAAAATTTGCTTCATTTGTACTCCTAATTCTGATATGTTGTGAAGTTTTTCAAATAAAACTATTCAGTGCACAGACGATGATGTGTGGAAATTGCCTCACCTAATGCAAAGAGTTGTTTAAATCATACAAAGGTATTTGTCTCCAGCAAAGTTCAGAATTAACAAAAATGTGCTTCATTTGTACTCCTAATTCTGATATGTTGTGAAGTTTATTTAAATATTGTCATGTGAAGGAAAAAACTATTTACTAACCCCAGTATCCAGCAAGATTGTTGTGTAAATCCGCTCACTTTGAAGTCAGAGAAAGAAAAGTAAAGTTTCCACCGAAGACATAGCCAGACATTTGACCTTGTTCTCTGAATGCATAGAAAGTGTGATGAGATAAGAACAAGATTTACAGTCCTGTTTACAGAAAGGGAGCACTCAAAGGATACTGTAAATAAGGTTTGGGCAAGAGAAGAGACGAACTCAGGCTGCATAGCCTAAAACAAATAAAGCCAGCAAATTGAAAGCAACGAAATGTGAGTTACAAACCAAAAAGCCAATGGCAAGCAACTGGCAGAATGTATTTCCAAGGAAGCTCTATGAATGTACTTAAAGTGCCAGCCGTGGGATATTTTGTGGGGAAAGTCCAGTATTATAGTCCAGTCTATATCTTGCAGAGGTTTGGCCACATCAATCACCCAGGTAGTATGACGAGAAGATCTGGAGTGGTCTCAATGTTGCAGGAAAGGTCTGTAGGCCCATCAGTTTGCCACCAGCCGCTATGATGTAGAGCTTCTGTCACACCTCATGTAGGGTGAGTGCTAGATGGCAGACATGAAATAGGGCATTTAATGATTGTTTAAGGTGGTTGTATCAAGGAGTTGACCGGGGTGAAGATGGTAGTCTGCCACAAGGGTTTGGAAATTTAGTAGCTTGCAGTCCAGAAACATATCCCCCAATTTTATGACACCTGCAACATGCCACTGATGGAGTTGCTCTGGGCACAGCCATACTGTGCGAGTGGGAAGGCTTAGAAAAGATAGTGCAGGATTGTAATCCGTAGAATGGTCAGCAGGAAACAGTGAGCAGCGCAGTAAGCCCTCCTTAAAGGTCTTTACGGATAAACCTCATCTCATGCAGGGGGGGCGGGCAGAAAGCCGGCGAGCCACCCACTGGACCTGGGCAGCTGAACAGTAGCGTTCTAAGTCTAGAAGACTTAATCCACCCACAGTCATGGGTAGCTTTAGAGTGGTAAGAGCTACCTGACAGCGACCTAATCAGATGTGTGGCATGTCTGAAGAAGGAAAGATGGCCGAGCGGGGCAAGGTTTTCAAAATAATACCATCATCTGGGTAACACACCATCCTCACTAGTGCCACGTGGTCAACTACAGAAAACAGAAGAGAAGACCAAAAATTAAACTGGGCTTGGCGGGACCATGACGCTCTGCCAAGATTTCCATCCTGCAAATCAGTGGGAGAATGGTAGATACTAATCACTAGGTATTGAAAGGTAACTGGTTCCCAGTTCAATCTGAGGTCTAAGTGTATATAAAGGGGAAAACAGTGCCATATGTTAAAGAAGCACTAATTACATTTTAAAATGTTTACATTTTGTTTGTGCAATTTACACCCCAAATATTCTGAAGATTCTAGGTGTACTTGACACTTAGGGATAACCCAGATCACTAGTTTGGCTTTTCCTCAATTTCAAAACCATTTTAAGACAAGGACAAAGTGGGAAATTGCCTTGCACAACTTTGCAAGGGTTCTGGTCCCAGCTCATCCCTCACCATTGCACCAGAAGAGTTCGCCAAGGTGGGTGGGTGCTGCTTGTTCAATCACTTGACAGTGCCTCTTCTGTTTCTCTCCTGTCTGCAGAGACAATTCCCTGGGTACGGTACCCAATACCTTCCGATAGTCTTGGTGGACCCATTTTGTCTGATTTTAGGAATTGTCCCACCTTCTCCATCTCTTCCTTATTTAACTGGTTCTTAGCAACAACCTCCCATTTGATCTTGATTTCATCTTCCTCTTTTATTATCTTTGATTGGTAGTCTGGGCTCCCAGTTCTGAGATAAATGTAGAGTCCCAGACATACACACTCTAGTGCTGTGAGACTAAAGACAAGCCAGATTTTTTTGTTCAATTTGTTTAAACTGGCATAAGGTTAATTACCTTAATGTTTCCCAAACTGTTTGCCAGGGGTTTTAAAATGTTCACTTGCAGACCGCAATGTTCAACTTTCTCCTGGAGTTGTCTACCACCCTGCTCGATATGGCCCCTCGCCATTTGATCCTGGGGATTAATTCTGACCATATGATGGTGGTGCTGCCAAAAAGACTTGTTATTTCCATCCATCGCATTCAGCAGGACCTTTCTCCCCACTGGGGCCAAGTCATAACGCCAAAGGTGTACGATTATTATGTCTGGCTGTCTCTGCGCTGTCTCCAGTAGCCCCCATACAGTCTAAGAGCTGGGCCCACCTCAAGCCAGGGTAACCCCACCATCCGATGTGCGTCGTCGTTAGGTTGCTTCTCACCTTCCTGACGTTAGGAATCCACCAAGCCTGCATCCTATGAATAAAGGAGTGCCCAACCACCCACACTGTCCTGGGTGGCACACCTGTCAATATAATCAGAGACAACTTTCATCAAAAGAACGGGGAGGGAGGCACGTGGTCCGTTTATATTAAATGCAAGCGTTCATAACTTTTGTATGCTTTTGAGTGCCACCTGCCCACTGCTTTGATGGCGCTCTCTTCCAACCCAAAATCTGCTGCCTTTGTGGCCGCACCTATGCGAAAGGAATGTGACCAAAAAAACGCTGGTTTCATGCCTCCCTGCCTTAATGATTTGCGTATGACTGCCAAGAACTGTATTTGCTCAATCAGTCCCCACTGCTGTGCATAAATAAGGGGCCCGTCGAGGTAGGGCATGTCGTCAGGTAGTCTTTTAGGCTGCAGACAGGATAGTACTTTGCCTGCTTTATGCAGCTGAGCTGAATCAAAGTGCCCCCGTCTTGCTGGTCTGTTTTTGATTTCCTTAGTAGTAGCTGCACCCTGTCTGTCTCCAGTCTGCAATCTTCAGCCTGAAGGCAAATGTCCCCACCCATTTTCTTAGCTGTGGCTACTATCTCGCATACACGAAAAGCCCCAAAGAAAGCTGTAGTGAAAGCTGCTCTGAATAGTCCTAACTCATACAGGTTTTCTGCCACTGTTTCCAAAGCATCTAACAGCACTGTCAGCTTTGTGAAATCTATGGGTGCCTGTTGTCCTGTCTTGGCCCCTCATGGCTGTTCTAATGTAGAGTGAGGCTGTGGGGTCTATGCCCGTCTGTATTTTTGAAAAATGGGCCACCGCTGCCAGGTGGGCCTGAGCCCAGGACTTCGTCTTCCCCTGTTTGTAGGCCCATTTGATGAAGTGTTCCACTGCAGGTCTCGTGGCCACTGGATCCCTAAGCGACGTTACCCCCCTATTTCCATCAGTGAGCTGGCGTATTTGGAGCATCTCTTATGCGTCTCTGGCTTGAACGCATTGTGAACTAATATTGACAAGTCCGCTCCGCCAGCTCCCACACATCTTTCGGAAAAGGAGTCATCACTCGTCTCGCTTCCGGTGCTAGCTTCCTGAATCTGTCCATCTGGGAATGAGAGAGAGCATCTGCACGTGAATTTTTAATGCCCTGGACATGTCTTGCCCTGAGGTCCAGGTTCTCCTTGAGTTGAAGGCTAACCAATCGCCTCACAAGCCTCAGTGAATCCGGGCATGATGCTGATCCTTTGTTTATGGCTAAGACCACTCTCAGATTGTCTGACCACATTGTCAGTTTCATGTTCTGTAACTCTCTTTCCAGACTGTCAGAGCTACCACTATGGGAAACAACTCAAAAAATGTGATGTTCCTACTGATTCCCAGTTGTGCCACCTGTCTGGCCATTTGCCTGCACACCACTCTCTGCCCAACGGCGCCCAAAAACCACAACCGCCTGCGACGTCCGTGAACAGTGCTATCTCATTGGCTGATATACAGCCCTCTCTCCAAATAAGTAGGCCGTTACAATTTGCCAGAAAGGAGTCCCACATGGCCAAGTCGCTATTTACCCCGGCTCCTAGCTTGACGTGGTGGTGTTTCTCGCGCAAACCTGATGTCAATATGGTCAGACGCCTTGCAAAAACTCTTCCGGCTGGGATAACCCTGGTTGCAAAATTAAGTTTGCCCACCATACTTTGTATTTCCCCAAGGGTTGCTTTCTGCTTCCCCAACAGGGACCTGATCCCCTCCCTTAGCTCTGACACCTTGCTCCCCGGAATTCTAGATGTCCCTGTGATTTAATCTAGCTCAATTCCCAGAAAAACCAGTGCTGTCTCTGAACCGACTGTCTTTTCTTCTGCCAATAGAACACCTAGCTCTTTTGCCAGGTTTTGCAAGGGCCTCAGTAGGCTAGCGCATTCGCCTGTGCCTGCTTTACCCACAAATAAGAAATCATCTAGGTAGTGCATCTTTCCCCCGGATGGATGTGTCTTATGTAGAGCCCTTTCCAAAAATGTACTGAATTGTTTGAAATATGTGCACAAGATGGAACAGCCCATGGCTTTGTCAACATACACATCACACTTGTGCTGAAAACCTAATAGGTGAAAACTGTCTGGATGTACTGGTAGTAAGTAGAAAGCTGACTCTATGTCTGCCTTTGCCATTAACGCCCCTCTGCCAGCTGACTTCAGCATATCAATGGCGTTGTCTATAGTGGCGTACCCCACAGAATATGATTCAGGGGGATACCATAATTTACCGACGCACCGTCTGGGAATGATAAGTGGTGCATGAGTCTATATTGTTCTGCTTCCTTCTTTGGCACCACGCCTAGCGGGGAAATTATTAAGCATTGGGGGTTGGGGGGAGGCAAAGGGCCTTCGATGTGTCCTAGCCTCAACTCTTTTTCTATTTTTTGGTGAACCAACTCTGGGTGCTTCAGCGCTGATTTTAAATTTCTGCTGATACTCCCCGCTACCTGGCCTCTAAATGAAATCTTGAAACATCTTCAAAACCTTTTACTAATAGTTGTGCCTCTTTTTTGTTGTAATAATCATTGGCTAAATTTCTCAGCATCTGTGTGTGATTGGGGATCCCCCAACCTCAGGCTCCCCGCTGCAGCGGTAAATTTCTGTAAATGTTTTTTCTTCCTTTCTTTTTTGTCTGCTCGGTGTTTGCTATTTCTGCATGCTGCTGCTAGGTGGTCTCCACCACATGATGAACAACTGTGCCTGAACTTACAACCCTGTCCCCATGTGCACTCATCTGTCTTGTATTTTCAACAGATTGCCTGTGACCTCTTGTCCCCCTGACTTTTCCCACTCTGCCATGGTTTGAATCTGTGGAATGTCTTGAGATTCTTGTGCTTTCCTTTGTAGTACGTGTTCCGAAAAAGCTGCTTCCCCCTCCTAGCCCAAGATCTGACCTCTTTGGCTACCAGCATCTTATGTATGTAATACAACACGTCCTCCTCATTCCACTCCATCTCTGGGTGGGCCTGTATTTTTAACCACCTGAAACTCTTATCGTATTCTAACCATGCGTCCCCAGGGAATTGCTGGTGTGCCTCATGAATTTTGGACTCATATAAACAGAGGTCTGCTGCGCAGCGTGGGAACTTTTCTACTATTACACAAGCCATGATCCTGAAAGCATCCAACCAATTTTCAAAATTTCTTTCCTTCCTGACTCTTTCTCTCCCGTCTATCTTCGTCTTTTTTATCGCACACGGTGAGGTCTAAACTTTCAAACTGAATTTCGAGGAGGGAGAATATATCTTTGAACTCCTTTCTCCATATTCTTTCTTTTACTGCTAGCAGGATAGGGTTTGCCAAACCGGCTGACTCTGTAGTAATTGTGGGGGGCCCTAAAAAGGGTCTTGTGTATGCCTCAGGTGCCTGTCCTACTATTATAGGCAGATCCGTTTCTCTGCCTACTTGCCCCCAGGCCGGCATGGGGTCTCTCGCGGATGCCTGCTTGCGCCTAACTTTCTCTGCTTCCAGGCCTTCTCCCCTGTTAAGGCTCACCTGTTTTCCCCCTTCCCCTGTGTGTTCTTGAATCTGCCCTGCGCGGCTGCCCTGAAATTGCAATGGTGCAACAGACAAAGCACTCTTTGATTATTGCGCTTATATGCTCACCATCAGCCGGCTACACCATGCTGCTGCTCCCGAGAGCTTCTGCCGTCGCTGGTGTAGTGGGTGGCAGTTGGGAGCCCCTGACTTCTTTGTAGCCTTTCTTGTTGGCCTGCCGGCTGTTTTCTGTCGCTTTCTTGGTTTTTACGTGAGTTCAATCTCGGCGCTTGGGCCCCCTACGTCATCCAATAATGAACCCTGTCCAGCTGTTGGAGCAACTTCCCCTGCTGAGACATTCTCCTCCATTTTTTTGCGCAGCGAGTCCTTGCCACACTTCAGTGCCTCTGCCCTCATGTGTGCCAACATCCTTTCCAGCTCGTTATGTTGCTCTCCAATCTCTTTTACTTCCATATCGTGCTCTGTACTCATTTCCTTATAGGTAATATGGAATCAAATTAACTGTTCTATATGTCTATGTCGGTATTAGCACAATATATATTTCTTTATATAATTTTTTTTTTAATTTAAACAAAAACATGGCCCTTAAATTTCCCCGCTTCACAAACGTGCTAAAAAACGAAATTAATGATAGAAAAATGAGCTGGTCCCTTTAAGAAGGCAAAAAAATGGGGGCCGTCAATGGCCACGTCCCCCAAGTTTGTGATTAAAACAAACTGTTCCTCCCTTTAAGCGTGTGCCTGTTCAATTCATTTAGAAACTCTGGGCCCGCCCCCCAAATAACTCCGTGCTGCTGATGTCCGGACTTCCCCCGTGGAGTCGGTGTCGCCGGAGCCAGGGGGTCCTCCACGTGGGGCAGTGAAATATGGGCGTCTCCAGCAATTCCAAACGCTTCTATGTGGGCACACCAGCTGGTAAGCGCTCCGCAGAGTTGCGTCGCCGCTCAGGCGGTCATCTGCGTGGCTCTCCTTCCAGGGCATCACCAACGATTGCCGCACATCTGTGCCGGCTCACCAGCAAGGTAAGGTGCTCCGTGGAATTGCGTTGCCGCTCGGGCTGACCTCCATGTGGCTATCCTTTCAGGGCAAACATTACGGGCCAAAGAGCGATCCACGGCCCGCAAATCCGGTGAGCTTGTTGCTCCGGTGACTTTTTGCAAGTTTGGGGGGGTTGGGGGTCCTCCACACAGCGCCTTCCACAATTTATGCAAACCAAGAAGGGGTGGGGGGGGCACAGGAAACAACCACTGAGGATTGGTGCTACTCGGTTGGCCTAAGTTTCCTCGGACAAAGTTCTGCTGCAAAATCACGGCAAAGGGCAGGCAAACCTGGCCCACAAATGGCGTGGTGTCGCATCGCCCATCAGGGCGGTTGACCACGCCGAAAAAATCAATGAAAAACAGAACAAAGGTCTCCTGCCAGGTATCCTTTTTCCACTCACTCTTGCGCTCTGTCTCGGGTCGTCTGTCTGCTCCTCAAAAGGACAGCGCGCTCTCAATGGTGCCTCCCTGGCCCCCTGCAGATGTCCCCCTGCCTCCTCATTGGGGGATTTGAATGACTTAAACCCCCCCCCATTGGCTTCTTTGGTGTCCGTCGCGCCCTCCCTCTCCCCAGCTTGTTGCCTGGGGGGGGTGGCGTCCCAAGGTGAAGGTGCAAAATTCCCCCAAAGAACGGTACAACTAGTCCCCTCTGGGTCCAAGGCGCCCGTTATGGCAAGGCCCTTCTTGCCCACATCGGGGGCGGCCTTTGCTCAACCAGTCCGTTTTTTGGCATTGTTATTCCAGGTGGATGGTGGCAGCTTTCCTGGCACTGCTGGCATTCTGAGTAGGCCCATGCAACAGACCTTATCTGCCTAACCACGGTCGGACTAAGACTCAAAACTGGCTACAAAATCCAAATACAAACACTTCTAATTAGCGAACCAGAATAGCTAAATTAAAATCATTTCACCATTGCAAATCATGCCAGTATATAATTAAAAAACACATGCTGTATATGTGTATTTTTCGTTAAGTAGGAAGGATTACATACAAACAAAAATCTGCAAAGTTTTCAATAAAGAAAATGGGCACTCTTACAGTGTATGTTTTCATTTACATACTCGGCGCAGCATCTGACTCATGCCAGCTGCTGCTGCACTTCCCTTTTTTCAGCATTATGTTTGGTTGTTAAGGTGCAAATATGTATCCTTTCTAGGCCACGTGTTACTCCATCCTGGCGCCTCTTGAGAACAAAAAGTATTTTTTCTGTGAGAAATGTAAAAGTGCTAAAGGTTGGACTTTAATTCCAGGGCAGCAGTGTTTAGGATAAAAGGGTGGTTGAACATCCTGTGTTTTATGGTACTTTACTCAATTGTTATGTGTTTACAAAGACCACAAATGCTGCTTGTATCCCTGATAAGCTTTACAGATGCTAATATATCGCCTCGTTTAGTCAGGCAGACCGCTTTGATAAAAGCGCCTGAAACTATCCTTCTTTCCTATGCCACGTTACTCCATCCTGGCGCCGGTTTCAGGCAAAAAGGTGTTCGTCAGATACAATCTTAGAACGTGTTAATGGTTTGATAAAGGATAAAAGCCATACTATGGTGTTTGTAACCCACACCAAACAAATATTTCCACCACTTTTCACTTCAAACAAACTGGGGATTGGCAATGCAATACATATACATATATTTTAAGGGAAAAGATGCCATGCTTCTTAGTAATATGTTGCTAAGGGAGTGTGTGCAGACACAATACTATACAACATAGCATACAAACATTGGCAAAACCAATAGCTCTAGCTAAACACTTATAAGGTCCCTTGTTTAACCAGGAATTCTAAGTTATGATCTCAATTAATACTTTAATCCTTATGACTGTGGGCAAGCTACCTTTTCTCTCATAATCTCAGTCCCATATCTGCCCAAACTGAAGGCAGCTGGGAACACATAATTAAAGGCTGTGCAAACCGTGGACAAGCATGGTCTCAACGTTTTGGGGTTGACTGCACATGAAGTAGCAGAAAACCTCTGCCACAATAGGTAACCAAGTATGCTGTTAACATTTTGAACTTGAAATCGACTTAATCAAATCTCACTTGGGTTAATAAATCTTCAGATTTTATTACAAGTCATATATTTTTCTGGAAATGGCTCTTTAAAATTATGTAAAATTTATGAAAACCGGGTATATCATAGCATTAAGAGTAACAGATCTAGGGCAGTCCCTTTCCCATGCGTCTCCTTGTTCTTTAGTTTACATGCAGGGGCATAACGTTCTCATCACATAGGGCACGATAATAATTGATCTGTCTTTTGAACAATGGTTAATGTGATCTCCCACCTCCACTGCAATCATATTATCACCCTCTAGAGGGTAAAAGGCTAAATCTGCTCCGGTTCTCAGCAGCAGGCCCATCAGCCCTCTCAACTCACAACCTGGGACTGGAACCTGTGAGGTGCAGCTAATACACACACACGTCCATCGTAGGTATCTCACTGGAGTTGGATCCCTCAGCCTGCAGCCTACAAACTGAGTTCTATATGTGCCATACTGATCAGGCACAAGAAAAAGGCAGGTTTGAAAAGGCTTGTCATCACCACATCCTGTACATAATTTCTGTGGCCTTGCTGAAACTAGATGTTCACATTCAGTAGGTGGCAATAAGAGTGTAATGTTTGATTCACTGCAGAGACAATTATACATGTCTGACAACTTACTTTTTTGTTTTCATTTGGGGAAAATGAAATAAGCAGAACAAAACTGTTTCCTGGGTCCACAATGCCGGCATTGTTCAGCAACTGGAAAGGGCCGCTTGGATTTAGAATTGAGAACCTTAGCTGAAGGTAAGAAGGTCAAGGAAAACCTGCACTAGGGAAGAAGAACTTAGTCATACTATACAAAGTGGCCCAATGCACAACATAGGCACTCGAGGTACACATGCTTTAGAATCATACACTATCAACAATATGAATTCAGTGTGAGAAGAAAGCTTGTGTGCTTCTGGCCTCTACTGGCATTACGGCTTGCTGAAACTGACCACTAAAGTGTGCTTCGGGTTTGCAATTATACTTTTGCATGTTGTTGCACACAATGAACATGTAAAGTTTAGCATGTGCATAGCATACTTGTGCAGTATTCTGAGTGTCTGTGCACTGGACTACAATTACCATATGTAGCTACCAAATAATTACCATGTAGTGGGAGAATGTGTGTGTTTGTGGTAGTTTGGTAAGGCCATACGGTTTATATATCTCAAGTTCTAGCCAGAGCCACAGTAGCTAGAAGAAAAAACATTCCAGCTACGAGACGCTCGTTGTAACAATTCAAACCTGTCTTGTACACATTTGTAAGTATTCTTTTGAGAACGCTAGTAACTCAAGGACTATATAAAAAGAGCTAAAATTGAGGGGGCATAGGACTACTTTAAAGATGATGGGTTAATTTCTTTCCACAGTTTTCTGGTTGTGATGGTCTAATAACAATTACATTTACTAACCGCTATAGTGTCACCTGCATGGCGTCAACATGTCTTCATTATTCGTTCTTGTTACGACTAAAGTCCTATATCTGGCTTAGTGAATCTGTGTCACTGTGCCACTGCATATTTTCGGGACAATACTGATTTATTTTTTTTGCCTAGTGAGCACAAAAATCATACACGTCACCTGGAGCTACTTCAATATTCCTGATACAAGTTATCAGAGCCGGACTCTGATGTTGAGGGAGGTCCCAAAGTGCACCTAGTTTCAGAAAGTTGTTACTGCTCTCCCAACTCATATCATGAAACACTGGGATCGAGTTCAGAAATTATTCCTATTTTTGCCTTAAGTAAGCCTTTTACCCATTTCATAAAAATGAAATAAATAAAAAAACTGTAATGGATCAGGCTGAAAAACTCAATACCTTCTCATTTCTCTGTTAACGAAAAATCTGCATGTCTAACTGACATGCATTAAAACAATTCCCAGCCATGGACACAGTAGAAATGTATTGAAAGAATATTTATTTTCTGAACACGTTTTGCAGATTCTTTTTATTTCCTCAACCAACATTAAAGCCAATAGAACATCTATTTTTGATTAAAGAGATAAATGTATTTTCTGGGTTTCCCAGAAAAATATGCTATAATTTAATTTAATGGGAAACAAGCTCCATTTAATTTATCTGGGTATTTTCAATCCCGATATTTACAATAAAATCAGTCACATTACAGTTGGACAATTGCGTGTCCCAGGCCACACTGCACGATTCCTATCCTTCTTCGTGTGAATCCGTTTCAATTGGGGCGACTGAATGCCTAAGTCATATTTACTAGCTAAGGCTTCCAACAACAATTGTCTGTATCACTAAAATCTGATATTGAATTATGATGATAAATTAGCTTTCAGGATTCATGGCTGACGGACCGCTCGGACAAAATATGGATTAAGCTGTGCAAGTATGTAGAGAAATACGCGTAAACCATTGAATAGACAACACAGTTTTATCATTCATAAGAGATTTATACCTGCTACATTTAACAAATGATCTAGCAAACTCTCCAATCAATGTCTACTGTTTTTTTAAGATGAGGCGGCTAAACCCCATTAGATTATTTTGTGTAATATAATCAGTGATGTTACTATTTGTAATCTTTTTGTTTGGTTGTTTATTAATATTTATGAATGTCTTTATCAATTATGATTACCTGTAATTTCACATAAGAGAAATGAAGCGCAGTATGGAGGTGCTTGTGCACTGTGCAGTGATGCATTATATTACAGAATAAGTGAAATTTAAAAAAAGATAAAAATGTAAGGAGTTAAATGGTAATTGTCACAGTGTTGTGGTGAAAAAAAACATGCGAGGTACAAAATAAGTGTGCCTCCAGCACCATTACACCACTGTTACAGAATGGGCACTATTTAAAGTATAGAATGAGCATTTCTGTTTCAGGATGCTTTTATTGCTTTATACAGTTTACAAATTTGTCACGAATTGTAGCGCAGCAGTTGCTCCACTGTGTGAGAGAACAGGAGACTGGCACATCTGCTAAGATATGGCGCTCCTGGTCTCTTACCTAGCGCAAACGCACAATGAGGCTGCCAAGCTCCAGGTACATACATGCACTGTAGTGCATAGGTGTCTGTGTGATGTCTTGCAATAGTAGTAACATCACAAAATAAAATTATGCAGGGAGTGTTTAAACCTTTCGCTGCAATAGACAACATCCACATGTTCCTTGACGGAAGAGACACTGCAGCGCTCCTTCTCCTGGACTGTTCTGCAGCATTTGACACTATCTCACACGCCTTCCTCATCAGACGCATGCACAAGATTGGCATCCAAGGATCCGTTCTCTGGTGGATCTGCTCTTTCCTAACGGAGAGAACACAAGCTGTCAGTCTGGCCTCTTACTCCTTGGAATGCCACAAAACCATCTGTGGAGTGCCTCAAGGATCCTCACTCAGCCCCATCCTCGTCAAAGCATACATGATCCAGCTTGCCAATGTCATCTGCGCACATGCCATCAACAACCTCTCCTATGCCAACCACATGCAACACATACTATCCCTCTCGGATAAGACACAACACAAGAAACAAGTTCACAACCTGCATGACCAAAGTCACTAACTGGATAAAAGCCAATTGTCTCAAGCTGAACACTGACAAGACTGAAGTAATGATCTTTCACAAGAGCACCTCACTACAGGACTGCAACTGGTGGCCGGCCGAACTGGGGGTGAAGGGGGGAAGACACACACACGCGCGCACACACACACACACACACAAGGAACCTCGGAATAACAACAAACTGTAAATGACCGCACAAGTCAATGTTTTTACTACATCCTGCTTCCACATCCTGATGAGGTTGAGAAAGATCTTCAAATGGCTCCAAAGCAACACTATAAAAACAGTCATGCCCTCATCACCAGCTCATTGGACCACAGGAACACCCTCTATGCCAGGACCAAGCAATTTATTTGAAGACTACAAACCATTTAGAACTCAGCAGCCAGGCTCATCCTCAACCTCCCATACAGAATTCCCATCACAGAGAGAGGTCCACTAGCTCCTGATACACACAGGCACATATTTCAAACTTCTCCCAAACACATTCAAGGCACTACACAACTTAAGCCCCAACTACCTGCACAGTCGCATCTCCTTCCACTAATCACCCAGACACCTCCACTCAGCAGGAATACTCACACACATCCCACGCATACACAGAACTGTCACAGGAAGATGGGCATTTTCTTACACTGCTCCTAACGAATGGAACTGCCTCCCACTCTACATCAGAGTCTCCTCCCTTTCTTTTTCAATTCCACAATAAGCAGAAGACTTCAATTAACCAACCTACCACAGGCAGGACTGGGCACATACACCGGCTCAGTGCCGGGATACCCTTGCAGGGTGAAAGTGCGCTTTACAAATACAAATAACATTCAGTCTCCACATTATGCTTTGTAGATCAAATCACATTTCCGTATCCTGAGAGTACTGTACAACTCTCTATTGCCAAATGCATACTGTTTGAATTTCTATGCCTAATACATAGGCCATCTACAATAGGGGCCACCTTTTCTGCCATATATGGTTCATTAATACAAGTATGAACACAAATTTTATTCCTAATTAACAAATTACTTACTTTCGGTAACACTCTTTGTGGCAAAGATTCTATCTAGATGCAGAGAGCGGACATATGGTCCTCAGTCATTGGGGGGGATGGTGGAAGAGTGGAAGGTGGGGTGCGTGGAAATGAAGGGTAGGGGGTTTCCCTTCTGAACAATCTGTAGGACCCACCTGTCTGACATTAAGGCCTGCCAACCCAGCTAGAAACATTTAATCCTGCCTGCAACTGGGTGGCTACGCTCTCCTAAAGGCACTCTAAAGGGGTTTCGTAAATCAGGCAGAAAGGGGACAGTGGACTAGACAACCCATTGATCTTGACCATGGGGGTGATGGATACCACTGCCTCAACTGAAAAACTGCTGATACCTTGTTGAGGTTGGATGACTGATGCCTCGGCCATACCTGTGAAACGACTGACAGGGCCACTGTGGTTGGAAAAGTGGGGCAGAGAAGTCCAGGGAGTGTGCCATGGTCCTACTCTCCTTGAACTACTCTTGAGTGGAATCTGCCTTGACCCTAAAGAAGCGAGTCCTGTCAAAGGGCATGTCCATGAGAGATGACTGGAATTTGCCTGAAAAAACAATTGACCACAGCCAAGCATGGTGGCAAATGGAGACACTGGTTGCAACAACCTGTCTGGAAGTAATCTGTGGTGTACAAGCCTCAAAGAATTTTGATGTTGGTCATGTCACGTCTCTCCTGTATAGCCTGGGCAAGGACAGGTCAGAGATCTTCTGGAACACCCAGGAGGATGTGGGCCATGAATCCTGAAGGGCATGGGAATAGTGCCCTAAAAGAAAGCTGATCTCACAGCCACGCTGATGGATGAGAAGACTCTCTTTCCAAAAGCTTCCAACCATTTTGAGTCCCTATAAGAAGGAGTAGTTGGAAAAGTGTTTAGTTTTGTCCAGTTTGTAGGCATTTGAACCACCAAGGTTTCAGGGGATGAGTGCTGAAATAAAAACGCATGGTCACCTGTGTCAGGCTGCTTGCATCTTGCAATCTGGTGGTTGACTGTGGAGCCAGAGCAAGGTTTGGTCCAAGCCCTCAACAAGGTATCTGTAAGTGCCTCATTGAAAGGCAAGTGGGGCTCAATGGGTGCTTCTGTCAGAACATTGGTCTTGATCTCCAAGGTGGGGAGATGGAGGTCAAGGACTTCGGCCATTCTATGCATCACCATGGCGTAAGAAGCACTCTTCTACAGTGGCAGGACTAAGATGTGAGAGAAGCCCTGAGTCATGGAAGGTATTGAAGGCCGCTAGCTTCTTGTAGGTCATCATAATAATTCTCTTTGTGGTATGGCTTCCCAATCTCAACACCCGTGTCTTATTCCTTGTCTGAATCCTTGGCAAACAGGGATTGAAGGGTATGTATTCTCCCTTGAGGAGGTGGCAGGTCAAGAGTAAGTAATGGCACCTGGACAGTGGGCAAGCACGACCGATGCTGACTTGGAGTCAGACAGTACAATAAGTACCTCGTCTTCTGGCGTAGATGGAGTCGACATCTGCATTGCAGTTCTGGTAACTGGTGTGGACTGGGGCACCAGAGGTGGAGTCAGAACTGGAGTCGGAGGCAGCTCCTTGATGCGCTTGAAGGGTCCAACTGGCACAGAAAGTGAACCCACCAATGATATTCCAGAAGGAGAGCCTCCTGGCTCAGTGGGGCCAAAGGTGCTTCAGTGGGAGTCAGCAAGGATCCGAAGAGACATAGCATGGCCTTGCAGAGATACTCTTGGAAACTCAGATAGTGCCAGAACAAGTTGTGGGATAGGGCCAGACCTCAATCAACTTCGAGAACAAGATCGAGATGTATGGTCCCACCATTGCGTTTTCTCAGGATAATGTGATTGACCAGAAGGAGACAAGTCCCGCTTAGATTTCTTGCACTTTTTTTCAGCTCACCCAACGTCTTTGACCGAGATGAAAACAGACCTCTGGAACAACTTTTTTGACGTCTGCATCTGGAAAAGGACTGCACTTTTGACTTGGACCAGTCCCATCATGGTGTCTTCCGGTGTTTGGTGTTGTAGAGTTTCACCTTGCTCTCTTGTATAGTGTTCAAGTTCATTGACGTGCAGTCACTGCAGGCCTTAAGAGTTGTGTCTCGACCCCAGGCAATACAGGAACATCTGATCTTTGGGAGGCAACATTTTCCTTGCAAATTGAAAATTGTTTAATGAAGTAAGGGTTTCAAAGAGACAAGAGCTAGTTCCGTATCCACCTTTGGTGGGGTAGAAAGAAAGGGAGAGGCGCCTACGTAGGCCCTGCATGTAATTTCTGCAGCAGAACAGTGTCAGTGTGGAGCTGCATAGCACTACCTACCGGCGCACAGAGGTACTGCTGAAAATTTTCAGGATCAAGTCTGATGCTTTGAGAATATTCAAAAGGTAAGGAATCTGCAGCCAGACATCTATATTAGAAACACCCATCTCTTACAAGTATCACCATAATGCAGATCATTGTCTTGAGGATGATTCTTCTTCATTACGGCAGCATATTTTTGAAACTTAATAACAACCATCATCAGTGCCATAAAAGACACTGTGGGGATCTTTGCAAACCTTGTATGCTGAACTATTAAAGAAGCCAGATAAAATGGCTTATAAAAAACAGAAAACATGATGTGCACCCTGTAACCTGGATAGCCAAAGCAGGATAAATGATTTTCCAGCATGCACCCATTTAGTAGTCAACCTGAAGTCTGTCACTGCATATGAAACTTAAACTTGAGACATTAACTTCTTCAAACTGAACACATTTCAATTTCATCATATTATTTTGTATTTTTGATCAAACACAAAACTGTTCCATTCAATTGCTAAACTTTCTAGTGGCACAACCCCCAGGGCAGAGGGTATTTGTATTTTGCCTAAACAATGGGAAACACAAAACTGATAAATGGGTAAAAACATTAATAGCTGTGATACAAAAGAAAATCAACAGAGCTTGTTTGATGGACATGTAAAGGATACATCCAGAGACTCATGGAAGATGTTTTGCACAGCAACCTTTTTTAGCACCCTCTGCCCTGAAACAAATGATAAACAAAAATGTGTATGAATACAAGGACAAGGTAGGAGAGAGCATAGTCTGTCTATAAAAAAGGTACAGAGAGAAAGTCACATTCACTGATTGCTCTTTAACAATCAGGATTGATGTTGGTCACCAGCTTGACAGCTGTTTTCAGTACATGCTTATATTTTTTGTTTTGTCATGTATTTTGCAAAATTTTGTTGTTGAAGCTGCTGGGACCTCAGCAATCTAAAAAAAGAAATTGGCTAAAAGCAAAAGAAATGGTCTGAAAAAGCATACTTTGCCATAGTAGTTCATAGTACTCAAGCAAACTACTTTGTGTGTGGATGTGCTCCTACTGAAAGGGAAGAATGCTGTCACTCACAGAGAAGTTACCCAATGGATGAAGTGAGATGATTCATTCACCTATGTTGTAGGCTTTAGTGTTAGCAGAATCAAATGTGAATGACATAATAAAAGACCAATGTATGAAGGCTGGCTGATAGCCCCTAAGTATAAGCACATTGGGGGTCATTCTGACCCCGGCCGGCGGCGGTAGCCGGCGGCCTGGCTGGGCCCGCCAGAATACCACTGCGCGGTCAATAGACCGCCGCAGGTATTCTGGGTTTCCCGCTGGGCTGGCGGACGACCGCCAGAAGGCCGCCCGCCAGCCCAGCGGGAAACACCCTTCCATGAGGATGCCGGCTCCGAATGGAGCCGGCGGAGTGGAAGGGGTGCGATGGGTGCAGTTGCACCCGTCGCGATTTTCCGTGTCTGCATGGCAGACACTGAAAATCTTTGTGGGGCCCTGTTACGGGGGCCCCTGCAGTGCCCATGCCATTGGCATGGGCACTGCAGGGGCCCCCAGGGGCCCCACGACACCCCATACCGCCATTCTCTTCCTGGCGGCCAAAACCGCCAGGAACAGGATGGCGGTATGGGGGTCGGAATCCCCATGGCTGGAGGATTCCCCAGGGCAGTGGAAAACCGGCGGTACACCGCCGGTTTTCCGTTTCTGACCGCGGCGCCAGAATGCCCAAGGGAGCACCGCCAGCCTGTTGGCGGTGCTCCCGCGGTCGTTGGCCCTGGCGGATTTTACCGCCAGGGTCAGAATGACCCCCATAATGTTTTAAAAAAATAATCAAAAGAACATGGCTAGCACCATACCTAAAAAGGTGGGAAAATCATGGGAGGAAGAGAAATTGAACAACAATTTAGATACTATTATTATTAGGAGCTCTACAAAACGTGAGGGCGAGATAAGCAAGCAAAAAGCTCAAAGATCCAAGATCTATCAGTGAGAGAGGATTGTTGAAAGAAAAAGTGACAAAACTCCAAAGAGAATGGGAAATTAAATAGGCTACACATGCTGGCCAAGCCACAAAAGCAAAAATACAGGTCGTAGCTGTAGGTAACATATTGCTAGAAGTAATACAAACCATAATACACTCAGACTTATAAAGAAATAATTCCCAGAAGATCCACTAAAATGAATATGTGGCAGTTGCATCGTTGTTTTATGCAGAAAAATTAAAAGTGATAGGCACATTTTTGGAAAACCTCATACTTATCAAATGTGCATCTTACCTCCAGCAAGGACAGACACCTCAAATATCTCGCTTTGCCCTTTCAAATATCCTAATCCAACAGAAGTGACCCAATACAGTTCAGTTTTCCTCATGTCGCTTCAAGTGTTCTTTTCACTTCCCAACCAACCATGGCAGTCAAGGAACTTCGCAGAAGATGTTCATGGTTAAGTGACGCCATGACCGTCCTCTACAGATAAGGTATACCACTGCAGCTTTCCATGATTAAGAGAAACAACTGTGGTTATTCTGACTGCAGAACAACATGACGATCATGCTTGGTCATGAAACACCACAGCAAAGGATTGTCTGGAAGTCAAACATTGTCAAAGAACACCATGGGACCATTCACAGTCAGCCATGGCAGCAACACATGAGATAGACATCCTAGTAATCACCCATGGCCAAGGGAAACCATGGCATCCCACGGTCTAGTGAGACACTAGTGAGGACACCCATGAGAAAGAAGGAATGGTTTCTTACCTGTAACTCCAGTTCTCTCGTAGGGGTATTTCCATGATAGTCATAAGCACTGAATAGTTCAGCACGCCTGCGGGGACCCCGGAGCACTGTTGTGAAGTATATTCTTAAGTGCAATTATCAGCCCTTTGAAAAAAAAGGTCTGTGAAAAACACTTAAGAATAACAATGTGCAGCCTATGTGAACAGCTACACAGGCCAAATTGTTAAAAGAAAAAACAGTTGTAGTGTAAATTCACGTTTAAACATCTATTTATTCTATAAATATATTAACAAATACATTCTCATATTTTATTTACACCTCTCATGAGAATAAAACAATGCAGGGCAGTGTAGCCCATAGGCTGCCATTATACAGAATGAAAATAGAGCTGTGCCTTTAAGAAAGTAAAGTCTTCCTGTTTCCCATCCTGCACAGCAAAAGGCAGTTGCCTCAGTTCTTTTTTGGAGGCTTGTAACCTGACATGAAGAAACAAAACATTTGTTGGAGTACCAACCTCGATAATATTCATGTTCTATGTCAACTCCACCGGGGAGGAGGGAGGGTTGCTTATGACTATCATGGAAATACCCCTACGAGAGAACTGGAGTTACAGGTAAGAAACCATTCCTTCTCTCGTAGGGGATTTCCATGTATAGTCATACAGGGAGTGCAGAATTATTAGGCAAGTTGTATTTTTGAGGATTAATTTTATTATTGAACAATAACCATGTTCTCAATGAACCCAAAAAACTCATTAATATCAAAGCTGAATATTTTTGGAAGTAGTTTTTAGTTTGTTTTTAGTTTTAGCTATGTTAGGGGGATATCTGTGTGTGCAGGTGACTATCACTGGCATAATTATTAGGCAACTTAACAAAAAAAAATATATACCCATTTCAATTATTTATTATTACCAGTGAAACCAATATAACATCTCAACATTCACAAATATACATTTCTGACATTCAAAAACAAATCAGTGACCAATATAGCCACCTTTCTTTGCAAGGACACTCAAAAGCCTGCCATCCATGGATTCTGTCAGTGTTTTGATCTGTTCACCATCAACATTGCGTGCAGCAGCAACCACAGCCTCCCAGACACTGTTCAGAGAGGTGTACTGTTTTCCCTCCTTGTAAATCTCACATTTGATGATGGACCACAGGTTCTCAATGGGGTTCAGATCAGGTGAACAAGGAGGCCATGTCATTAGATTTCCTTCTTTTATACCCTTTCTTGCCAGCCACGCTGTGGAGTACTTGGACGCGTGTGATGGAGCATTGTCCTGCATGAAAATCATGTTTTTCTTGAAGGATGCAGACTTCTTCCTGTACCACTGCTTGAAGAAGGTGTCTTCCAGGAACTGGCAGTAGGACTGGGAGTTGAGCTTGACTCCATCCTCAACCCGAAAAGGCCCCACAAGCTCATCTGATGATACCAGCCCAAACCAGTACTCCACCTCCACCTTGCTGGCGTCTGAGTCGGACTGGAGCTCTCTGCCCTTTACCAATCCAGCCACGGGCCCATCCATCTGGCCCATCAAGACTCACTCTCATTTCATCAGTCCATAAAACCTTAGAAAAATCAGTCTTGAGATATTTCTTGGCCCAGTCTTGACGTTTCTGCTTGTGTGTCTTGTTCAGTGGTGGTCGTCTTTCAGCCTTTCTTACCTTGGCCATGTCTCTGAGTATTGCACACCTTGTGCTTTTGGGCACTCCAGTGATGTTGCAGCTCTGAAATATGGCCAAACTGGTGGCAAGTGGCATCGTGGCAGCTGCACGCTTGACTTTTCTCAGTTCATGGGCAGTTATTTTGCGCCTTGGTTTTTCCACACGCTTCTTGCGACCCTGTTGACTATTTTGAATGAAACGCTTGATTGTTCGATGATCACGCTTCAGAAGCTTTGCAATTTTAAGAGTGCTGCATCCCTCTGCAAGATATCTCACTATTTTTGACTTTTCTGAGCCTGTCAAGTCCTTCTTTTGACCCATTTTGCCAAAGGAAAGGAAGTTGCCTAATAATTATGCACACCTGATATAGGGTGTTGATGTCATTAGACCACACCCCTTCTCATTACAGAGATGCACATCACCTAATATGCTTAATTGGTAGTAGGCTTTCGAGCCTATACAGCTTGGAGTAAGACAACATGCATAAAGAGGATGATGTGGTCAAAATACTCATTTGCCTAATAATTCTGCACTCCCTGTAAGCACTGAATAGAGTAGCAAGCCCATCCCCATAACAGCGGTGGAGTAGACAGAAGAATACTGAGAAAACATGAATCATGCAAATAAATTCTTGAGCAAGGCCTGTCTAACCTGCGCATCTGCCCTAGCGTCTGTGTCAAGGCAGTAATGCTTAGTAAAGGTATGGACCGACTTCCAAGTGGCAGCCTTGCATATTTCTGCCAAAGGGACATTTCTCATCAAGGCTGCAGTAGCTGCCTTCCCTCTAGTAGAGTGGGCTTTTGGCCTACCACCAAGGGATTTGTTTGCTAACTGATAACATAACATTATACATGAAACAATCCACCGGGGTAAAGATTGTTTAGACATGCCCAACCCTGTTCTAACTGGGCCATAGTTAATAAAAAGCTGTTGTGATTTCTGTAAGCTTTTTGTCCTGTCCAAGTAAAATTTCAAGACTCTCTTTACATCCAGAGAGTGCAGAGTTCTCTCAGCAGGAGTAGTTGGATTTTGAAAGAAAGTCGGTAATGAAATTGTTTGGTTCACATGGAAGTCGGAGACTACCTTAGGTAAAATTTTTGGATGAGTTCTCATTACCACTTTCGCAGGATGAAAAACCGTGTAGGGTTCTTGAGCGCAAAGGGCCTGGATTTCGCTAACCCTACGCGCTGAAGTGATTGCCACCAGAAAAGCAGCTTTCCATGTGAGATGTTGCAGCGATGCCTTATGTATCGGCTAGAATGGAGGCAGCATCAGACATGATAAGACAACATTCAGTTCCCATGGAGGAGAAGGCTTTCTAATGGGGGGAAAAACCTTTTTTAAACCTTCCAGGAAGTCCTTAATAATCGGAATCCGAAAAAAGGAAGTTTGTGAAGGACTCTTTCTGTATGCCGTTACAGCCGCCAAGTGAACTTTTATTGATGACAGTTGTAAGCCCGATTTTGCCAAACTTAACAAGTATGGCAGGATAGATTGCTCTCCACAGGAAACCGGGTCAATGTTGTTGTCTAAGCACCAGATGCAGAATCTCTTCCACTTGCTTGCATAAGCTGATCTTGTGGAAGGGCGCTTTGCTTCTTTCAGAATTTCCATACAGTCCTGAGGTAGGTTCAAGTGTCCATATTGCACTAGCTCAGGAGCCATGCTGCCAAACTCAACGATGAGAGGTTGGGATGAGATATCTGCCCTCTGAACTTTGTGAGCAGGTCCGGACGATAAGGTAGCCTGATGTGTGGTTTGAGTGACCGGTGATGAAGGTCTGGGAACCACCACTGGCGTGGCCACTCCGGAGCAATTAGGATCATTTTGGTCTGAGCATTGGACAGCTTCTGGAGGACCGCCGGAATCAGGGGAAGCGGTGGAAAGGCGTAAAGAAATGCTCCTGACCAGCTTATCCACAGGGCATTCCCCAGTGTCCCTGGATGGTAATATCTGGAGGCAAATATTTGGTATTTTTTGTTTTCTGGGGTTGCGAATAGGATAATAGAGGGGGTACCCCATAGTGCGAAAATGGAATGAACGACGTCGTCGTGTAGCACCCATTCGTGGTTCTCGTCCATTACCCGACTGAGGGCATCCGCTTGAACATTCTGGATGCCGGGCAGGTGAGTTGCCACTAGTGACAGGTTCCTGGCTAGAAGCCAATGCCAGATTGTCTGAGCCTCTCTGGATAAAATTCTGGACCTGGTGCCTCCTTGTTTGTTCACGTAGTACATAGTGGCCACGTTGTCTGTCTGGAGAAGGAGAGTTTCTGTTCTCAGAGAGGGAAGGAAGGCTTTGAGCGCAAGGTGGACTGCGCGAAGTTCCAGCAGGTTGATGTGATAGAGACTCTCTCTCTCTGTGACCACTCGCCTTGGACTCGAAGATGTTCCATGTGCGCCCCCCATCCGAGCAGTGACGCATCTGTTACGATAGTTTGAGCTGGAGGCTGTTGTTGGAACGGAATCCCCACCAAGAAATTGCTGGGTAAACACCACCACTTGAGGGATTGTAGGGCGTGAGGAGAAAGAAGGACTTTGTTCTCCCAATCGTCACTCAGTTGACACCACTGATCCTCCAGGTTTTCCTGTAATGGTCTCATATGGAGGCGAGCATTGGGAACAAGATGGATACAAGACGCCATCGAGCCCAGTAGAGAAGCTATTAGTCTTGCAGTGGCCTGAGGACTTTCCTGCAGTTGTTTGCACTTTTGGAGAATCGATAATCGTCGTTCCTCCGAAGGAAATACCTTTCCTAGCTTGGTATCTATAATGGCCCCTAAGTAATGCAACCTCTGAACAGGCGTTGCTGTGGATTTCAGGAGATTGAGTTGAAGACCGAGCTTCTGCAACAGCTGTAGAGTCCATTTGAAATGTTGTTGCGCCTCGAGATAACTGGAGGCCTTTATGAGCCAATCGTCTATATAGGGGTAGACAAATATTCGCTGTTTCCTCAAGTGGGCGGCTACCACCGCCATGCATTTGGAAAAAGTTCTCGGCGCTGATTTGAGGCCGAAAGGTAGAACCGCAAATTGGTAATGACGTTTTCCGGCGGTGAACCTTAGGAATTTTCGATGTTTCTTGGTCACCGGAATATGAAAGTAAGCGTTGCAAAGGTCTATTGCACAGAGCCAGTCGCCCTGACGTAGATGTGGGTAAATTTGGTGCAAGGATAGCATCCTGAATTTCTCTTTGCGAATCCACTTGTTTGCTGTCCTTAGTTCTAAAATGGGACGAAACTCTTGTTTGTCTTTTTTTCGGTACAAGGAAATATCTCGAATAAATCCCCTTCCCTTGCTGGCTGATCGGGACGGGTTCTATGGCTCTTTTTTGCAATAGGATAGTGACTTCTAACTGAAGAGCTTCGAGGTGGCGGTTGGCTGTCTTGGGTGGAACAGATGGTGGAGAACTGGTGAATCTGAGAGCGTAACCATGTCTCACAATATTCAATACCCAGGCGTCTGATGTGATGCGTAGCCACTCGTCCAGATGATTTGAGATACTTCCCCCTACCGGAGTGGATAACGGAGGAGGGGGAAGCAAAGATTCAGGGCTTAGACGTGGGAGCCTGTCGAGTTGTCTGAGTTTGGGGTGTTGAACGACCCCTTGACGACCTTCGCTGTGTGGAGAAACCCCTTTGATGCTGCTGTTGTTGCTGCTGCTGGGGGCGCGAAGACATCCAGTGTGGTGACTGATACCGGTGGGTGAAAAGTCATCGTTGATATGGCCGGAATACCTTTCGTTGTTCTTTCGGTCTTTCCATGCCTACCGCTTTCAGGGTATCTAGTTCAGCCTTCATTCTAGCCATCTCGTCATCGGCATGAGAACCGAACAAGGTGGAGCCCGAGAAAGGTAAATTTTGTATTCTCTGTTGTGCTTCCGGTTTGAGTGATGTAAGTCTCAACCATGCATGCCTTCTGAGTGCTATTCCGTGAGCATAATTGTGTGCGGATAGCACCGAAGAGTCAGCTGCAGCACTTATAACTTGGTTAGAAACCATGGCTCCCTCACCCACGACCTCCAGGAAATCTTCCCTTTTGTCCTTAGGAAGATGTTCCGCAAACTGCATTATAGAGTCCCAGAGGGCCCGATCGTATCGCCCTAATAACGCAGTAGCGCTGGCTGCTTTCATCGTGATGGCTGCAGTAGAACATACTTTTCGTCCTGCAGCATCTATCTTTCTGCTCTCTTTATCTGGAGGTGAAGAGGAAGACGGTGATGTTGAATGCAATTTCTTTGCCGCTACTATGACCACAGAATCCGGTACTGGGTCCGACCTCAAGAATAGAGGATCTTCTTCTGGTGGACGACATTTTTTAATAAGTCTGGAGGGAGCAGACTTCGTTGCGGCCGGTGCAAGGAAAATATCCATTGCTGGTTCAAGGAGACCTGGGACCAGTGGAAGCAAAGGTCTGGAAGATGTCCTATGATGTAAGGTCTCGAAGATTACTGACGTTGATGGGGCAGGTACCGCCAGCGGGATGTTCAGTTTGGTCGCACCTCGTACTAAGACCTCCTGGAACGTATTCACATCATCTATGGGGGACACTCTCGGGGACGGTGAGTCCAATAGGGTTGGAGAGTAGTCCCGTGTAGACGAAGAAGAACGCCTGTGATGTGAATGTTGAGATCTCTGTGATTCATGACGGTGGTGCCGAGAGGAAGATGAGCGTCTAGAGGAATGTCCAGAACGTCTTACAGATCGCGTTGGAGTCCTCAAAACAGACTCTGAAGGAGGAGCCGGAAGAGGAGCCGTAGGTGTTACCGGCGTCTGCGGCAACGGCGATTGTCGAGGAGAGAGTTGTGGAGACGCTGGAAGCAGGATGAGTGAGGCCGAGGATTCTAACGTTGTATAAACCCTTCTAGGCCTTTTTGATTGTCGTCTCGACGTCAACACACTCCTCGACGTCGAAGTACGGTGACGGCGAGTGCCCCTCGACGTCGATTCTTCTCGCCGTTGAGAACCTCCCGACGACGACCCTCGATGTCGCTGTGGTGACGGTGAATGCCTCCGACGTCGAGCACTCTCCCTCGACGTTGATCACCCTCGCCGTGTCGACGCGACCCAGATCTCGACGGCGAGTGTCCACGGCGTCTCGACGGCGAAATAGCTGTCGACGGCGAACAATGTCTCTTTCTCGCCGGTGAACCACTCCACGACGGCGAGCATGTTGGCCCGTTCCCTGTCTCGACGTCGACGCCCTCGACGTTGTCGGAGACCTGTGCCGTTTTTGAGCAGGTCTGGTCGGAGTAATAGAGGAAACAGGGTGAGCCCTGGTAGAAGACTGACCTTCTCCTCGCTCTGTGGTAGAATTACCACTTTTTCTCCTGTCCTCTTTCGCCTGGAGTCGGATTTTCTCCCTGTCACGAAGAGTCCTTCTGGAGAAAGTTTTGCAGATGTCAGACGACTCCGGTTTGTGGCTGGATGGAAGGCAAATTATACAGACCCGATGTGGATCTGTTTTGGCCTTTTTTCTGCCACAAGAAGGGCATTTGTCAAAAAGTGAAGGCATTTCTGAAGTAGAAAAACCTCAAAATTCTGTCAGAATTTAACAGAAAAAAGTAGGAAATGATCACTCAATGTTAAAAACGTCGAGTGAAATTGAAATTCAAAAGATTTTTAATGAATTTCTGTCACAAAAAGATTTTGTGAGGTAGAGCTCAATGCTTCAGGGTCCTGTCAGAAAGGAGCCGGAAAAAAGAACTGAGGCAACTGCCTTTTGCTGTGCATGATGGGAAACAGGAAGACTTTACTTTCTTAAACGCACAGCTCTATTTTCATTCTGTATAATGGCAGCCTGTGGGCTACACTGCCCTGCATTGTTTTATTCTCATGAGAGGTGTAAATAAAATATGAGAAAGTATTTGTTAATATATTTATAGAATAAATAGATGTTTAAACGTGAATTTACACTACAACTGTTTTTTCTTTTAACAATTTGGCCTGTGTAGCTGTTCACATAGGCTGCACATTGTTATTCTTAAGTGTTTTTCACAGACCTTTTTTTTCAAAGGGCTGATAATTGCACTTAAGATTATACTTCACAACAGTGCTCCGGGGTCCCCGCAGGCGCGCAGAACTATTCAGTGCTTATGACTATACATGGAAATCCCATACGAGAGAATATCATGGCTGTGATCCAGAATCCACTGACATCAGAACAGTCATATATGGTCAGAGGACATCATGGGTGCCTGCCATGTTTAAGGGACTCGACCTACCCAGCCAACCAAAAAGAATTGAACATCACAACAGACATCCATGCTTAAAAGCAGCATGGCAAACATTGCTGGAGAATGGATTGTATGACTACCATTCATGGTCAAGGGACACAGTCAATCGATCATAGCATTTGTAAGGCGCAGCACTATCACCTCTAAGATTAAAGGGCCACAATGGCAAAAACACATGGGTTAAGAGATTCCTTGACAGCCACCTATGGAAAAGAGTAAACATAGTATTTACCTAGCGTAAAGGACATGGTTGCAGCCTTTCATGGAGAAAGAACTCATGACAACTCTCTGTGGTTCAGTGGCACTATGGCAGAGATCCATGGAGAATATAAAACATCCCTAACCTAAATGGAGAAGCCAGCTATGTAGAATGGTCACCTGACAGTCACCCAGGGACAAGGAACTGCAGGGCAGGAGGACCCCATGGTAAACAACTAAGTGTAGGGACACCCCACCTTGTCATACATCCAAAAAGTAATCACAGGCAGTCAGCATTAGTCAAAGAACAACATGGTAATGCCTTATGATCATGAGACATCATGGTATTTGTCTCTGATATGGGAACAACTGAGCAGTCACCATTTGTCAAGGGTCTATAGTGGACATTTATGGTCAAGGGACACCTTGGCAGTCATCCATGGGTGAAGACACCACAAAAGTAACATAAGTTAAGGAATAGAATAGAAATCATTTATGAAAAAGGGAAAAATAGTGTTACCGATCCTCAGTGGACAATGAAAATCAATGAAATTTGCCAAGGTAAAATCCTCATTGTTTTAGGAATCAAGACAACTCAAGAGGTTTTTTAAAAGCATTAAATACCTGTTGCAACTTCCCCAAAGTTGATGTTGTGTTTCCCATTGTCAGAAGTAACGACAAGAGCAGGGGCCACGACAGGACACTGCAACTCCAGGTACAAGGTGTTATAAGGGCTGATAAAAAATGAATTCAAAACAAGCACTGTTATATTTTATTGACCACTGTTGCACATAATTAGAGCTATAAATCAACTGGTCCTGAGCATGAACAGAAGGTGGGATGTGAGAAATGAATAAAAGAACACGTGGAGGCTTGCAGTCCTCAGCCTACATTGAACCCTCCCCCACAGCGGTAGAATTAATATTTAAAATGTAGTTATTGGTGCTTTCTCACCCAATGTCAGACCTCTAGCTTTTACCTGTAGAATATGCCTCGGGTGACAGACTGCATCTGGAAATGTTCTTATCAGTGCTCTTGCACACCACTAGGTGGTGCCATGCAGCACCCTGACTCTGAGTAGAGTTGAATATACACACCATGGCTCCACTCTCCTTGAAACATTCCAAGACAGAATCAGCTCTCTAGCCAAATACGTGCAAGCCATCTATGGGCGTATCCATAAGCAAGATGTCTCCTGAAAACCTCTGGAACATATCATTGTATGGAGACAGAGCACCACACTGCTTCCTGCCACCCAACCCAGATGATCCGTAATATGAAGTAAAGCACTTATCATGTATTTGGTCACATTCTAACCATCTTAAATGGTTTGATCCACGGATCCTTAAGCGCTTCAAGAATCATCATCAAGATCTCACTGGCCATGTCCCAGAGGTCATGCGTGTTCTGCCACAATAAACAAACAGCAGTGACTGACTGCAATGCTCGGCTAGGCTAGCCAAAGGGAGCATTTTTTTTTCCGAATCCCTCTATCTTCTTTGACTCCTTGTCTGTAGGGGGGGGGTCATTGGGTATGAACAGTGGTTCACATTGCTGGTGGAAATCTGGAACACCAGACTTTTTGGAATAGGATGTTTTGTAAGAAAATTAGGGGTGCTAAGTGCCACTCTGTGGCATCCAGACAACTGCCTATTCCTTGTGTGCTTAGATGAAATGCCTACTAAGGTGTCAGAACGTGCTTCAATGAACGGAAGCAAGGGCTCAGATGAATCCGACTAAGGTTGCAAAATGTCTGTAAAAACATTTGTCTTGATTTCAACAGAGATCACTTGTAGGTTCAGGACCTATTCTGCCAACTGGTCTCCCGTCAGTCCATGTAAAATCAGACATCATCATAATGGGGAGGGTAAATCATTCCCACCCCCCACAATCTTTCTTCCAGAGTGGCGGCAAGCTCTTGTCAGAGTTGGAGCCAAAAAGACAATGGAGCCTCCGAAGGTGCCCCTTAGGTAGTGAAAGCATGGAATCCGGGTCAGGTGGTGTGGGAACTGGATGAGCTGTAGAGGAATCAGAGCGTTACCTTGGTTGGGTTTGAGTTAAAGCCGATTTGGGGTGGACATCAGAGTCAAAGAGGAACAGACGCAGGTCGTGGAGGTAATGGAGCCTGTCACGTTTCAGATGGCACAGAGGACAAATCCACATTCATGTGGGGATGCTTGGAGCTCGGAGACATGCTACAGAGAGCCACCGAAGTGCCAAAGTATGCAGCATGGTCTCCTTAGAGGCCACAACCTGTAGCAGCATTGCCGATGGCCCAGGGATTTGGGGCATACTGGTATCATCTCAGGGATCGGTTCCGCAACTGGAGATCTGGAGGGAGAAAGAATGACACAGTGACACCCTTTTCATCTCTTTAGACAGAGAGTAGTGGGATGGGTTCAAGTCCCACTTTGTCTTCTTGTGTTTTTGTATTGACTTCGACTTACCAGAGTACTTTTACTATGAGGACGACTACTCACGGAAATGACCTTGGGATTCAGAGGAGGTCTGAACCCTTGGAGCAGGATTTAAACAAGGCTTGTGACTTCGCCTTGTGTTCGGCGATATACAGCTTGGCTTTCCTGTCCCAGATCAGCTTTGTGCATGAGTGTGCACTCCCCAAACAACTTAGATTTGTGCCTCAAGCCCAAACACCAAAGACACACCTCATGCAACTTCATGACTGATGTTTGTTTTCTGCATTCGCAGCATACTTTAAAGCCTTTAGTTTTAGGAGGTTCATCATTCCTGTGCACACTGGATTCTTGGGGAGCCATCTGTATGCTGACCAAGATGGGAGCAGAGCTCCAGGTCTGTAATTGTTGTACAAATTGAAAAGAACTGACATTAATGCACTTGGAAGCTGTTTAGAGTCAGCTCTGCTCTGTCACTTCCAGTGGGTGGTATGAAGCCGATGCACTGTAGCACTGCTAAAAAGAAAAACATGATCCAGTGTGGTGCCTCAGGAATATTCTAGAGGTGGGGAAGCTGCAGTTAGAAATATCCATCAGAAATATAGTTCAATTACCTTGCCAGTAGGGCATGTGATGCGATTTAGGAGGTGGTGGATAACTGGCAACACGTGTATTCAACAGTTTATAAGTTCTATAACTGTTCTAGGAAACAAAAGCGCAGACTGAGATAAACTGAAAGCTTCATTTATCAACAGATCAGGTATACACTCAGGGCCAGATTGATCAAGGTTTTGCACCACTATTGCACCACACAAGGTGGCAGAAGGACGATATAAAAGGTAAGGGAAATTTACCAAGCCATGCAAGGCCACCTTGCGTAGCCCTGCATGGCTTGATAAATCTAGAGTAACGTAAGGCATGTTAAATCACTGCCTTGTGTTACTCTGCCACAGGGAGGTGTTCCATGGGTGGGGAGTGGGTGTTTCCATGAATCCACCCATGGATTGTAGCACAATTCCCAAATTTACTATAAATGGTAGACCTGGAAATGCATCAAAATGCTTTGCCTCCCCATGGGAGGCATAACAAGGAGAAGTATCTTTATTTCTCCTCGTTTTTAAAGCTTTCTATGTGTGCTGCACTCTCCGGCACACAAAGAAAGAGGAAAATGCCCCAGAGGATTGTTTTTGTGCACAATGGTCTGTCTCCTGAACAAAACCAATTCTGCCTACAATGCAGGCACCCTTGAACCATGATGCAATTGTAACCGCACTGGATGAAGGCAGCACATTGTGCACCAGAGCAAGAAAAGGGCAGGAATGCACTGTATAATGTTAAATTTGTTGCATTCCCCCTCTTCACGCGGTGCAGCACAGGAGGGTGGATTACTGTGGTGCGCTGGATGAAAGTATGATAAGTTACTTACCTTCAGTAATGAATTATCTAGGAGAGACAGGATCTAAATGCAGGTTCCTTACTTTAGAATCTTTCCAGGCACGAGCCTGGATCTGGAAACGTTTTTCAGTAGTACATCTGTTCATCAGTAGCGGGCGTTGCACAACTCCGTATCGATGTTGTCCACTGGATGTGACGTCAGCGGAGTCCATTAACCCCCTTGTCAACATCAGTTTCTTACATAACTATTTTTCGTGCTCAAAATGTGGAGCCACACATAGAAACTGCCTAGCGAAACAGTGTGCTTTGAACAAAAGACTTTGTGTCAATTAATCACCAGGTTCTTAATTCTAGGTGTTGACTTCCATTACAGAATCTTCAGAGACCAAAGAGGACTCAGTTCACAGAGCGGGGAGGGTGGGAATCTGTTAAGGAATTAAGGAACCTGTGAATAGATTGTGTCTCTACCAGACAATGCATTACCAAAGGCAAGTAACTTGTTCATATGATAAAAGCATCTAGCCACAGATTCTTTACTATAGAATCAGATACCAAAGTCATAGTAGCCCAGAGGAGGGACTGTGAACTGAGGCCCTCAAAAACGTCTTGAAGAATAACATAACCGGTCTAGAACAAGAGAAAAAGACCGGACAATCATAATAATTACGGTGTGTAACAATATACTTTACAACATCTAAACCTGTGGAAGGACCCACAGGTAAATAAAAGCTCAAACACCTGAAAAGCATGGGAATGAGCTCATCCATGTCAATATGTCAATTGTGTGTCAGAAGTGACTCAACAACATTGAACATTTCTAACCAGAAGAAAATTGGTCTAGTATAAGAGGAATAGACCATACATTCATAAGAATACCTATAAGGAAATACATCTGTGTTAGTAAAAGAACTGTGTAAAGAACCACAAGAATGAAAGTTCATAAAATCGTTAATAACATGGATGTACTATCACCCATGATTGATACCATTATAAATTTATCCCTAGAACAAAATTGGTTTTGAGAAAAGCAAAAAGCATAATAATGTAGATGAGCCTTAACATGTTTCACGACCTGAGACCCGTAGGAGGAACCATATATAAGGATTCATGAACATTCGAAAACATGAAATAAGGAAAAGACATGTTAACATGACCAATTGGTGTTAGAGGCGAACTAACAGAATTAATATTAAACTACTCCTTCTTCAAAGGGGATGCGGACCCATGCACAAACACCTCATCAATACTGTGGAAAGGACCACAGCAATGATATCACAAAGATAAAGAAAATATGAGAAAGAAAACTCTATCAATGTCTGTTGTACAGTACTGCTAAATGAGGTAATGAATATAAATGTATTTGTTCTTATATGTGGATTGAAAATACATGTACTACTCTTTTGGAACACAGAGCATGCTATTAAACAATACCTCTTACAGGTAAAGGTATATCCTTCCAGATCTACACTATAAGATACAATAGAATGTTTATCCTTTGCAGAAAAACATACAATTGCCCTCTTTAACAAGGAGGTGAGGATAACATTTGGTATATAAATATACTTTTCCCCAGGAAAAGTAGGTAGAGATTATAAAACATCTTCAAGATATTCTTAATACATATACTTACTGACATATGAATATAATACACAAATACCTAAGTAGTAACCAATGAAAAAAAAAAAAAAAAAAATATATATATATATATATATATATATATATATATACACATGTGAAAAAAGAGCACCTTGGTAAAGTGGCGGAAACCAAGGTGAATATGTGAATCTTATAATGAATAGGACTCATCTACAGATGAACTAGAAAAGCTGTTAATGATGCGAGAATGAATAGAATCTACTGAGAGACACTTCTCAATGAAGACCCATGAGAGCCTGACATAAGCCAGGAAAACGAAGAATAATGTTCACAGATCAAGCCCATACAGATGTTTACATCAAATTGTAGCAAATCCAACAACCATGATGGCTAATCTGATATAAAACCTAAGACAAAAACAAGGAAAGTCTTAAAGTCCCCAAGATGATATGCGCTGATTTTGAATGTATCAAATCTGCCAAAAAGTAGAAAACATCTACCTTGTTTGACAGTTCAATAAATACTTAGGAAACAGACACCTCTAATGCTGTATAATCCTTATAAAAAATCCTCATGTTGCTCATTACTAATTAGAGGAACAAAAGAGAAAGAAGAACTTCTTCACAACGACCCCATTTCTTAAATAATATAAAGACACTCCTATGGAGTTGTTAATATTACAAGTTCTCTAAAAGGGATACTAGATCTTATGAATACACAATCTCACCTTCTGCAGAGGGAGCAACTCTGCTCCCCACCCAAATGAAGGTGTAATAGCCCACAAGTAAATGCATTATGACTGTGTGTGTGTGTGTGTGTGTATGAAAATTAGTTACTTACCTGTAACTGCAGTTCTCCAGTATTGGTATCTTTCATAGATTCACATGCTTGAATCATCCCCGTCGTCGAGGTGGGAGCCTCACGGTAAACTTAAATACATGAAGCAGTAAGTCAGTAAAAGTAAAACCAGTAGGCCCCAGTAGGCCTCATAGGGTATTTTACAGTCTATCTACTTTGTTTTGTGAAAAGACCCAAACTTCCGTATCAACCAATCAGGATTCAGCCCCTCCCAAACACTCCCAACAGAGGCTGAATTCCCTCAGATTTTCTAGTAGGAGTGTGAAGTTTAATATCTGTATAATAGGGGAGCCTCTGAGGGGAGGAGGGTGGGTCGCATGTGAATCTATGAAAGATACCAATACTGGAGAACTGCAGTTACAGGTAAGTAACTAATTTTCTTCTCCAGTATTGGATCTTTCATAGATTCACATGCTTGAATCAGAATAACGAGCAGTAATGTCTTCTTAATTAGTGAATTACATTGACTGTAATTTTATCGTGATTTTATAAGTGATGTGAGTCACATTAGTTCAGCTTTGTACATCCTCGTATATATCTATATATATATATATATATATATATAACCATAGATATCTCAATAGAAGAGCAATAGAAAAGCTGCGTGGCAGAAAGTTTTGACACAATCTGTTTTGTTATTGTTTTGAGGTCTAGGACATGTTAACACAATATAACAAAGCGAATAATCTGAAGCACATCATTAGAGTAAAACACACTGTGATATAAAATTAGATATTAACTAGACTAAGAACCAATATTGAACATACCTTGAGTGTGGTGGTGGGATGTGTAAGAGGCTCACCTTAACGAAATAGATGCCTCAGCACTGCCTGTCCCACTGCTGTATCGACGTTGTTAGTTTCCTCGAGACAGTAATGCCTCGTAAATGTATGTTGGCTGGACCATGTTGCTGCTCTACAGATGCTATGTAGTGGTACACCTGCAAAGAGTGCAGCCGAAGTGGCTACCGATCTTGTAGAGTGGGCTCTCACCTTGGTGTGGAGCGGTTTTCCTGCTTTTGAATGGCAGAATTGAATTGCCAGGCCAATCCATCTTGCTATAGTCTGTTTGGACACCGCGTGCCCCTTTCTTGTTCCGCCAAATGCTATAAATAATAGATCAGACTGGCGGATGGCCTGAGTTTTCTGTAGATAAAATTTTAAACATCTTTTAATATCAAGGGAATGTGATGTCTTTTCGGCTACTGTTTGCGGATTTGGAAAAAAGGTTTTTAGGATGACTGGTTCATTCAAGTGAAACGTTGAGGGAACTTTCGGGAAGAATTTAGGATTTGTTTGCAGGATCACAACTGAATTTGTGAATTGGAGGAAAGGCTGTTTGACAGTGAAAGCCTGAATGTCGCTGACTCTTTTGGCTGAAGTAAGAGCTAGCAGTAACGCTGTTTTCCATGAAATTAATTTTAGATCAGCTTTGTGGATCGGCTCAAAAGGAGCTTTCATGAGCTGCATCAACACAACATTCAGGGACCATAATGACAGAGGTTTTCTAACTGGCGGGAAGACCCTAAAAAGACCCTTCATGAATTGCTTGACAATTCTTGTGGAACACAATGAGACTCTGTGTGGTGATCTGCGGTATCTGGAGATTGCTGCCAGATGTACCCGAATGGAGGAATATGCAAGTCCTGATTTTGCCAGTAGCAGGAGATATGGAAGTACCTGTTCTGGAGTAGAGGACAAAGGATGTATATCTTCTGCTGCACACCATGTACAAAAACGTTTCCATTTAAGCTTATAGGTTTTGTTGGTAGTGTCAGCTCTAGCTTTTGCCAAGATGTCTCTACACTCCGGGGAAATGTTGAGATTCAAGTATTCATTGTATTCAGGAGAAAAGCCGACAAATGAAGAGACGACGGATCTGGGTGTCTGACTTGTCCCTGGTGCATCGTTAAAAGAGTCGGACTCTGTCTGAGTCGTAGATGTGGCCGTTCGCAGAGCATGAGGAGCTCCGTGTACCAGACTTGTCTGGGCCATCTGGGAGCTATGAGCAGAAGGCGACACCCCTCTGACTTTAGCTTGTTGATGACTCTCGGGATGAGCGGGATCGGAGGAAAAGCATAGGCATAAACTCCGGACCATCTAATCGAAAACTCATTCCCCCACAAATCTTTTTGGGGAAGCCAACTTGCATAGAACTGGCATTTCTTGTTCCCGAGAGTGGCAAATAGGTCTAGGTTCGGTTTGCCCCATAATAGAAAAAGGCTGTTGAGAGTTTTTTGGTCTAGCTCCCACTCGTGGTAAGGAATCACTGTCCTGCTCAGGGTGTCTGCTAGAACATTGGTTTGTCCTGGCACATGCTCCGCTTTGAGTGAAATATTGTGCTTGATGGCCCATGTCCAGATTTGCTGTGCTAGCTGTGAGAGTTGTAGGGATCTCGTGCCTCCTTGCTTGTTTAGATAAAACATGCTGGTTGTGTTGTCTGTCCTGATTAAGACGCTTGAATTTTGTATCTTTGGCAAGAACGCTTTTAGAGCTAAGTGTATTGCCTTGAGTTCTAGGTAATTGATGTGGAGCTGACCCTCTTTCGCATTCCAGGTTCTGCTGATTTGCAGGTCCTGGCAGTGTGCACCCCATCCTTCGAGAGAGGCATCCGTTGTTACTATGTAACCTGGTGTTTGAAGAAGGAATGACAGTCCGTTTGACAAATTGGTTAGAGTCGCCCACCACCTCATGGTGTTCTTCATTAGAGGCGTTTTGCAAATCTTGTCTTCGAAGGAACCGTTGATCTGGGTCCATTGTATGTCCAATTGCTCTTGGAGGGGTCGCATATGGAGCCTGCAATTTTGGACTAGCAGAATGCATGATGATATCATCCCGAGCAATGATTTGTAGATGCGGACTGAAACAAACGTTTTTCTGGAGAGCCTGTCTGCCAAGGAGGTTAACGTTTGTTTCCTCTCGTGAGATGGGTACGCTTTGTTGCGGACTGTGTCTAGTATTGCTCCCAAGAAACTTAATACCTGTTTGGGGTGGAGCTGAGATTTCTGGTAGTTGACTACAAACCCCAGGCTGTGTAACAATTGAAGGCAATAGGAGATATGACTTGTTACTTGCGACTTTGAGGGTGCCTTTATAAGTCAGTCGTCCAGGTAACGGAAGACCTGGATACCTGACTGGCGGAGATGTGCTGCCACCGGATCCAACATTTTTGTGAAGATTCTGGGGGCTGATTTGAGATCGAATGGGAGAACCCGGAATTGGAGGTGCATACTTCCCACTCCGAACATTAGGAATTTGCGATGGTTGCGATATATGGGGATATGAAAATAAGCATCCTGGCGGTCTAGGGATGCCATCAGATCTCCAGCATTTAACAGACGCAGGACATCTTGCAGTGTTACCATCCTGAACGACTGTTTCTTTAGAAACTTGTTTAGTGCTCTCAAGTCCAGGATGGGGCGCCAGTCTCCTGAGGGTTTCTTTACAAGGAAAAAACGGGAGTAGAATCCTCTGTTCTTTTGAGATAAAGGGACTGGTTCTATCGCTCCTTTTCTCAGCATCACTCTTACTTCCTTGAGGAGTTGGTTCATCCTCGGAGGCGGTGGGCCCGATGGAGGAACAATTGGTGGTGTTTGTGTGAATTCCAGAGTATGACCTCTGGCCACTACATCGAGTACCCATCTGTCCGATGTTATCGCCTTCCATTGGGGGAAATAGGAAGTGATGCGACCTCCGACCCTTGTTGTAGGTGGGTGGGGAAGCGTTGAGATGACCGGCGGGTCATTGTTTTCTGCCCGTATCTCTTCCTCGGGCAGCTCCTCTTCCTCTAGCTGGATGTTTGTAAGCTGCGGCTGGTGGTAATCTATAATGCTGCTGTTGCTGGTGGTATTGATGTCGTGATCCTGTGGAGGAAGACTGATATTGGGATCTGTATTGTTGGTATCCACCTCGAAAGGAGTAATTTCCTCTACCCCTTGCTCCACGAAAAGGTTGTTTTTTATATTGCAGGGTACCTAGGGATTTTGCCGTATCGGTATCCGTTTTGATAGTCTGCAACATGTCGTCGACATGTTTACCAAACAAACTTTCTCCATCAAAAGGCATGTCGAGAACACAACTCTGGACTTCCGGTCTGAATGAAGTAGCCTTAAGCCATCCTTGCCTGCGCAGGACTGCTGCGCCAGCTAATTGTCTGAAGCCAGTGAGAGAAATGTCTATTGCGCTGTCTATAATCTCCGCGGAGACCCTTTCTCCCTCCTGCAAGACCTTTTTTGCTTCCACCTTGACATCTTCTGGCAGTAGATCTAAAAAGACAGACATGTCTGCCCACATCTGGCGATCGTACCTTCCCAGGATGGCGAGGGAGTTAGCCGCCTTAACTGTGACCGCTGCCACAGAGGAAAATTTCTTGTCGATATTGTCTAATCTCCTCCCTTCCTTGTCTGGGGGAGACGCTATAGGTGCGGAGGGGTTTTTGGAACGTCGCTGAGCCGTCTGTGATATAACAGAATCAGGTTTTGGCTGTGAGACTAGACAGGCCGGAGAATCATCTGGGGCCTTGTACTTTTTCTCCAGTCTTGGTATTTGTGAAGGCACTGTTGCCGGATTTATCATTGCCTTCAAACCCTCCTGCCATAAGAAATCTACAATGGGTATAGCTCTTACCGATCTCTTTGATGGCTCTTTGAAGTCGTACAAAAAACATTCGGTTTCATGAGAAACAATTACAAGGCCAAAACATTTTGCCGCTCTCTCTATTAAATTATGGAAACCTCCTATGTCCTCCGGAGGAGAATCTACCGGACCTGCTGGCGGTGGAGAGGGTGTGGGGACGAGATAATCATCCCATTCACTAGCCGCCGAATCTCTTAGCTCACCCTCTTCCCTTTCGTCGTCTGACGAGGGGTGAGCTTCCTGAGTTTGGCTAGACACCAGTATGCTAGCCTGTGGTGTTTCCGAAAGATTAGTAGCCTGAGTTTGCCGAGGAGTCTGGTAGCTCTCAGGTCTAGGTGGCGTGGTCTAGTTGATGGTGGAAACCTTTTATAGTAGTCATTCAACATATTGTAGATCGGCTAATAGTGTACTAGGCATAGCGAGGGGCAATGGTTGTCCTGCCTGTGGATAGGATGTTGAGGCATAACTAGGCTGGTAATTCTGATCTTCCTCATCATCAAACTCTTGGCATTTGACATTGAGTTGGGACGGGCTACTAGCTGCCCCAAACATTCCGTTGTTTTGAGAGTATGCATCATCGTTATCATCATCTAAAAGATGCTGTGGTGGGTATGGCAACACTTTACTTGGTGAGGTATGCATTGGCAGAATATTAGACGCCTTGTCCCCCATGTTAATAAGTGAAAGGGGTAAGAACCTGGTGGAGTCGTCCTGATGATATGAGGAATAGTGCGGCGAAGTATCCAGGTAAGTGGATGGCTTATACACTGTTAGTGCTGTGGACGATATGATCGACGACGGTTCCCTCGTCGACAGTTCCCTCGTCGACGGATGTCTCGTCGACGACTCTCTCGTCGATGGTTCCGTCATTGACGGCGTCTTTGCTGACTGGTCCTTCGTCGACGGGTCCTTCGTCGATGGTCCGTTCGTCGACGGGCCCTTTATAGACGACGGTTGTTTCGTTGACGTATCTTCTGTAGGTGCAGTCGTCGGCAGTGCCTTTTTAATCCTCATTGAGAGGTGCTTCATAGATGGGAGTGCCCTGGTCGATTGGTGAACCCAGGAGGCCTCCGCCGTCGACGATGTGGTTGCCGACGAAGCTTTCTTAAAATTTATTGCCGTAATTATCGTCAACAATAACGGCGACGACGTCATAATCATCGGCGAGACCGGTGTTGTGAACGTCGACGACACTGTAGTAGATGTTACCGTCGACACCGTCGTCGACGGGGTGGTCGTCGACGGTTGTTTTTTCGCTGAAGAGACTTTTTCTGGCTCTTTTTGCGGTGACAGAGACAGGGATGCCTTTTTATAGGTGGTTTTTCGATGCAAAGGCGTAGTAGGTTCTGAATTAACCTTTTTTGGCAAATGTTTCAATGTCTCTGAGTGGGAAACATCCTTTTTTGCCTCAGTAGAGACTTGTTTTGTCTTTTTGGGCACCTTCCTTGGTGGTTCATCAGACCTTCTACTTCTCTCACCTATTCTTTTCTGAGGGCGAGAAGCCTGTGATGACGCTTCACTGTCATCTGAGGAAGGATGTTCTATGGCTTTCTGTTTTTGCAGCCATAAGAGAAGTCTATCCTCATGGTCCTTGAGGGTTTTTTGACTAAAGGTGCGACAGATTTTGCAGTCTCTCACCTTGTGGTCTGGATGGAGGGAGTAGATACACTTCTTGTGGGGGTCATCAACATGCAGTCTCTTCTTCCCACAATTGTCACAGTCTCTGAACAGACCCTTCTTTGTCTTTTCAGACATGGTAAAGCTGTGGAGCTAGTTTCCTGAGAGAAAAGAATTTTCAGTCAGAAATGAGGAAAAAACTGAGCAGAGCTCAGGGAGACTCCCTTCACACGACGTGCGGTAGAAAATCTGAGGGAATTCAGCCTCTGTTGGGAGTGTTTGGGAGGGGCTGAATCCTGATTGGTTGATACGGAAGTTTGGGTCTTTTCACAAAACAAAGTGGATAGACTGTAAAATACCCTATGAGGCCTACTGGGGCCTACTGGTTTTACTTTTACTGACTTACTGCTTTATGTATTTAAGTTTACCGTGAGGCTCCCACCTCGACGACGGGGATGATTCAAGCATGTGAATCTATGAAAGATCCAATACTGGAGAAATATGGAAAATGTCAATTACCCAGTGTACATCTGTTCGTGGCATGAGACGCTGCAGATTTACATGCTGTGCATTATCCTGCCATGTAGTGTTGGGCTCGGAGTGTTACAAGTTGTTTTTCTTCGAAGAAGTCTTTTTGAGTCACAAGACCGAGGGACACCTCCCTATCGGCTCCAATGTGCATGGGCGTCGACTCCATCTTAGATTATTTTCCCAGCAGAGGGTGAGGTAGGAGTTGTGTATATAGTAAAGGTGTCCATGCAATGGAGTAAGTATGTATGTACATAATGTGTCTAAAAAATAGTAACAAGTTTCATCCAACTTATAACGGCTACAGGCTCCCGGGGAGGCGGGAGGGCGTATGTGAATCTGTAGCATCTCAGCCACGAACAGATGTACACTAGGTAAGTGACATTTTCCGTTCGATGGCATGTGTAGCTCCAGATACACATGCTGTGCATAGACTAATAAGCAGTAATCTCCCCAAAAGCGGTGGCTTAGCCTGTAGGAGTTGAAGTTGTTTGAAATAATGTTCGTAATACAGCCTGTCCTACTGTGGCTTGTTGTGTTGTTAACACATCTACACAGTAATGTTTTGTGAATGTATGAGGCGTAGACCATGTGGCTGCTTTACAGATTTCTGTCATAGGTATATTTCCTAGAAAAGCCATTGTGGCGCCTTTTTTCCTAGTGGAGTGCGCCTTTGGTGTAATAGGTAGATCCCTTTTTGCTTTGATATAGCAGGTCTGAATACATTTTACTATCCATCTGGCAATGCCTTGTTTGGATATTGGATTTCCTGCATGAGGTTTTTGGAAGGCTACAAACAATTGTTTTGTTTTGCGAAACTGTTTTGTTCTATCAATGTAATACATTAGTGCTCTTTTAATGTCTAACGTATGTAATGCTCTTTCGGCTACTGAGTCTGGTTATGAAAAAAAAACTGGGAGTTCCACTGTTTGGTTTAGATGGAACGGTGATATAACTTTGGTAAGAATTTGGGATTTGTACAGAGAACCACTTTATGTTTATGAATTTGTATAAAGGGTTCTTGTATAGTAAATGCTTGTATTTCACTTACTCTTCTAAGAGATGTGATAGCTATCAGGAAGGCTACTTTCCAAGTTAAGTATTGCATCTCACAAGAGTGCATGGGTTCAAATGGTGGTCCCATGAGTCGTGTTAACACGATATTGAGGTTCCACGAGGGGACTGGTGGTGTTCTCGGGGGTATGATTCTTTTAAATCCCTCCATAAATGCTTTGATGACTGGGATTCTAAAAAGTGATGTTGAATGTGTAATTTGCAGATAGGCAGATATTGCTGTGAGATGTATTTTAATAGAAGAAAAAGCTAGTTTAGATTTTTGTAAGTGTAATAATTAGTTTACAGTGCTTTTTGCGGAAGCATGTAGTGGTTGAATTTGATTATTATGGCAGTAATAATTTTCCATTTGTTTGCATAACAATGTCTTGTAGTAGGTTTTCTAGCTTGTTTAATAACTTCCATACATTCTTGTGTAAGGTCTAAATGTCCAAATTCTAAGACTTCAGGAGCCAGATTGCTAGATTGAGCGATGCTGGATTCGGGTGTCTGATCTGTTGTTTGTGTTGAGTTAACAGATCTGGTCTGTTTGGTAATTTGATATGAGGTACTACTGACAGGTCTAGTATTGTTGTGTACCACGGTTGGCGAGCCCAGGTTGGTGCTATTAGTATTAGTTTGAGTTTGTTTTGACTCTATTTGTTTACCAGATAAGGAAGGAGTGGGACAGGGGGAAAAGCGTAAGCAAATATCCCTGACCAACTCATCCATAACGCACTGCCCTTGGACTGAGGGTGTGGATACCTGGACGCGACGTTTTGGCATTTTGCGTTGTCTTTTGTTGCAAATAGGTCTATTTCTGGTGTTCCCCAGCATAGAAAGTAATTTTGTAGTATCTGGGGATGAATTTCCCATTCGTGTGTTTGTTGGTGATCTCGACTGAGATTGTAGGACAACTGGTTTTGTATCCCTGGGATGTACTGTGCTATTAGGCGAATGTGATTGCGAATCGCCCAATGCCAAACCTTTTGTGCTAAGAGACACAGTTGTCATGAGTGGGTCCCTCCTTGTTTGTTTAGGTAATACATTGTTGTCATGTTGTCTGCTTTGACAAGAATGTGTTTGTGGGTTATTAGTGGTTCAAATGCTTTCAATGCTAGAAACACTGCTAACAGTTCTAACTGATTTATATGCAGTTGTTTTTGGTGAACGTCCCATTGTCCCTGTATACTGTGCTGGTTGAGGTGTGCCCCCCACCCCATCATGGAAGCATCTGTTGTGATCCCGTATTGAGGCACCGGGTCTTGGAATGGCCGCCCTTGGTTTAAATTTATAGGGTTCCACCATTGAAGCGAGAAGTGTGTCTGGCGGTCTATCAACACTAGATCTTGGAGTTGACCCTGTGCTTGTGTCCATTGCTTTGCTAGGCACTGTTGTAGGGGCCGCATGTGTAGTCTTGCGTTTGGGACAATGGCTATGCATGAAGACATCATGCCTAGAAGTTTCATTACAAACCTCACTTGATAGTGCTGGTTTGGGTACACGTTTAACATTATATTTTGGAAGGCTTGTACTCATTGTGGACTTGGAGTGGCAATCGCCTTTTGTGTGTTGATTGTTGCTACTAAATATTGTTGTATTTGGCACGGTTGTAGATGTGATTTTTGGTAGTTTAGAGAGAACCCTAGTTTGTGTAGGGTTTCTATGACGTATTGTTTGTGTAGAAGACACTGTTGCTGAGTGCTGGTTTTTATTAACCAATCGTCTAAGTAAGGGAATGCGTGCATGTGCTGTCTCCTGATGTGAGCAGCTACTACTGCAAGGCATTTTGTGAATACCCTTGGGGCTGCTGTTATCCTGAATGGTAACACTTTGAATTGGTAATGCACGCCTTGGATTACAAACCTTAAGTATTTCCTGTGGGAAGGATGTATGGGTATGTGGAGATAAGCATCCTTGAGATCTAATGTTGACATGTAGTCTTGTTTTTTGAGCAAGGGAATCACGTCTTGAAGTGTCACCATGTGAAAGTGATCTGATTTGATGTAAAGATTCAGTGTTCTGAGGTCTAATATGGGTCTCAGAGTTTTGTCTTTCTTTGGAATTAGGAAATACGGGGAGTAGACACCTGTTCCTTTTTGATGGTTGGGCACTAGTTCTATTGCTTGTTTTTGTAACAATGCTTGGACTTCTAGTTGTAACAGGTCTAAGTGTTGTTTGGACATATTGTGTGCTCTTGGAGGCACATCTGGTGGCAATTGTAGGAATTCTATGCAATAACCATGTTGGATAATGGCTAGGACCCATGCGTCCGTAGTTATGTGTTCCCAGTTGTTGTAATATGCGGTAAGTCTCCCCCCTACTGGTGTTGAGTGGTGGGGGTTTGTGACATTGAAGTCACTGTTTGGTTTTTGGGGTTTTTGGGCTCTGGAATTTCCCTCTTGTTTTAGGGAATTGTCCACCCCTATATGGTCCTCGAAAACCTCCTCTCTGATACTGGCCCTGATATGTGGGTCTGACTTGTGAGGTGGAAGGCTCAGTGGTTTGAGAAAGAACCCCCCCCTAAAGTGTGGCTTTCGAAAAGCGCCTCTGCTCTGTGGAGAGTAGAGCGTGCCCATGGCTTTGGCCGTGTCAGTGTCCTTTTTAAGTTTTTCTATTGCCATATCCACCTCCGGCCCAAACAATTGTTCTTGGTTGAACGGCATATTCAGCACAGCCTGCTGGATTTCTGGCTTAAATCCGGAGTTCCGTAACCATGCGTGCCGACGAATGGTTACTTCAGTGTTCACTGTCCTTGCCGCCGTGTCTGCTGAGTCCATAGCCAACCTTATTTGGTTGTTAGAAATAGGTTGACCTTCCTCAACAACCTGTTGGGCACGTTTTTGGAACTCTTTGGGAAGGTGTTGAATGAGATGTTGCATTTCATCCCAATGTGCCCTGTCGTATCGAGCCAGTAGAGCCTGAGAATTGGCAATCCGCCATTGATTGGCTGCCTGTGCTGCCACCCTCTTGTCTGCTGCATCGAATTTCTGACTTTCCTTGTCGGGCGGTGGTGCGTCTCCTGAGGATTGGGAGTTTGCCCTCTTTCGGGCTGCTCCCACTACCACTGAATCAGGAGTTAATTGTTGTGTGATAAACAAAGGGTCCGTTGGGGAGGCTTATATTTCTTCTCCACCCTAGGCGTGATGGCTCTGCCTTTTACTGGGTCCTGGAACACTTGTTTGGCGTGTTTTAACATGCCTGGCAGCTTTGGTAAACTTTGGTATGAGGTGTGAGTAGATGACAAGGTGTTAAACAAAAAGTCGCCCTCTATGGGCTCTGCATGCATTGCTACATGATGGAATGTAGCTGCCCTTGAAATCACCTGCATATATGCAGTGCTGTCCTCAGGTGGTGACGGCCTTGCCGGGTAGCAATCAGGACTATTGTCTGAGACCGGTGCATCATACAAATCCCATGCATCCGGGTCATCTTGGGTCATCCCCGTGTGTGTCGTCTACTGCATCATTGGGGGTGTTGCTACCGGGGACAGGTGTGGCGAATGTAATGGAGATTGCTGTGGCGAGAACCTTGGTGGTGTTTTCTCTTTAGCCGCTTTTGCTTTTGGCTGCATTTCCATCTCCTGGAATGCTAGCTTTCGCTTGATTTTTATTGGAGGAAGAGTTTGGATTTTCCCCATGGCCTTATGTATGTGCAACCTCCTCTGGGCATGGTCTGGCTCTCCCATGCCCAGTTCTTGTTCAAATCTGTGCCCTTGCAACTGAGTTGAAAGGCCTTGCTCTTAGGTATAAGATCCTTGTTTCGGCTCCGAGGCTGCATGTTTCAGCACCGAAGCTTTTTGTACAGTCTTTTTTGGCTCCGAGGAAACCTTCTTGACTTTAGGGGTGCCGAACTCTCGGTGCCGAGATGGTTCGGAGCCAGTATCTCGACCGGAGTCGGATGTCTTCGGCTGCTGTGAGGCCTTTTCGGTGCTGATGTTTGGCCACCGTGTTTTCGGGTTAAGCCATGGCCTGTTGGCGATGGCATCCCCTTGGCCTTTATTATCTTTGGGTGAGTCTTTGCCGGGGCTGGTTTACTCACAGTTAGTTGCTGTTTCGGCCGCTCACTTTCGGACTTGTCCAAGTCCGAATCTCGAATGGAGAATCTCTCCTCTTCCTTGACATCGATCTGCTCGGCCGGTGTCGACGCCATCTGGAGTCTTCGAGCTCTTCGATCTCGTAGTGTTTTCTTGGATCGAAATGCCCGACAGGCTTCGCAAGTATCCTCCCTGTGTCCTGGAGATAAACACAGATTACAGACCAAGTGTTGGTCTGTATAAGGATACTTTGCGTGGCAATTGGGGCAGAAGCGGAAGGGGGTCCTGTCCATGAGGTTTGAAGATGGACGCGGTCGGGCCGACCAGGCCCCGCTGGAGAGTGGAAGCCCCGAAGGGCCGCCGGAGCACTTCTTTCTTCGGTGTCGATGTGCTAACACTAAACCAGTACAGAGCGCAAACAATACCGTCAAATTTTCCGATAACTAACTAACTTTTCCGAATCGAAATACGGAGCGAAGAGGAACAGGTCCGAACCCGATGGCGGAAAGAAAATAATCTAAGATGGAGTCGACGCCCATGCGCAATGGAGCCGAAAGGGAGGAGTCCCTCGGTCTCGTGACTCGAAAAGACTACTTCGAAGGAAAACAACTTGTAACACTCCAAGCCCAACGCTAGATGGCAGGATAATGCACAGCATGTGTATCTGCAGCTACACATGCCGTCAAACATATATATATATATAAATATATATATATATATATATTTATGCTTATCGGGCATACAAAACAGTACTCTACTTGGAGTAAAGTGTTGTAAATACTCTAGTTATAGTAATGATACTGCTGGGTTTGGGCGGCATCACCAACGAGCACAGGGGACTGAGTCTGATCTTGCGCCATGTGACAGCTGTCGGCCTAACCCTTCCAGCAAGCTAGCAGCACCTCACCAGTATCAGAGGGTAAAGGTGATTAGTGGCAGCCCTTCGCATGACATCTGGATTTCGCAGGGAAATCTTGGTGTAACAGATCTTACCCCTTTCTCTCAGTCATATATGTCTCACACATACAAAGGCAAAAAGGAAGCAGGACTAGGTTCAATACGTTTTATTGAATCAACTGCATTCTAAGTAAAATGGCATGTATTGTGATTATAAGGATGATAAAACATAATTAAAGCAAGGCAGTGACAAGGGAAGTGAAACACAGGAAAAGTCCCACTATACTGTCACAACAGTTGTTCTAGAATCCCTACGTGCACTACTAAGATTCTATGTAAGACCATGGCAGTGTAAACCCTAATCTACCCATCCACCCCTCTGGAAGAAACCCATACCTATGGTTGTAGTTAAGGAAGAGGTCTGTTGGTCTACTGAGAATCCTCCCACATGGTGGGAAGGCGGTGTCAGATCTCAGCAGAAACTGCAAAGGCGACATGCAGTATGCAATGGCTACAGGCTGGAATTCCCATCTATCGTGTAGGGGCAGTAAGGTGTTTTATAATAAAACGTCTGGTGTTCTGAGAAAACTCTACTTAGAGTAAAATGAACGCTTTGTGCTGACAATACTCAACTTATCACATTCAGCCTTGAATGAGCGCAGAATGAAAATGTTGTGCACTAAAAAAAGTGAAAGGGCACAAGCTGCAGGCCTATGCTGAAATAACCTGCCTGTGTAATAGCTAAAGTAACCTCAAAACACTCTCCCCATTCGTTGACAAAAAAGGCGAGAGAGCACTCATGTTCCACTGCCTTAGCTCCAGCTGAGGCGGCAGCATCCCGTGCAGTGCAAGGTGTTGTAGCACCAAGAGCCCCTTGGTCCTCAAAGGGTGACTCGTAGGAAGCTACCCAAAACAAACGCAATCTCAATTTGCATGTCTGGTAATGAGTCCTCAGCAAGAACACCAACAGATCAGAATTCAAAGAAGGTATGTGCTGCTTAGCAAGACATACTTCTGGTGCATGCTCTAAAGGGCACCACAAGCATGGAAGGGTAGGCTGCACACAGTTCAAAACCGGTCTGAATGACAGAGACCGGTTGCACTCCAGCTCTTCCAGGAATGGTGTTCCAAAGTATTGCATCATACATTCACGACACAGTTGGGCTGGTGGAAGCACTATTAGTCCTCCTTCTTGAGAAGAGGCAACCACTGCGAAGAAAGATTAGCAACATGTAAATGCTGCCAATTAATGCCAAAGTAATTGGGAATCCCCAGAAAACACTAGAAGGCAGTGTATGACTGAAGGTATGATGCCAAATCTAGAGGAAAAAGTGCTGACAAAACCGGAACCAACAGACTTTTAAGAAATGCACAATCCCAGTGGTGTTCGAGGCATTAAAAAATCGCCCAATTAATTAATCGAAGTGTTTAGGAAAGTTAGTATTTAAGAGTGACTGTATCTCTGCAGATGATCTCGCCACTTGGAGAGCAAAGGTCTCGCGGGCAGATGTAAGCACCACATGTTTTTGAAACAAAGGAGCTTTTAGTCTGCTTAGCTTGTCAAAATTTACATTTGAAGTAGCAATATGAGACCAGATCTCTGCTACTTTTGTATGCTGTGTTAGAGGGAAAAGCACATTACCGCAACAGGTAACGATTTGGGAGACCGAAACATGTAGGCAATTCCGGCTCACATTGCACAGCAGTCCTCTTTGTTCATAACCACATAGCTCCCATTCAAGAGCACCTGGAACACCGGATGAATCAAAAGGAAAGGAAATCCCTTCAAATACCAGGCTATATTTGCTACTGAAGCTTTATATGCTCACTTGAAGGACAGCTGTTTACAAATCATCGAATGGCTCAAAGAAGTCTCACACTTGCTTCCGCTTGGAATGATCTCTTTCATGCCAATGAAACATTTGTATGAGAAGGGCAGCTCCTACCCCTCATGAATGTAACTATCTACTAGCCTTTCATATCTGTGTACAGGAACATGTTTCAAGCATGAGGTGAATTGCAGTGTCGAAATAGGCAGATTAATAACCCCATGAATTAACCAGACAGCAGATGGTATTTCTGCCACAATAAATGGCAACTTTTCCAACATTTCAATGTTAAGCATGATTCTCAGCAGACCCACAGTTCTACCTTGTTCGGTTCTTTCTTAGCCATTATTTGTTGCTGTCGCAATTCAGCAAACAGGTCTTTCAAGCTAACATATTGCCATGGTATGCAACCACTTTTTAGGGCTTGTAACGTCCAACCTAACTGCATAAAGGAACGGAAGAGGTCTGTTGGTCTACTGAGAATCCTCCCACATGGAGGGGAAGAAGGTTTCAGGTCTCAGCAGAAACTGCAAAGGCGACGTGCAGTATGTAATGGCAATAGGCTGGAATTCCCAACTATCGTGTAGGGGGTAGTGAGGTGTTTTATAATAAAACATCTGGCGTTCTGAGAAAGCTGCCCTGACATGACAACACATATATTTCTCTGCATGAAAGTTGGGAACATGATGAACGCTTTGTGAAGGTAACTTATCACGTTCAGCCTTGAAAGAAGCACTGGATGAAAATGTCGTGCAGAGAAAAGAATAACAGAATTCTGTGTGAAAGGGCAAGCTGAAAAAAGAACAGTAACTATCTTTTCGAAAATAAAGCTTTTTCTAAAATAATATGAAAAATAAAACGCATGCCTCAGAGTGAAAGGGCACAAGCTGCAGGCCTAAGCTAAAATAACATGGCAGTTTAATAGCTAAAGTAATCTCAAGACAAAGGTACATACCATGAAGGTAACAACTCTTGAGCACTTGCTCTTCTTCAGAGTCAAGTAAACAACATTACCTTTATATCCGGTTCAAAAAGAGATAGACAGCTAAGACATTTTCATTGACAAGCCTGAAGAACGAGTTACTTACCTTCAGTAACAACTTTTCTGGTGGATACATTAGCTACCTGCGGATTCCTCACCTAATGAATACTCCCATTGTGCCAGCATTCGACGGAAATCTTCTTCCTAGCTTCTGCAAGTCGACGAGGACGTCACAATTGCCCACGCGACACCGTCTGATGTCATACAGGCAATAAGAGGTCCTCGCCGACGTGCCGACGTCAGTACCAACATTTTTTACGTGACTGAGAATAATAGGCCATTGAGATGAAAGAACAAATTGCAAAATTTAATGATATTCCAAATAATTACATCATTCCAATAACTCAATCCTTCTTTTTTTTTCTTTCTTAAACGAATAAACAAGTATATGAACAATATATATCAATATGAATATATATATACAGAATATATACAAGTCCTCAAAACCAAGAGGAGCACACTCAAGAATTACTTGGCTAGACCAGACAGGCAACGGGGAGGCGGGTGGGACCGTGAGGAATCCACAGGTAGCTAATGTATCCACCAGAAAAGTCGTTACCGAAGGTAAGTAACTCGTTCTTCTGATGGATACAACTACCTGTGGATTCCTCACCTAATGAATAGAGTCCCAAAGCAGTACCGCACTCGGTGGAGTGTGCCTGAATGGTCAAACCAAGAAATCCTGCAGCACCGACCGTGCAAAATGGCCGTGCCTTCTGACCTCAGAATCCAAACAGTAATGCTTCGCAAAAGTGTGAAGGGACCACCAAGTTGCGGCCTTGCAGATGTCAACCACAGGAACACCCCTAGCCAAGGCTGAAGAGGCCGAATTTGCTCTGGTGGAATGAGCTCTTATACCATCAGGGGGTTCTTTCTATAACACATTTTAATGCAAAGAACAACCCACCTGGAGAGTGTTTTCTTGTGGACTGCCTTTCCTCTCCTCTGTCCCACGTACCCGATGAAGAGCTGATCCTCCAGCCTGAAATCCTTCGTTCTGTCTATATAAAAGCTTAGCGCTCTCCTTGGATCTAAGCGACGATGTCTCTCTTCTTCCTTTGAAGGATGAGGCGGAGGATAAAACGTGGAAAGAGTAATGGTGAAACAACCTTCGGAAGGAAAGCAGCCTTGGTCCTCAACACCACCTTATCCCCATAAAAAGATGTATAAGGGGGTTTTACAGATAGAGCTTGCAACTCACTCACTCTCCTTGCAGAAGTAATTGCAACCAGAAAGACCGTCTTTAGGACCAATAATCTCATGGGGCAAGAGTGCATAGGCTCAAAAGGGGACCCCATAAGGAAAGTTAGAACCAAGTTCAAATCCCACTGAGGCATAACGAAAGGAGTGGGTGGGAATTTATTCATAAGACCCTTCAAGAACCTAAGTACTATAGGGGAGTTAAACAAAGAAGGCTGGTCTGGAAGACAAATAAAGGCTGAAAGAGCAGACAAGTATCCCTTAACCGTAGCCACTGCACAACCCCTCTGTGCTAGAGACAATGCAAAAGATAAAACATCCGACAAGTGAGCACGTAAGGGATCAATCTGCCTCTCTCCACACCAAACCACAAATTTAGACCACCTATTAGCATAGATAGATTTAGTGGAGTGTCGCCTGGCCGCTAAGATAACATCCACTACATCAGGCGGGAGAGAGAAAGAACTCAGGTTGCCCCGTTCAATCTCCAGGCATGAAGGTGCAGGCTCTGGAGGTGGGGGTATAAAACCTGCCCCCGCGACTGCGAGAGGAGGTCTGCCCTGAGAGGGAGACGGAGAGGAGGGCACAGTGAGAGTTGGAGAAGGTCCGTGTACCATATCCTCCTTGGCCAATCCGGAGCTATTAAGATGACTTGGGCCCGGTCTTGGCGTATTTTCCTCAATACTCGAGGAATCAAGGGTATGGGGGGGAAACGCGTAAAGCAACTGGTCGCACCAGGTCCTCTGAAACGCATCCCCCAATGTTCCTTGTACGGGATACTGGAGGCCGCAGAATAACGGGCAGTGCGAGTTCTCCCGGGTGGCAAACAGATCTATCCGAGGAAACCCCCACATCTGGAAGATTAGCCAGACTTGATCTGGATGGAGACACCACTCGTGATCGGCCGAGAAATGGCGACTGAGACTGTCCGCACGTACATTCAAGACTCCGGACAGATGATTTGCTACCAAGCAAATCTGATGGTCCTTTGCCCAGGGCCATAGCCGAAGAGCTTCTCTGCAGAGAAGGTACGACCCTACTCCTCCCTGTTTGTTTATATACCACATTGCGGTAGTATTGTCGGTCAGGACCTGAACCGACTGACCGCAAAGGGATGGGAGGAAGGCCTTGAGAGCCAGACGTACATCCCGTAACTCCAACAGATTGATATGAAACATCTGTTCTACTGGAGACCAAAGACCTTTGATTTCCAGGTCCCCCAGATGAGCTCCCCACCCTAGAGTGGAAGCATCCGTTATTACTGTGGCCACTAGTGGAGCTTGCGAGAATGGCCTTCCTCTGGAAAGATTGCCATCCGCAATCCACCACTTCAAATCTGTGGCAGCATCTCTGGAGATCCTCACCAAGCCTTCGAGATCTCCTTTGTATTGAGACCGCTGCCTTCGGAGACACCACTGAAGAGCCCTAATGTGCCAGTGAGCATGCGTGACCAACAGTATGCAGGAAGCAAACAGACAGAGCAGACGTAGGACATTGAGGACTGGAATGACCGCTCCACTTTGAAACATTGGAACCAACACCTGAATGTCCTGAATCTGCTGAGGCGGAGGAAAGGCTCGATTCAATGTTGTATCCAGTACTGCCCCTATGAACAGGAGGCGCTGAAAGGGCTCTAGGTGAGATTTGGGCACGTTCACCGAAAAACCCAGGTCGAACAACAACTGGGTTGTCGACTGCAGGTGATGCAACACGAGCTCCGGAGACTTGGTTTTGATCAACCAGTCGTCCAGATAAGGAAACACTGCTATCCCCTTCCTTCTGAGCTCCGCTGCAACCACCAACATCACCTTTGTGAAGACTCGAGGTGCTGAAGTAAGACCAAACGGGAGGACCGCAAACTGATAGTGCTGCGACCCCACCACAAACCGGAGATACTTCCTGTGTGACTTGAGTATCGGGATATGAAAGTAAGCAAGCTGCAAGTCGACAGCCAACATCCAATCTCCATTGTTCAGCGCCAAAAGCACCTGAGCTAGGGTCAGCATCTTTAACTTTTCCTGTTTGAGGAACCAATTCAAGATCCTTAGGTCCAGGATTGGTCTCAACCGACCATCTTTCTTGGGAATCAGGAAGTACCTCGAGTAACAACCTTGACCCCTTTCCTGCTCTGGGACCAACTCCACTGCGCCCTTTGAAAGGAGGACTTGAACCTCCTGTTCTAACAACAGGAGGTGTTCTTCTGAACAATAAGATGGGCGGGGTGGGATGGGGGCAGAAACTCCCGAAAAGGTAGGGTATAGCCTTTTCTCACAGTGCTGGTAATCCAGGAGTCTGATGTTATGACCTCCCACTTGTGGAGAAAATTCAGTAACCTCCCCCCTACAGGAGTGGAGTGAGTGGGAATTGGTGGAAGCCTAAGGCTGCTTCCCCTGCTGCACCCCTCCAGAGGATGAGGAAGAGGCAGAATGCTGCTGAGTGACTCCCCTTGTACAGACCCTACCCCTCCCTCTGAAAGATCTATAGGAGAGAGCAGAGGTGGGCTGCTGGAATTTCCCTTGAAAGGAGGAGGAGGAGGAACCACGACCAAATCCTCGAAACCTCCTAAAAGATCTGGAGAAAGTAGAAGAAGTGGCTTGCAAGCCCAGCGACTTGGCCGTGGCCCTACTCTCTTTGAACCTTTCTAAGGCTGAATCCGCCTTGGCACCAAACAGCTTGTCACCATCAAAAGGAAGGTCCAATAGGGTCGACTGCACATCAGAGGAAAATCCAGAGTTACGAAGCCAGGCCTGCCTCCTCGTAACTACAGCAGTGCCCATTGCTCTAGCAACAGAGTCAGATGTATCCAACCCAGATTGAATAACCTGGGTTGCAGCTGCCTGAGCGTCAGAGACCAGGCTCAATAATTCCTGAGGAACCTCCGTGTGCGTTGATTTAATCTCGTCCATCAGGGCATAAATGTATCTTCCTAAAATGCATGTGGCATTGGTGGACTTCAACGCCATCCTACATGACGAGAACACCTTTTTGGATGACATGTCCATCTTCTTGGAGTCTCTATCCGAGGGTACAGCCGGAAAGGACCCAGGAGCAGATCTTGCTGAGCACGAAGCCTGGACCACCAGGCTTTCAGGTGTTGGATGCCTGGAAAGAAAACCTGGGTCAGCCGGTGCAACCAGATACCTCCGAGCCACAGATCTATTGACGGCTGAAGAAGAAACTGGCTTCTTCCAGACTTCCATAATGGGGTCCAGCAGCGCTTCATTGAAAGGCAAAAGTGGCTTTGCAGATGTAGAGGCAGGGTGCAACACTTCCGTCAAGATGTTCTGCTTGGCCTCAGTCACTGGCAAAGGGAGGTCCAGAAAGTCAGCTGCCTTTCTGATGACAGAATGAAAAGTGGCTGCCTCCTCTGTGTACTCCCCAGGTGATGACAAGTCCCATTCAGGGGAGGTATCTAGACCACTAGCAGTGTCAAGTGCAAGGAGACCCTCACGAGAGTCCTCGATCTCCCCTTCCTCCAAGGCTTGTCTCTGGTATTCCAGCTCTTCAAGGAGGCGGAGAGCAAGCATCCTCGAGTGCAGCCTCTCCTCTATCCTCGGCGTCGACATGGCGTCAGCGGACATCGAAGAATGACGCCGATCCGTCAGACGCCGGGTCTACAGGCACCATAGGTCTCTTCAGTGCTGAACGAGGAGCCGGACGGTGTGAAGACTGCCTCAGAGTCGCAGGAGGTCTATACGGCTTCACTGGCTGAGACATCGAAGCCGCAGGAGCCGAAGTCTCAGGAGCCGAAGCCACCGGAGCCGATACCGGCGCCGAGCCCACGTTCCCCAGGGGGAGAAAGGGCATAAAGGGTGCCGGTCGAAGTGGAGCCAGAGCACCCATGTTGAAGGCCAAAGGGCCCGAAGGACCAGCTGGTCCACCACCTGGAGCCATCTGTTGGAAGATGGAAAACATTGCATTCAGGAATGCAGTACTATCAGCTCCAGGGGCCGGGAAAGCCGGGTACTGGGGTGCCTGGTTCGAAGGCGACACCGACGCCGGTCTCGACGTCTGCGAAGACGGAGAAAACATCTGAGTCTGTGGAACCTCGAACACTGAAGGAGGATGGCCCGATGAAATGGGCGAAGTCGGTGAAGCCGGAGATGGCAACGGCGTCGTCGGCTGGGGAGTGACAGTGGGACTGACTTCCCAAGTCTTCCGACGTCGAGTTGATGGAGACCTCGATCGAGACCTCTCCCTACTCGACCGGCGCCGTGATTCTCGACGACGCCGGGAGTCCCGATGACGCCGATGAGACTTCGGTGACGACGACTTTCGGTGATGTCTCTTCTCCTTCTTTTTCGATTTCGCTAGAAAAAGCTTGGCCTCACGCTCTTTCAGGGCCTTAGGATTCATATGTTGACAAGAATCGCACTTATCAACATCATGGTCGGAACTAAGACACCACAAGCAGTCAGAATGTGGGTCCGTTACCGACATTTTGCCCCCACACTCACAGCAGGGCTTGAATCCTGACTTTCTTTGCGACATTGTAATGTCCCAAAGTAAAAATAGCCAAAAAACACACTGTAACTGTCGATACAGCAACAGTAGCTCCCTCGAAGATAACCGTTTCGAATGGCACGGAAAAAAGGGAACTGACGTCGGCACGTCGGCGAGGACCTCTTATTGCCTGTATGACGTCAGACGGCGTCACGTGGGCAATTGTGACGTCCTCGTCGACGTGCAGAAGCTAGGAAGAAGATTTCCGTTGAATGCTGGCGCAATGGGAGTATTCATTAGGGGAGGAATCCACAGGTAGTTGTATCCATCAGAAGTGGAGAACTACCACTTTCACACCACATAATAAAGAATACTAATTAAAAGTAGCCTTGAAACATCAAGCATGAAACGTTCTCCATAAGGTTCAAGAATAATATCCCAATACTTTAGACTTAACAATTTAAGGAAAAATAACATCTGACGAAAGAAGGACTACCCACTGGTTGTCCTCATTAGGTGGAACAGATATAGAACAGAAAAAGTCACACAACACTGCCAAAGCATGGCTCATTAGCTTGTACAGAAGGTATTAACTAAGGATAGAGAGAAACCAAGCTATTTTGCTGCCACACCACCAAGGTCACAGAAACGCCTTAAAGCAGAGTAGGTCTGTGCATCAAATAAATAGGCACCATCAAAAGGCATGTCAATTAATGTGGTTTGAACAGCCCACAAAAATCCAAAAGTTAGTAACCATGCATGGTGACATAGTGCCACTGAAGAGGCCATGACCTGACTTACAGAGTTAGTAGTATCCATACTGCAGTGAATAATTAGTTTAGCTGCCAGCTGGCCATCTTGATTCATAGGGGCAAGAGAATTCCTGATATCACCTGAAAGCGTAGGCAAGATGTTTGACAATGAGTCCCACAATGAATGTGAAAACCAACCCAGAATACAATGCATATTCACAGATCGTAAGGCAGAACTCGTGGAGGAAAAAATATTCTTTCCTCAAAAATCCAGACTCCTGGACTCGCTATCAGATGGGACATTTAGTAAAGCCTCAATATCATGAGAGGCTAAAGCAGCCTGTACCACCAAATTACGGAGAGTAGGATGACTAAATAAACCAGCTGGATCACCTGGGGCTGGTCGATGTCTATGAGATATAGCCCGATCAACAGAGGCCCCCATATCAGACTGAGCCCAAGACACCAACAAAACATGATGAAGGGCTTCACTGTAAGGAAGCACAGGCTCAACTCCTGTTTGCCTTGATGGAGAATCTCAATGAGTGGATCAGAGGGTAATCCCTCTGAAGGAAGTGTCAAATCCAAAATCACTGCAACCCTTCTCAAAATGTTAGCTAGAGAGGAACTCACCCCTGTAGCAAGGCCAGGGGGTGAAAGTATACCTGAAGCTGGGAAAGACTCCAAACCACTAGCGGTAACTAGGTCAGATATCCAGCTGTCCTTTATAAGAGGCTGCTCCACATGTGAAATGTGTGGTATAACCTAACCCTCTTGACCACGTCCTTTTGTAGTACAAACATGAGGGGACTCCCCAGAATGTGGAGGGAGGTCAGGGATAACTGGCATGTCTGACACCATACCCGATGCTGAGCAGTGCTCAGAAGGTGAATCCTCTACGTTGATGTTGACTTTAGACGGGGAAAGGGACGCAATGTTGATCGATGGTGCCAGCGGAGTCGCCTGAGTTGGCTGATTGGATACTGACACCCAAGGTGCGAGTCCCAAAAGGCTATGCACCGGCACCATAACAGCTTTGCCAACTGAAGCCAGAGGCCTAACTGAAGCCGAGGGCGAACCCGCCGGTATGGACACAGTCAAGACCTCTTGCACCTCCTTGAGGCTCACAGGTGCTCCGGACGGTGATTTTCCAAAAATAGCATTAAGTGAATTGTAGAATTCATGCATCTGGGTCATAGTCACCCCAGCCACAGGAAAGGTTGGGAAAGGCAGAGTAGACTCAGACCTTGAATCCTCAGCAGAGGAATATTGAGAGCCCGAACACAGTAAAGTCGGTAACTTTCGCGATTACGTTAGGACTTACCTTGTGACGTCAATGCAGAAGGAAGCCTATGAGAATGACTACATGACCGGGCCTGCGACCGTACTTCAGTACGAGAGCCTGTGACCGATGAGAAGACAGGGACAGCTCCAACATCCACGCCACTAGAAGCTTCATACGGCGCTCCCACAGAGCCCTCGGAGAGAGACACCGGCAGGAGTTGCACTCTTCAGCGTTGTGGTGCTCTCCCCAGCATCACATACAGACAGAGTGGGGGTCTGTAGCCGACATTTGTCATCCACAGGACCCAAAGGGCTTAACGCCTGAAGACAGCGACAGAAAAAGCACACTGTTCTGTCAACAAAAATGTCAAAGAAGGCTGAAAATGGCTTACCCAACAATTACCAGATCCGCAATGTTGCCAAAAAAAAGGAACAGACTTCAGCGCATCGGTGAGTGGGGTTATACGGACTCCACTGACATCACATCCGATGGACAACGCTGATATCCTTTACAGACGTGCAAACGTACTAGGGGAAAAAGTTTCTGGATCCAGGCTTGCGCCTGGAGAAGATTCTAAAGTAAGGAATCTGTGGCTAGATGTCTCTATCAGACACAGGATGTCTTTTAAGCAGCACCTGTGTCTTTAATTTACAATAAATGGTTTTCAAAAAAGTTCCTGTTTGGGAAAGAAAATTTAAGGATTAGGCCTTCTCTCTCTTGCGAGCACAACATCTACATAAGCAGCCATTCACAGGGGGTCTCAAGATGTGACCTGCTTAATTAATATTCACTGGGCAAGTCCTAGTTTGTGTATGAGGACAGTGTATCAGGCCCAATATCGCAAACATTCAAAAGGTTAAATAATTTTTATCTGAAAACGACCACTGGGCACATGTCATTTCTTTTATAAGGATGTTATTGGATCATCAAGCATGACCCATGATAAATTCCACATTAACAACTTCAGTGCTTAGTTCCCTATTGTATTTGGAAATAAATTCCTGAATCTCTAATGCTGGCGATACCATGAGGGGAATAGAATATATATTTCTGGTCATCTGCTCTCTCCATATGGCTTTTACAATCAAAGTGTATGTGTTCTTTACAAATGAAAGAAATCTAGCCACATGATCAGCTCCTGCACTAATTGTACCTGTAGGATAGATTTCTTATATTTTCCCGATCTCCATTGTCCCCACAGCTGGCAACAAAGCATGGTACGATGAACTTCTCAAACTTTCCACTGAAACTTCGTAAGAGGGAGGCTTGAGCTTCTGCATACTCTTCAGAGCTAGACAGAAGAAAGAATGAGCCATCAAAAGGAAAATAACTCTCAAAAACAACCATTATTGCCAGGACAAGAAACAGCCCTGCCCCTCCTATCTTTAGACCAGTGGTTCTTATCCTTTTGACTTCTCTGGACCCCAACTTAATCATTGCTGGAATCCAGACACCACCACTGAGTAATAATTGGAAGCTACGGACCCAGGCCTAAGCAATTGCGAAGACATGAGCCACAAAACAATATACACAAAAACAGAAACAAGTAATCATCAAACTAATACACAAACTATGAAATATTTTATTCAATTCACAAATAACTATATAAAAAACCCAAAATGCAAAATTTAGTGGGAAGGTTGGCTTTTTTTTGTTGTTGTTTTTTTTACATTCAATTGAGGCCATCCATCATCCATACTTGTACTACTCCCACAAATACATCTGAGGATACCAACCTAGTTTAACCTACAATTTCAAATTCCTAACAGAACATTTAAAACGTTCAGTGTTACATTTTTATTCTTTATTTATATACACTTTATTAATCTGATAACATTATTTAATTTTCTAAGAAGTCGTGGATCCTCTGAGTAGGCTTCGGAGACCACTAGGGGTCCCCGGCCCACAGGTTAAGAACCACTGCTTTAAACAATTAAGGCCTGATTTAGAGTTTTGTGAACGGTTACTCCATCACAAACATGACAGACATGCTGTATTATGATTTCCATATTATATAATGGAATCGTAATATGGCAGACAGGATATCCGTCTCATTTGTGATGGAGTAAATCCATCCGCCAAACTCTAAATAAGGCCTTTTGTCTTCCCATATGAAACAATAAACAAATTAAGTATATGCATGTCAGCGTTTCTCCTCTTTGAAAGATGCCACCCTGTTGGATTTTTTTCTCGTTCTCATTACACAGTATAAAGCACAAATAAATTACAAACTTTTTGAACTTAACATGTAGAGAATGTTACAATCCTAGGAGAGTTCATTAAGCATGAAATCGGCCCTGCACACTGTCTTACGTTTTTCTCAAACCCATCAGAAAATCAGCAGTGAATTTTCTCTTGAGTGAACAGAATGTAGTTACAAAGTAGACCATTATGACCTAAAATGATTTTCCCAGTTCTTTCTATTATTTGATATTTGAACTCTACATAGAAACCAAAAATATAACTATCTGTGACAATTGTGCAACAAATCAGCCAATGGTAGAAGATCATATGAAATCTTTCTGAAAGGTGAAAGACAGTGATGCAATATCCATCATTTATAAAATACTTTATAAAGTAGTAAAATGAAGTGACAGGCAGTCAAGGTTTAATGAGCTCCAGTAGCATCAATTGGAGTCTTTTGCCACTGGAGTCCTGGGGTCACAGTAGTACTGGTCCACTTTTAACACTGGACTCTCTCATTGAAGCAAGGTAGAGCAGCCCAAGGCTTACTCATTCCTTCTCTTCCAGGGGATCCTCATCAATAGTCATAAACATTGAATAGATTAGCAAGCCCATCCCTAAACTCTGCGGACTGTCCGATAGAAGTGCAGGAATAGATACGTATTATGCAAATAAATTTCTCAGAGAGGCCTGCCCCACTTGGGCATCCGCTCTTGCATCTGAGTCTAAACAGTAATGTCTAGTAAACGTATGCACAGACTTCCATGTAGCAGCCTTACAAATCTCAGATATTGGAACATTGTTAAGGAGGGCAGCAGTAGCCGCTTTTCCCCTTGTGGAATGCGCTTTAGGCCTCGCTAGTAATTGTTTATTAGCCAGCTGGTAAGTATTAACAATACAAGAAACTATCCATCTTGATATCGTTCGTTTAGATGCTGCCTCTCCTGTCCTCAAATGACCATAATTTACAAACAAGCGGTTAGAGTGTCTAATCGATTTTGTCTTATCCGGATAAAATTTCAGCACTCTTTTCAAGTCTAAGGAGTGCAATGCTTTCTCTGGATTGGGAAAGAAAGTTGGTAAAGATATAGTTTCATTGATATGGAATTCCTTCGGAAGGAAAGATGGGTGAGTTCGCAGAACCACTCTATTGTCATGAAAAAACGTGTACGGTTCTTTGGAAGACAAAGCCTGGATTTCGCTGACCCTCCTCGCTGAAGTAATGGCCACTAAAAAAGCCGTCTTCCACGTAAGGTGTTGTAAAGAGGCCTTATGTATAGGTTCAAAAGGAGGGCCCATAAGTTTTGCCAATACTATGTTCAGTTCCCATGGAGGAGAAGGTCTCCGAATGGGCGGAAAAACTTTTTTCAAACCTTCTAAGAAATCCTTGACTACAGGTTTCGTAAAGAAGGATTCCTGAGAAGGTGACTTGCGATAGGCTGTAATAGCAGACAAATGTACCTTAATAGATGATACCTGCAGACCGGACTTTGCCAGATGAAGCAAATAGGACAGTATGACATCCTCCTGAGCCCTTATGGGATTCTGACCTTGTTGACAGCACCATATGTAGAATCTCTTCCACTTAAAAGCGTAAGAACGCCGCGTGGAAGGTCGTTTGGACTCTTTCAAGATGTTCATGCACTCCTGTGAGAGCCCTAGGTGCCCATACTGCAGGAATTCAGGAGCCATGTTGTTAAGCTCAGAGAGGGTAGGTTGGGATGTAGAATCCTGCCCTCCATTCTGCTCAGAAGATCCGGTCTGCACGGCAGCCTCCTGTGAGGTTTTTTCCGATAGGTTGAGGAGATCTGTGTACCAGAATTGAGAGGCCATTGTGGCGCTATGAGAATCATTCTGGTTCTGGATCTGTAAAGTTTGTTGATCACTGCCGGTATGAGGGGAATCGGCGGAAAGGCGTAGAGAAATATCCCTGACCAGTCGATCAACAGGGCATTCCCTCGAGATACCGGACGGTAGAACCTGGATGCGAAGTCTGGGCATTTCTTGTTTACTTCGTCTGCGAAGAGATCCAGTTGAGGCCGACCCCATTGAGCGAAGATGTATTCTGCGACTTCGCCGTGTAGGACCCAATCGTGAGCGTCCTCTAGGTGTCTGCTCAGAAAATCTGCTTCCATGTTTTGTTGACCTGGCAGGTGAACCGCTGTAAGTGACATTCCTCTGGCCAGGAGCCAATGCCATATCGTTTGGGACTCTCGAGATAGGGGTAGGGATCTCGTTCCCCCCTGTTAGTTCAAATAATACATCGTGGTTGTATTGTCCGTTTGTATTAGGAGAGTTTTCCCCTGAATTAGTGGTATGAAAGACTTGAGAGCCAGATGGACCGCTCTGAGTTCTAGCAGATTGATGTGGTACTGCTTTTCCTTGTCTGACCACAGGCCCTGAGCTTGAAGGGGACCCAGATGAGCCCCCATCCTTGAAGAGACGCATCCGTTACCAGAGTGTCGGATGGAACTACCTGGTGAAACGGAGCACCTACTGACAGGTGAGGTCTGTGCATCCACCATCTCAATGACTGAAGTGCTACTGCCGGTAGTCGCACTCTGTCCTCCCAGCGACCTGTCCTTTGGCTCCAGTTGCTCTCCAATGCCTCTTGGAGGGGCCTCATGTGGAGTCTGGCATTTGGGACAATAAAAATGCATGATGCCATGGAGCCCAGCAGCGATGTCACCTGACGTGCCGTAGGTGCGTTGGCTCTCAACAGGTCCTGACACTTCCTGTCTATTGAGGATAGTCGTTCCTCCGAAGGATACACTCTTTGGAGTTCTGTGTTTATGATAGCTCCCAGGTAGTGAAGGTTCTGTGTTGGAATCAAGGTTGACTTTTGGTAATTGACCTGAAGACCTAGAGACTCGCAAACTCCGAGCACAATGTCCCGACGGCTTCTCGCCTGCTCCGGAGAAGAAGCCTTCAGTAACCAGTCGTCTAGGTATGGATATATGAATATCTTTTGTTTTCGAAGATGCGCCGCTACCACTGCCATACATTTCGAGAAGATGCGTGGGGCAGATTTCAGGCCAAATGGTAGAACTCTGAACTGATAATGCTGTAATGCTACTTGGAAGCGCAGGAATTTTCGATGTTTGGGAGCTATTGGGATGTGAAAATATGCATCCTGCAGGTCGATGGAGCACATCCAGTCTCCCTGATGTAGCTGAGGGAAAATCTGGTGAAGCGCTAGCATCCTGAACTTCTGTTTCCTTATGTATTTGTTCAGCAGCCGTAGGTCTAGAATTGGCCTGAAAACGCCCTCTCGACCCTTCTTCGCCACCAGAAAATAACGGGAGTAAACCCCCTTTCCTCTGTGCGCAGCTGGAACCTTTTCTATGGCATTCTTTTGTAGGAGGGCGAGAGCCTCTTTGCGCAGCAGGCTGAGATGAGATGGATTGCCTTTGGTTGGTGGCAAGTGTGGTGGAGGCTGTTTGAAAAGAAGAGAGTAACCATGTTCGACAATATTGAGCACAATTTGTCTCTTGTGATAGAGTGCCACTCGTGAAGATAAGCTGTAATACTTCCCCCCACCGGAGTGGTGTACAGTGTCGAGGGAAGCGAGATCTCATTGTTTGGCCGGCGCTTTCAGAGTGGACTGTTGAGGTCTACTTGACCCTCGCTCCCTTGTGTTCCTTCGCTGAAAAAGAGGGCGTCCCTGCCGTTGCTGTGACCTTTGGGACCAGTGAGGGGTTTGAACCCTCTGCTGGAAAGGGCGCCTGTCATAAGGCCTATACCTCCGCCTGAAATCTTTCTTTCTTTCCAGGCCCACTGCCCTCATGGTATCCACCTCGGTCTTCATGCAGGCCATTTCCTCGTCTGCATGGGCACCAAATAACGAGTTCCCGGCGAATGGGAGATTCAGGATGCGTTGTTGTGCTTCCTGCTTTAAACCAGTGAGCCTCAGCCAGGAAGACCTCCTTGCACAGATTCCATGCGCGTACCCATGTGCAGCTAAATCCGCCCCATCTGCTGCCGCGCTGATAACCTGGTTGGATACCAGGCATCCTTCTTGCAGGATCTCTTGAAAATCTTGTCTGTCCTCTCTGGGCAATTTCTCTGTGACTCTATTGAGAGAGTCCCTCAGAGAACGATCATACCTGCCCAGGAGTGCAGAAGCACTGGAGACTTTCATTGCCGAAGCCGCCGTCCCGCATATCTTTCTCCCCAGAGAGTCTAGATGCCTGCTCTCTTTATCCGGGGGGACCGTGGATGATGATGCCACCAAGCGGGTCTTTCGGGCTGCGGCTAATATTACTGAGTCCGGTGGCGGATCCTTCCTGAGGAACAAAGGGTCCTGTTCGGGAGCCTTGTATTTTTTGAGAATTCTAGCCGGGGCAGATTTGAGCGAGGCTGGGGCCAGAAAAGTGTCCATGGTTGGCTGCAACAAACCAGGCACTAGAGGCAGCAGCTTTTTTGATGCTGATCTCTGTTGTAGAGTCTCAAAGATGACTGACGAGGAGGTAGATGGCTCTGGAACCTCTATGTTTAGTTTCTGCGCTCCTCTTAACAGCACCTCGTTAAACGTGGTAATGTCATCCACCGGTGAGACCCTAGCAGGTGGAGAATCTGTTAGGGTGGGGGAGTAACGCCCGACAGATGATCCTGACGACGACCAAGAGGGTGATCTTCTTCGTGAACAAGACCTGGATCGTCGTTGAGAACGAGACCTGCTGCGAGACGCTGTAGCAGAGCACCCAGGCCTCGCGGCCGGTTGACGAGGAGCAGAACGAGCCCGTCCTGCCCTTGCTGTCGGTGATGGCGTTCTTGGCCGGGAGGCAGTAGGCGAGTACATTCGCGAATATTGCGAATCCAGGGAGGCCGCTGGTCTGTTAAGGCTCTCTAGCCATCTTGGAGATAGATTGATGGGCGAGACATTCCCAGATGATGCCGCTCTTGAACGAGATGAGTCGCTCGGTATGGAGACCACTGGAGATGGTGCGGCCTGGTCTGGCGTGGGGCGATGTTCTACTCCCTGCGGGACAGGTAAAACCTGTGTCGACGTCGACGGCTGTGTTCACGTCGAAGGGCGCCCCACCGGTTGCTCTTGCCTCGGCGTTGAGTGTCTCGACGTTGAGTGTCTCGACGTAGAGTGCCTCGACGTAGAGTGCCTCGACGTCGAACGGCGATCTTTGGACCTCGACCTGCTCGCCGTCGTGTGCCTCGACGTGGAGCGGTGGGAAGCCGACGGCGGATGCCTCTCATGCCGTCGTGGCGATTTGGACGCCGTGTCTCTTGACGTCGGGGGGCGCACAGCCTTTGGTTGCGACCTGGCACGCCAGCGATGGCTCGACGTCGATCGGCGGGCTGCCGTCGACAGAGACCTGCCCCTGTGATGGTGTTCCCTCGACGCCGTCTCCTTCGACGTCGGGTGTGTCGCCGTCAACGGCGATCTATGCCGGTGAGAAGGTGGTAGCGACGATGTCGACGGATCTTTTCTCTGTCCTTCAGAGTCCTCTTTGACATATTCTTGCAGTGCTTACAAGTGTCAGGGCAGTGACTCTGAGGCAGGCACACTATACACAGAGAGTGTGGGTCCGACTGGGCCTTCTTCTTCCCACAAGCAGGGCATTTGACAAAAAGTGAAGGCATTTTTCTGTCAGGAAAAAACTGCCAAGCTCAGACAAAGATGTTATCTGTCGAATGAAAAAGGAAAAAACGCTTTTTTAAAGGATTTTTCTGAGAAAAACTCAGAAAAACTGAGAGCTCAATGCTCCAGGATCCTCTCAGAAGAAGCCGGAAAAAAGAACTGACCTAACTGTGAACCAACTGTCACCTTTCCTTCACCCCTGAGGCATGATGGGATACTGGAGGTGCTCAGGGTCTTAAAGGCACAGTGCCAACGTTTTTATGGTTCTCCTGTGTTAACCTGCATGCAGCCTATTGGCTAAGAATGCTCCATTGTTTTTCAATGCAGTTTTTTCTCTTTTTCTCTAGAGTTTACTGCTGCTTACTTCCCTAAGCCCAGTTTTGGGGGCTTGGGTAGATATTTATTCTCTATTGTAATTTTATAATATAAAAAAAAAAAAAAAACTTCGTAGAAATAAAGCATTTTAGCCTGTTTTAACATTATAGCCTGCATTGCTGTTTTACACATGTATAATATGTGTGTATTTTATATATGCTCCGGGGTCCCCGCACAAGGGCGGGAATATTCAATGTTTATGACTTTGATGAGGATCCCCTGGAAGAGAACTATAGTTCTCCAGTATTGGAATCTTTCATAGATTCACATGCTTGAATCATTCCCCGTCGTCGAGATGGGAGCCTCCGGTACAATTACACAAGTAATGATGAAACATATAAACACAAGGGCCTTAGGCCTCTTTAATTTAATAGTCTAGTACAGTCATTTTAAGAAAAGTAGATGAAAGTGAGCTTCTCCGGGGAGGCGGGTGGGTCGCTTGTGAATCTATGAAAGATTCCAATACTGGAGAACAACAGTTACTAATTTTCTTACTCCAGTATTGGAACTTTCATAGATTCACAAGCTTGAATCAGAGTAATGAGCACTACTTATGCACATTGGAATACTGCAGCTATGTACGTCACAAAACGTTTGCATTTATAATACATATATATATATATATATATATATATATATATATATATAAAGCAATACTGTAAACAACCTTTCGTCTGTTCACCTCATCTTTACTTCTGTCCCTTTATTCTTCTTTTCCCTTTTTTTTTTTTTTTTTTTTTTTTTTTAAAGCATAGGATCCGTATTGAACAGATATAAACAATGTGCATACCTTATCTAGGATGGGGGGATGAAAGAGATGGTTCACCTTCACCTGAAGAGGTTCCTGAGGACTGCTTGACCCACTGCTACCTCTCCTTGCTATAGTGCTTCCAGGCAGTAATGTCGTGTAAATGTATGGCAGCTTTTCCATGTCGCTGCTCTGCAGATGTCTTGTAGAGGAACCCCCGCAAACAGTGCTGCTGGGGAAGAAACTGCCCTTGTAGAGGGTGCACGGACTGATGAATTTAGTGGTTTGCCCGCTGCTTGATGGCAGAAACGAATGGCTGAGGATATCCATCTGGCTATACTCTGTTTGGAGAGCGGTTGACCTCATCTGGGTGCACTGTAAGCTACGAACGATTGATTGGAGAGGAAGAAGGACTTAGTCCTATCCAGGTAGAATTTGACACATCTCTTAATGTCTAAGGAGTGTAACGCTCTTTCCACAGGAGTAGATGGATGTGGAAAAAAAGTTTTAAAAACTAAGGGCTCGTTCATGTGAAAATCTGAAAGGACCTTCGGTATGAAATGCGGGTTTGTGCGAAGTAGTAGTTTGTCTTGTGTGATCTGCAAAAACTGCTCCTGTATGGAGAGGGCCTGAATCTCACTAACCCGTCTGGCTGATGTGAGAGCCACCAGTAAAGCAACTTTCCAAGAAAGGTATTTGATCGAAGCGCGATGGATTGGTTCGAATGGATGCTTCATTAACTGTTCAAGAACAATAATCAGATTCCACGAGGGGTGAGGATGTCTGAATGGAGGAAAAACCCTGAAAAGTCCTTTTAAAACCCGTTTGATTAATCTAGAAGAATACAGTGAAGGTGAAGAGTCTGAGCGTCTATATGCAGCTATTGCCGCCAGATGGACCTTTATGGATGAGTGCGACAGGCCTGATTGCGCTAAATGTAATAAGGCAATAATTGTTCCGGTGGTGAGGACAGTGGATCAATTTGTCGCTGGTGTCCCCAGAAACAAAACCTTCGCCACTTGAGAGAATAAGCCTTATTAGTGCTATCTGCTCTAGCTCTGGACAAAATGTCCCTACATTCCTGTGGGATATTCAGATGTGCGAACTACCTCTGTTCAGAAGCCATGCTGACAATCACATCGACTGAGGATCCGGATGCGATATTTGCCCTTTGGTCATCGTCAGCAAGTGTAGAGATGGTTTGAGCGAAATGTGAGGCTTCAATGACAGAAGAAGAAGCTCTGCGAACCAGTGTTGGCGAGGCCAGTACGGAGCAATCAATATCAGGGTGCACAGCTCTGTCTTCATTTTCGTGAGGACTCTTGGGATCAGTGGAATTGGAGGAAAGGCGTAAGCAAAGATGCCTGACCCAGCTATGGAAAACGCATTCCCCCAAGATCCCTTTTGGGTATGCCAGCTTGCGAAGTACCGGCATTTGGCGTTCCATTTTCCGGCGAACAGGATGATTTTGGGCGTTCCCCACTGGGAAAAGATGTAGTCCACAGCAGACTGGTTTAGCTCTCATTCGTGGCAGCTTGATCTTTGTCTGCTGAGTGAGGCCATTATCTTGTTCTCTATCCCCGGCAGATGCACCGCTATGAGTCTGATGCCTTGCTGCGAGGCCCAATTCCAAATCTTTTGGGCTTCCTTTGAAAGGGTGAGAGACCTCGTGCCTCCTTGTTTGTTGAGGTAAAGCTTCCTAGTGGTGTTGTCTTTTCTTATGACTACGTCTGACCCCGCTATCTTCGGAAGAAAAGCCTGCAGAGCGAGATAAACTGCTCTGAGCTCCAGCAGGTTGATGTGCATTGCCCTCAACTCTAGTGGCCACTTGCCACTTATTTGAAGATCCTGCAAAACCACTCCCCAGTTGTCCAGAGAGGCGTTGGTCGTGATAGTCCACGGAACTGGACGATGTAGGAAGGAAAGGCCCAAAGACAAATGATGCTCTTGACACCACCATGTCAGAGCTTTGACCATTCTTGGGGTTATGTTTATCCGATCTTCGAAACTTCCCGAAACCTGGAGCCATTGAAGATTGAGTTGCTCCTGTAGCGGTCGCATTTTCAGTCTGCAGAGGGGAACCAGAGGTATGCATGATGACATCATGCCCAACAGGGATTTGAAAAGGCAAACTGAAATGGAGTTTTTTCCCTGTATTGACTTCGCTAGAGTCAGTAACTTCTGTTGTCTCTCTACTGTGGGGCACGCCATGGTGGATTGAGTGTCCCGGTTTGCCCCTAAAAAGGTGATACTGCGTGATGGTAGAGGTTTGGAGTTCTCTCAGTTGATGGTGAGGCCTAGGCTGTTGAATAAGGAAACGCACCTTTTTGTTGATCTGCGCGCTCCTGCGTAGGTGTTTGCTTTTATCAGCCAATCGTCGAGGTATGGAAATATCTGGTGTTTTCTCTTCCTGAGGAAAGCTGCGATTGGCGCTAGACATTTGGTAAATATCCTGGGAGCTGACTTTAGGCCAAAAGGAAGGACACGAAATTGAAAATGGCCTACGGCTACCATGAATCTCAGGTACTGTCTGTGGGCAGGATGGATGGGAATGTGGAAATATGCGTCTTTTAGGTCTAGTACTGACATGAAATCTCCCTGGTTCAGTCACAGAAGGACATCCTGTAGGCTTACCATGCAGAACGACTGCTTTTTTAAGTAGATGTTTAATTCCCTTAGGTCGAGGATCGGCCTCCAGTTTTTCCACTTCTTGCGAATGAGGAAGAACCTGGAATAAAAACCCCTTCCTCGCTTTGACAGAGGTACTTTCTCTATAGCTCCTTTGAGGAGCATTTTGCTGATCTCCCTCTTGAGTTGTTCTGGATACCTTGATGGAATGTTGCGAGGTGGATTGGAGGGAGGTATTTGGATAAATTCCAGAGTGTGGCCCTGTTTCACTAATTGGAGGACCCACTTGTCTGATGTGATGACTTTACATTGCTTGAGAAACAAGGATATCTTTCCGCCTAGAACCAGTGGAGGAGGGTTGGATGTAGCCGGAGGGTTCGATGTAGCCGGCGCCTTGGATGTATCAGGCTCTACGAACCGAGTCTTCAGCAGGGTGAGTTGAGTGTCCCCTAGTGCCAGATCTACCATAAGCTGCTTGTGGTGGTTGCCTTTGTGGGTAGTATTGACGAAACTGCTGGGAGGAAGAAGGATAGGCTGAATATCTATATTGCTGATAGCCTCCTCTATTTGAGGGTAGTCCACGTCCTCTAGCCCGAAAGGATGGCTTCCGAAACTAGAGAGTCCCTAGCCATCTTGCAGTATTCCGTGTCGGAATTGATAGATTGTAAGGCCTCATCAACATGTTTATCAAATAATGCTTGGCCATCAAAAAGTAGGTCTAAAATCTTATTCTGTACCTCAGGCCTGAATGATGTAGCCTTTAGCCAGGCTTGCCTCCTAAGTACAGCCGCACCTGCGAGCTGGCGAAAAGCAGTTGTGGCTATGTCCATCGCACAGTCTATGAGCTCAGCTGAGGTGCGCGGACCTTCCTGTAATGTCTTCCTTGCCTCTGATCTTCCATCCTCTGGCAACTGGTCAATATGCAGGGCGATGTCTGCCCATAGCTGTCTGTCATACCTAACTAACACCGCTAGCGAGTTTGCAGCTCTTATAACTAAGCTAGCCATCGAGGAGAACCTTTTTCCAATATTATCCAGCATCTACCTTCTCTGTATGGAGGTGCAGAAATACGAGCAGACGGATTTTTGGACTTTCTCTGTGCCGCCTGGGCCACCACCGAGTCTGGATGAGGGTGACCAATTAGGCATTCTGGGGCATCGTTTGGTGCCTTGTACTTTTTATCTAGCCGTGGTAGTACTGCTGCGACAGTAGCAGGGTTATGCATCACTTTCAGGCAAATAGTTTAGCTGCTCTCTCCAGGAGATTATGAAATCCCCCAATGTCATCTGGCGGGGATTCTACTTATGACTGTGACAGAGAAGGAGAAGCAGGAATAATGTATTCATCCCACTCGGAATGAGTGTCAAGGAGCTCTCCTTCCTGTTCTCCTTTCGACATATCAGTGTCCTGAGGTAAGGTCATATCTGGCGTAGTAACATTTGTCAATGGTAATGAGGTCGGTCTCTTGACGTGGAGTAGTCACCCCTGTGACTGGCGACGGCAGAGGTTGCTCCCCTTGAGGAGGAAAATGCCTGCTATAATCAGCCAAAATCGCCAGGAGGTCAGAGAGCAAAGAGGATGGAATGTATGCTCCTTCCTGATATTGTTGGTCTCCTGCATAGTACTGAGGGTCATTTGTTTCTTCAAGAGGGACTATGTGCTGATCGAAATGGGCCCTCGTCATCTGACTCTTCATCCCCCTCTAACAAGTGAACCGGTATGAGGGGTGTCACCTTAATAGGTGAGGTGTGCGTTTTCTATATTGTTTTTCCCTCGTCGACGGCGCGGACATAATCTTCGTCGTTGGAGGAGTTGTCGACGACGAACGCATGGAGATCTTGATGGTCGACAGCCTTACAGAGGAGTTTACCGCCGTCGTTACCGTCGTCGATGCTGAAGAAGTGTAGATCTTCATCGACGATGATGTCATCAAAGCTGCTCTCGTCGACGATGATGTCCTTGTCATAACTGTCCTTGACGGTGGAACAGTGAAATTAGTCGTCAATGGTGAGGAAACACTCACCGACGGTCTCGTCGATGCTGAGTTCGTCGTCGACGGCACATTCTTAGCTGCCGGAGTAGATGAAGGCCTTTTGAACGGAAAAAATGTTGGTACAGAGGACGATTTCTTATGCCTCTCAGAACTGCTGGCATGACCTCTCTCCCCTTTCCTGGAAGATTTATGAAGTGAAGTAGATGGGCTGCGGCCCTTGTAAGACCCTGTGGTAGTCTTTTTGTGGGCTTTTCTTGGTTGTTGTGAAGGAGATCTTTTGTCTGATCTCGCCCTTTTTGATGACTTTTTGGATGTTGAAGAGTCATCACTATCCGAATCAGAGACTGGATTATCTCTGTACTTAAGCTTCTGCAGCCAAATTAATAATCTGCCTTCTCTATCCTTAAGGGTCTTAGAGGAAAAGGTACGACAAACCTTACAGTCCTTGGCTGAGTGGTCTGGATAGAGGCAGTATATGCTATCATGATGAGGGTCTTCAGAATGTAGTCTTTTCTTAGCACAAGTTTCACAATTTCTGAATAAACCCTTATTCTCCTTGTCAGACATGTTGTAGGTGTTAACCCCAATCAGTCAAAACAAGGTTTAGTAGAGAAAAATGGCTTCACGGCAATCCAAAGGTGTGAAGAAAGAGCAGAGCTCTGAGGAGACTTCCTAGCACGACGTGCGGTAGAAAATCTGAGGTGCTGGAGCTTCTCTCAGGAGGATTCTAGAGGGTGGTGTGGTCTGATTGGTGGATGCTCAAGTTTGGTCCTTTTCTTAAAATGACTGTGATAGACTATTAAATTAAAGAGGTCTAATGCCCTTGTGTTGATATGTTTCATTATTACTTGTGCAATTGTACCGGAGGCTCCCATCTCGACGACGGGGAATGATTCAAGCATGTGAATCTATGAAAGTTCCAATACTGGAGTAGGTGCTATAAACACAGTTAACACTGGAATCTACAGGCAATGTTTCAATTAATGTGTTCAAAGCTAGAGCAACAATACTTGTATTACAGGCTTTTGACTTCAAGGAATTGCTATAAAATCAAATGTCCCCAAATTTGTCCACTACCCAAAAAAACAGATGTGCTACTCTTCCTCAGAGAGGTCCCACCCTAGAGGTGCTGGGAGTCTGGATACAGGTGCTTGGTGTTCAGGCACATTAACTAAATGCCACAAGTAAGTACAGTTACAGATGAACGAGTTACTTACCTTCGGTAGCGACTTTTCTGGTGGATACATTAGCTACCTGTGGATTCCTCACCTCATGAATACTCCCATGGCGCCAGCATTCTACGGAAATCTTCTTACTAGTCTCTGCACGTCGACGAGGACGTCACTGTCTCGCACGCGACGCCGTCTGACGTCATACAGGCAATAAGAGGTCCTCGACGACGTGCGGACGTCAGTACCAATCATTTTTTACGTGCATGAGAACAACCAGGCAATGCAATGAAAGAACAAAGCAACATCCATTATATTGTAAAAATACACCACATTGTATGAATAACTGTAAATCTTTTTTATGTACATATATATATATATATATATATATATATATATAAAACTCTTTCTTTTAAAAATATATACACACACCAAGTATATACATAAAGATATATACACATATACCTATATATATATATAAATATATTATATATATACATCTATTGCACCCTCAAAGATCAAGAGGAGCGCACTCAAGGATTACTTGGCAAGACCATAAAGGCAACGGGGAGGCGGGTGGGACCGTGAGGAATCCACAGGTAGCTAATGTATCCACCAGAAAAGTCGCTACCGAAGGTAAGTAACTCGTTCTTCTGATGGATACAACTACCTGTGGATTCCTCACCTCATGAATAGAGTCCCAAAGCAGTACCACGCCCGGCGGTGGGTGCCTAAATGGTCAAACCAAGAAATCCTGCAGCACTGACCGTGCAAAATGGCCGTCCCTTCTAACCTCAGAATCTAAACAGTAATGTTTTGCAAAAGTGTGAAGGGACGACCAAGTTGCGGCCTTGCAGATGTCGACCACAGGAACACCTCTGGCTAAGGCCGAAGTGGCCGACTTAGCTCTGGTGGAATGAGCTCTAATGCCCTCAGGAGGATCCTTCTTTGCCAAAGAGTAACATATTTTAATGCAAAGAACAACCCACCTGGATAGTGTTCTCTTGTGGACTGCCTTTCCTCTCCTCTTGCCCACGTATCCAATAAACAGCTGATCCTCCAGCCTGAAATCCTTTGTTCTATTGATAAAGAAGCTCAACGCTCTCTTTGGATCCAGACGGTGCAGTCTTTCTTCCTCTTTGGAAGGATGAGGCGGAGGATAGAACGTGGACAAAGTAATTGCCTGAGCCAAATGGAAGGGTGAAACAACCTTCGGGAGGAAAGCAGCCTTGGTCCTCAACACCACCTTATCCCCATAAAAAGTTGTATAAGGGGGTTTTACTGATAAGGCCTGCAACTCACTCACTCTCCTTGCTGATGTTATAGCTATCAGGAAGACTGTTTTTAAAAACAAATACCTTAAGGGGCAAGAATGCATAGGTTCAAAAGGGGACCCCATAAGGAAAGTCAGGACTAAGGACAAATCCCATTGCGGCATAACGAATGGCTTTGGAGGATATTGATTTAGAAGACCTTTCAAGAATCTGATAACAATAGGGGATTTAAATAAAGATGGTTGGTCTGGAAGACATATGAAGGCTGACAAGGCCGATAAATAACCTTTAATGGTAGCCACTGCACAACCTTTCTGCGCCAGAGATAGAGCAAAAGACAAAACGTCCGATAGATGAGCTTGTAAAGGATCAATCTGCCTCTCTCCACACCACGCAACAAATTTAGACCACCTATTAGCGTAGATAGATTTAGTGGAGTGTCGCCTGGCCGCTAATATAACATCCACTACCTCAGGCGGGAGAGAGAAGGAACTCAGGTTGCCCCGTTCAATCTCCAGGCATGTAGGTGCAGACTCTGGAGGTTGGGGTGTAGAACCTGCCCCTGCGACTGCGAGAGGAGGTCTGCCCTGAAAGGGAGACGGAGCGGCGGGCACGTTGAGAGTTGGAGAAGGTCGGAGTACCACACCCTCCTTGGCCAATCCGGAGCTATTACGATTACTAGAGCCCGGTCTTGGCGAATCTTCCTCAATACTCGAGGAATCAAGGGTATGGGAGGAAACGCGTAAAGCAACTGGCCGCACCAGGTCATTTGAAACGCGTCCCCCAATGCTTCCTGCATCGGATACTGAAGGCTGCAGAACAACGGACAATGCGCGTTCTCTCGAGTGGCGAACAGATCTACCCGAGGAAACCCCCACTTCTGGAAGATTAAACGGACTTGATCTGGATGGAGACGCCACTCGTGGTCTGCCGAGAAGTGGCGACTGAGACTGTCCGCACGCACGTTCAAGACTCCGGCCAGATGGTTTGCTATCAAGCAAATCCGATGGTCCTTTGCCCAGGACCATAGTCGAAGAGCTTCTCTGCAGAGAAGGTACGACCCCACTCCTCCCTGCTTGTTTATGTACCACATCGTGGTAGTATTGTCCGTTAGGACCTGTACCGACTGACCACGAAGGGAAGGGAGGAAGGCCTTGAGAGCCAGACGTACAGCCCGTAACTCTAACAGATTGATGTGAAAAATCTGTTCCTCTGGAGACCAAAGACCTTTGATCTCCAGATCCCCCAGATGAGCTCCCCACCCTAGAGTGGAAGCATCCGTTATGACTGTGGCCACTGGTGGCGACTGCTGGAACGGTTTTCCTTGTGAAAGATTGTTGCTTGCAATCCACCACTTCAAATCCACAGCAGCATCTCTGGAGATCTTGACAGTACCCTCTAGATCCCCTCTGTGTTGAGACGAACGAGTTACTTACCTTCGGTAGCGACTTTTCTGGTGGATACATTAGCTACCTGTGGATTCCTCACCTCATGAATACTCCCATGGCGCCAGCATTCGACGGAAATCTTCTTACTAGTCTCTGCACGTCGACGAGGACGTCACTCTAGCCCACGCGACGCCGTCTGACGTCATACAGGCAATAAGAAGTCCTCGCCGACGTGCCGATGACAGTACCAACATTTTTTACGTGCATGAGAATAATAATAATAACCCAATGCAATGAAAGAGCAAAGCAACATCTCTTAATATTGTAAATCACACAACATTGCAATAAAATAGCTGTAGATTTAATATAACCTTTTTTTTTTTTTTTTTTTTTTTAAACAAATAAATATATTTATACATACGAATCATGTATATACCCAATATATATATAGATTTATATATACATATACACATATATACAAATATCATACATGCAAAATGTATTGCAACTTTGAAGACCAAAAGGAGCACCCTCAAGGATTGCTTGGAGAGACCAAAAAGGCAACGGGGAGGCGGGTGGGACCGTGAGGAATCCACAGGTAGCTAATGTATCCACCAGAAAAGTCGCTACCGAAGGTAAGTAACTCGTTCTTCTGATGGATACAACTACCTGTGGATTCCTCACCTCATGAATAGAGTCCCAAAGCAGTACCACGCCCGGCGGTGGGTGCCTAAATGGTCAAACCAAGAAATCCTGCAGCACTGACCGTGCAAAATGACCGTCCCTTCTGACCTCAGAGTCCAAACAGTAATGTTTCACAAAAGTGTGAAGGGACGACCAAGTTGCGGCCTTGCAGATGTCAACCACAGGAACACCCCTGGCCAAGGCCGAAGAGGCCGACTTAGCTCTGGTGGAGTGAGCTCTAATGCCCTCAGGCGGATCCTTCTTTGCCAAAGAGTAACAGATTTTAATGCAAAGAACAACCCACCTGGAGAGTGTTCTCTTGTGGACTGCCTTTCCTCTCCTCTTGCCCACGTATCCGACAAACAGCTGATCCTCCAGCCTGATATCCTTCATTCTGTCGATATAGAAGCTCAACGCCCTTTTTGAGTCCAGGCGATGTAGTCTTTCTTCCTCCTTTGAAGGATGAGGCGGAGGATAAAACGTGGACAAAGTGATTGTCTGAGCCAAATGGAAGGGTGAAACAACCTTCGGAAGGAAAGCAGCCTTGGTCCTCAACACCACCTTATCCCCATAAAACGTTATATAAGGGGGTTTAACCGATAAGGCCTGCAACTCACTCACTCTCCTTGCAGATGTTATAGCTACCAGGAATACTGTTTTAATAACCAAATACCTTAAGGGGCAAGAATGCATAGGCTCAAAAGGGGACCCCATAAGGAAAGTCAGGACCAAGGACAAATCCCATTGAGGCATAACGAATGGTTTTGGAGGATATTGATTCAGAAGACCTTTCAAGAATCTGAGAACAATAGGGGATTTAAATAACGATGGTTGGTCTGGAAGACAAATGAAGGCTGACAAGGCCGACAAATAACCCTTAATGGTAGCTACTGCACAACCTTTCTGCGCTAGAGACAGTGCAAAAGACAAAACATGTGACAGACGAGCATGTAAGGGATCAATCTGTCTCTCTCCACACCACATAACAAATTTAGACCACCTATTAGCGTAGATAGATTTAGTGGAGTGTCGCCTGGCCGCTAAGATAACATCCACTACATCAGGCGGGAGAGAGAAGGAACTCAGGTTGCCCCGTTCAATCTCCAGGCATGTAGGTGCAGACTCTGGAGGTTGGGGTGTAAAACCTGCCCCTGCGACTGCGAGAGGAGGTCTGCCCTGAGAGGGAGACGGAGCGGAGGGCACAGTGAGAGTTGGAGAAGGTCGGAGTACCATACCCTCCTTGGCCAATCCGGAGCTATTAAGATGACTTGGGCCCGGTCTTGGCGAATTTTCCTCAACACTCGAGGAATCAAGGGTATGGGGGGAAACGCGTAAAGCAACTGGTCGCACCAGGTTATCTGAAACGCGTCCCCCAACGCTCCCTGCATCGGATACTGGAGGCTGCAGAATAACGGGCAATGCGCGTTCTCCCGAGTGGCAAACAGATCTATCCGAGGAAACCCCCACATCTGGAAGATTAAACAGACTTGATCTGGATGGAGACGCCACTCGTGGTCTGCCGAGAATTGGCGACTGAGACTGTCCGCACGTACATTCAAGACCCCGGCCAGATGATTTGCCACCAAGCAAATCTGATGGTCCTTTGCCCAGGACCATAGCCGAAGAGCTTCTCTGCAGAGAAGGTACGACCCTACTCCTCCCTGTTTGTTTATGTACCACATCGTGGTAGTATTGTCCGTCAGGACCTGTACCGACTGACCACGAAGGGATGGGAGGAAGGCCTTGAGAGCCAAACGTACAGCCCGTAACTCCAACAGATTGATATGAAACACCTGTTCCTCTGGAGACCAAAGCCCTTTGATCTCCAGATCCCCCAGATGAGCTCCCCATCCTAGGGTGGAGGCATCCGTTATTACCGTGGCCACTGGTGGCGACTGCGCGAACGGCTTCCCCTGTGAAAGATTGTTGCCCGCAATCCACCACTTCAATTCCACAGCAGCATCTCTGGAGATCTTGACAGTACCTTCTAAATCTCCCTTGTGTTGAGACCACTGCCTTCGGAGGCACCACTGAAGAGCCCTCATGTGCCAGCGAGCATGCGTGACCAACAGAATGCAGGAGGCGAACAAACCGAGCAGACGAAGGACCTTGAGGACTGGAACTACCGCTCCATTTCGAAACATTGGAACCAATTCCTGAATATCTTGAATCCGCTGAGGCGGAGGAAAGGCTCGACTCAATGTTGTATCCAGTACTGCCCCTATGAACAGGAGGCGCTGAGAGGGCTCCAGGTGAGATTTGGGCACGTTCACCGAAAAGCCCAGGTCGAACAACAACTGGGTTGTTGACTGCAGATGATGCGACACAAGCTCCGGGGACTTGGCTTTGATTAACCAGTCGTCCAAGTAAGGGAATACTGCTATCCCCTTCCTTCTGAGCTCCGCCGCAACCACTGACATCACCTTTGTGAAGACTCGAGGTGCTGAAGTAAGACCAAACGGGAGGACCGCAAACTGATAGTGCTGCGACCCTACCACAAACCGGAGATACTTCCTGTGCGACTTGAGTATCGGGATATGAAAGTAAGCATCCTGCAAGTCGACAGACACCATCCAATCTTCCTTGTTCAACGCCAAAAGCACCTGTGCTAGGGTCAGCATCTTGAACTTTTCCTGTTTGAGGAACCAATTCAAGATCCTCAGATCCAGGATTGGTCTCAACTGACCATCCTTTTTGGGAATCAGGAAGTATCTTGAGTAACAACCTCGACCCTTTTCCTGCTCTGGGACCAACTCTACCGCGCCCTTTGAAAGGAGGACTTGAACCTCCTGTTCTAGCAACAGGAGGTGTTCTTCTGAACAATAAGATGGGCGGGGCGGGATGAGGGGCGGGAACTCCCGAAAGGGAAGGGCGTAGCCTTTTCCCACAATGCCGAGAACCCAAGTGTCCGTTGTGATAGACCTCCACTTGTGGAGAAAACGCTGTAATCTTCCCCCTACAGGAGAGGAGTGAGTGGGAAACGGTGGAAGCCTAAGGCTGCTTCCCCTGCTGCACCCCTCCAGAGGACGAGGAAGAGGCAGAGTGCTGTTGAGAGGCTCCTCTGGTACGGACCCCACCCCTCCCCCTCCCTCTAAATGACCTATAGGGGAGGGAAGAGGCGGGTTGCTGGAACCTCCCCCGAAAGGAAGAGGAATAAGAGCCACGCCCAAATCCCCGAAACCTCCTGAAAATTCTAGAAGAGGCAGAGGAAGAAGGAGCTTGCAGTCCTAACGATTTGGCTGTGGCTCTGCTCTCCTTAAATCGTTCCAAGGCCGAATCTGCCTTGGCTCCAAACAGTCTGTCCCCATCAAACGGGAGGTCCAGCAGGGTCGACTGCACATCCGCAGAGAACCCTGAGTTTCGGAGCCAGGCCTGTCTTCTTGCCACCACAGCCGTGCCCATCGCCCTGGCCACCGAGTCGGTCGTGTCCAGCCCAGACTGGATAATCTGGGTCGCGGCAGCCTGGGCGTCCGAGACCACATCCAAAAGACCCTGGGGAAGCTCCGTGAATGAAGACGAAATATCATCCATCAGCGCATGGATGTACCTCCCCAGAATGCACGTGGCGTTGGTGGCCTTCAACGCCAAACTGCATGACGAAAATATTTTCTTGGACTGCGCATCCAGTTTCTTGGAGTCTCTGTCTCCAGGCACCGTCGGGAAGGAACCAGGCGCTGACTTTGAGGAACAGGAGGCTTGCACCACCAAGCTCTCCGGCGTAGGGTGTCTAGAGAGAAAGCCAGGGTCAGATGGTGCAGCTCGATACCTCCTGGCCACAGCCCTATGAACGGCCGAGGAAGACACCGGCTTCTTCCACACCTCCAACACCGGATCCAGCAAAGCCTCATTAAATGGCAAGAGAGGCTCAGCTGCAGCAGAGGCCGGATGCAATACCTCTGTCAGCAAATTCTGCTTTGCCTCTGCCACCGGCAAAGGCAGGTCCAAAAAGCTCGCTGCCTTCCTCACCACAGCATGAAAGGAAGCAGCCTCCTCCGTATATTCCCCTGGAGATGAAAGGTCCCACTCAGGGGAAGTGTCCAGCCCACTGGCTGTATCCAGACCATGCAGTCCGTCTCCAGAGTCCTCAATCTCTCCCTCCTCTAGGACTCGCTGGTACTCTTGCTCTTCTAAAAGACGGAGAGCACGCCTCCTCGAATGAAGTCTCTCCTCGATACGCGGAGTCGACATGGCCTCCGCCGACGTCGAAGAACGGCGCCGATCTCCAGAAGCATCTGACGCCGCGTCCGGCGCCACAGGCAGCTTCGGCGCCGAGGCAGGAGCCGGAGGACGAGGTCTTGGAGCCGATGGACCAACCGGAGTCACAGGGCAAAATCCTGACTTCGACGGAGGGGCAACCTCCGGGGCCGAAACATCCGAAGCCACCGGAGCGGCCACCGACGCCGGCACCGGCGCCGAGCCCACATTCCCAAAAGGGAGAAAGGGCATAAAGGGTGCCGGCCGAAGAGGCGCAGGATCACCCAACGAAAAGGCCAAGGGCCCCGAAGGACCAGCCGGAGCAGCTCCTGGAGCCATCTGCTGAAAGATGGTATACATCGCATTAAGAAACGCGGTACTATCGGCTCCAGGAGTGGGAAAAGCCGGATACTGGGGTGCCTGGATCGAAGGCGACCCCGACGCCGGCCTCGACGTCTGCGACGCCGGAGAAAACACAAGAGGCTGCACCACCTCAATCACTGACGCCTGACCAGGTGAAGTCGGTGACGCCGGAGAGGGCAACGGCGTCGATGGATGCGGCGTGACCGTGGGGCTGACCTCCCAAGTCCTCCGACGCCGAGCCGAAGGTGACCTCGAATGAGACTCCTTGCTGGAGTGACGTCGTGAGTCTCTACGGCGCCGGGAGTCTCGATGACGCCGGTGAGACCTTGGCGAAGAAGACTTCTTATGATGTTTCTCCTTCTTCTTTGACTTTGCCATGAATAACTTGGCCTCGCGCTCTTTGAGGGCCTTCGGATTCATGTGTTGACATGAATCGCAAGTCGAGACGTCGTGGTCGGAGCTCAAACACCATAGACAGTCGGAGTGAGGATCTGTAACTGACATCTTGCCCCCACACTCTCGACAGGGCTTGAAACCCGACTTCCTCTGAGACATTGTTACCGCAGAGAAGACTACGCAGCAGACAATACACTGTAACCACGAAGGTAACAGTAACTCCCTCGAAGATAACCGTTTCGAATGCACGGAAAAAAGGGAACTGTCATCGGCACGTCGGCGAGGACTTCTTATTGCCTGTATGACGTCAGACGGCGTCGCGTGGGCTAGAGTGACGTCCTCGTCGACGTGCAGAGACTAGTAAGAAGATTTCCGTCGAATGCTGGCGCCATGGGAGTATTCATGAGGTGAGGAATCCACAGGTAGTTGTATCCATCAGAACACTGCCTTCGGAGGCACCACTGAAGAGCCCTCATGTGCCAGCGAGCATGCGTGACCAACAGAATGCAGGAGGCAAAAAGACCGAGCAGACGAAGGACCTTGAGGACTGGAACTACCGCTCCATTTCGAAACATTGGAACCAAATCCTGAATATCTTGAATCCGCTGAGGCGGAGGAAAGGCCCGACCCAATGTCGTATCCAGTACTGCCCCTATGAACAGGAGGCGCTGAGAGGGCTCCAGGTGAGATTTGGGCTCGTTCACCGAAAAGCCCAGGTCGAACAACAACTGGGTTGTTGACTGCAGATGACGCAACACAAGCTCCGGGGACTTGGCTTTGATCAACCAATCGTCCAAGTAAGGGAATACTGCTATCCCCTTCCTTCTGAGCTCTGCCGCAACCACCGACATCACCTTCGTGAAGACTCGAGGTGCTGAAGTAAGACCAAACGGAAGGACCGCAAACTGGTAGTGTTGCGATCCCACCACAAACCGGAGATACTTCCTGTGTGACTTGAGTATCGGGATATGAAAGTAAGCATCCTGCAAGTCGACAGACACCATCCAGTCTTCCATGTTCAACGCCAAAAGCACCTGTGCTAGGGTCAGCATCTTGAACTTTTCCTGCTTGAGGAACCAATTCAAGATCCTCAGGTCCAGAATTGGTCTCAAACGACCATCCTTCTTGGGAATCAGGAAATACCTTGAGTAAACTCCTTGACCCCTTTCCTGCTCCGGGACCAACTCCACCGCGCCCTTTAAAAAGAGGACTTCTACCTCCTGTTCTAGCAACAGGAGGTGTTCTTGTGAACAATACGAAGGGCGGGGCGGGATGAGGGGCGGAAACTCCCGAAAGGGAAGGGTGTAGCCTTTTCCCACAACACTGAGAACCCAAGTGTCCGACGTAACAGTCTCCCATTTGGTGAGAAAATGCTGTAATCTTCCCCCTACAGGAGAGGAGTGAGTGGGAAATGGTGGAAGCCTAAGGCTGCTTCCCCTGCTGCACCCCGCCAGAGGATGAGGAAGAGGCAGAGTGCTGCTGAGAGGCTCCCCTGGTGCGGACCCTACCCCTCCCCCTAAAAGATCTATAGGGATGGGAAGAGGCAGGTTGCTGATATCTTCCCCGAAAGGAAGAGGAGGAAGAGCCACGCCCAAATCCACGAAACCTCCTGAAGAATCTGGAAGAGGCCGTGGAAGAAGGAGCTTGGAGTCCCAACGACTTAGCCGTGGCCCTGCTTTCCTTAAAACGTTCCAAGGCCGAATCAGCCTTAGCCCCAAACAGTTTGTCCCCATCAAACGGGAGATCCAACAATGTGGACTGTACATCTGCCGAAAAGCCCGAGTTACGGAGCCAGGCCTGTCTCCTTTCCACCACAGTTGTGCCCATTGCTCTGGCTACCGAGTCGGTGGTATCCAGTCCTGTCTGGATAATTTGGGTCGCAGCAGCCTGGGCATCAGAGACAAGATCCAAAAGACCCTGAGGAAGCTCTGTAAACGAAGAGGAGATGTCATCCATCAGAGCATGAATATACCTCCCCAGGATACAGGTCGCATTAGTGGCTTTTAACGCCAGACTGCAGGACGAAAAAATCTTCTTCGACTGCGCCTCTAGCTTTTTTGAGTCTCTGTCCCCAGGCACCGTCGGGAAAGAACCAGGCGCTGATTTGGACGAACAGGAGGCCTGCACAACCAAGCTCTCCGGCGTAGGGTGCCTAGATAGGAAACCAGGATCAGTTGGAGCCGTCCGATACCTCCTGGCCACGGCTCTGTGAACTGCTGGGGAAGATGCCGGCTTCTTCCACACCTCTAAAACCGGATCCAGCAGAGCGTCATTAAAAGGTAATAGAGGCTCCGCCGCGGCTGAGGCCGGATGCAACACCTCTGTCAAAAGGTTTTGTTTCGCCTCCACCACCGGCAAAGGCAGGTCCAAAAAACTAGCTGCCTTCCGTACCACTGTATGAAAGGAAGCAGCTTCCTCGGTATATTCCCCCGGGGACGAAAGGTCCCACTCAGGGGAAGTGTCCAGCCCACTGGCCGACTCCAGTCCACGCAGCCCATCACCCGAGTCCTCTAGCTCTCCTTCCTCTAGGGCTCGTTGGTACTCCTGCTCCTCTAGTACCCGGAGAGCACGCCTCCTTGAATGCAGTCGTTGCTCAATCCGCGGAGTCGACAACACCTCCGCCGAAGTCGGAGATCGGCGCCGATCTTCCGAAGCCACCGGCGCCACAGGTAACTTCGGCGCCGACTGAAGAGCAGATGAAACGGATGGACCCACCGGAGTCACAGGCCGAAATCTCGACGTCGACGGGATGGAAATCCCTGGGGCCAATCCCTCCGAAGCCATCGGAGCGGCCACCGGCGCCGACACTGGCGCCGAGCCCACGTTCCCAAACGGGAGAAAGGGCATAAAGGGTGCCGGCCGAAGAGGCGCAGGATCACCCAAAGAAAAGGCCAAAGGCCCAGCCGGAGCACCCCCTGGAGCCATCTGTTGGAAGATGGCATACATCGCATTCAAGAATGCGGAACTATCGGCTCCAGGGGTGGGAAAAGCCGGATACTGGGGTGCCTGACTCGGAGGCGACCCCGACGCCGGCCTCGGCGTCTGCGCCGGAGAAAACACCTGAGGCTCCAATACCTCAATCACCGACGCCTGTCCAGGCGAAGTTGGAGACGTCGGAGAGAGCAACGGCGTCGAAGGATGCGGCGTCACCGTGGGGCTGACCTCCCATGTCCTCCGGCGCCGATCCGGAGACCTGGAACGAGCCTCCCTTGAATGACGCCGAGATTCTCTACGGCGCCGGGAGTCTCGATGACGCCGATGTCTTGGAGAAGACTTTTTCTTGTGATGCTTCTCCTTTGACTTGGCCATAAACAGCTTCGCCTCGCGTTCTTTAATGGCCTTCGGATTCATGTGCTGACACGAATCACAAGTCGAGACGTCGTGGTCGGAGCTCAAACACCAAAGGCAATCGGAATGAGGATCCGTCACCGACATCTTGCCTCCACACTCACGACAAGGCTTAAATCCAGACTTTCTCTGCGACATTATTTCCACAGAGAAAGAGTACGCAGCAAGATATACACTGTAACCGCAAGAGTAACAGTTGCTCCCACGAAGATAACCGTTTCGAATGCACGGAAAAAAGGGAACTGACGTCCGCACGTCGTCGAGGACCTCTTATTGCCTGTATGACGTCAGACGGCGTCGCGTGCGAGACAGTGACGTCCTCGTCGACGTGCAGAGACTAGTAAGAAGATTTCCGTAGAATGCTGGCGCCATGGGAGTATTCATGAGGTGAGGAATCCACAGGTAGTTGTATCCATCAGAAATCACTAGTTAAGCAGACACTGGGTTATCTGCAGCAGGGCAGTTACTGCTCAAGGGGCCAGCACACCCTGACACCCTAAGGTGAAGCAAAAGGAATGAGAGTCTGTACCTCACAGTCAGCCCACCAGTCAGAGTCTAGAATTTCTGGTAGCAAGGCATCCATGTGGACAATGTTATTTGCTATTGGACTCGGGGGAATCAACTGGCTATGCTGGAAGATACCAACAAGCTTCAACAATAGAGGAGAGAGGGATGATGAAGTATCATTTTCAGCAATGTTGTGACACTGAAGATCTTCCTCAGTTTCTCTAGATGTTTGTGTGCCAAAATTCCTTATGGGAGAATAGGGGTTCAGTACTTCCTCAAGTGGAGGGTTATGTCCTTAGAAATGTTTATCTGAAACAAGAGAAGCCATAGACCGTGAAGAAGGGGGCGTGGCCACACACCAATGGAGTGAGGTGCACTCCTCCGAGGCTCCAACTGCTCCCTTCGTGTCCAAACCCATCCTGCACATTATCCAGGGCCTGAGGCATCTGCAATCATCGATTCCTCCCTCATGACCTTCCACAATAGTGAGTTTGTCGGAGAGGGCTCCCCAAGCAAACACTAGGGCAGGCCGTGGGCCGCCATTCCGGGGCCACTCGAAGTCATTTTATGGCAGCGGTGTGCAACCCCTGAGGACGGTGCAAGCAGAGAACACAGAGCCGAAAAATGAGTCTGCTGGAGTCTCTGGGAGGTCGGCTGCGCAGCTACCTGAGATCCACACTACTGGCCCCGGATACAAGAATTTCCAGGTTGAGAAGCAGCACGTATGTGAGGCGTGGTAGCCCATTGGATGACTCACTGGAGAAGCCGTTGGGCTGCTGTACTTGTATTGGCAGCCCCACAGAGCGCTGCAAACGTTTTAAGGACTTCCCTCTCGAGCGTGCCTCTTAAACAGATCGAGAATCTCCTGTCCCGACCTGCGGTGATAGTGGGGGATGGCCTGGTGCAACCAGCCCTGTGGAGCTCTGGCCTAGATCAGCGCAACGTGGGGCGACCTGAGAGACAGATCCTGCAACATTACTGGACCTTGCCTGGTCCCAAGGCTCTTTTCTGAGTTGAACGAGGCACGCAGACTTGTTTAGGTACACATATCATATTACACCCTACACCTCACCTCGCATGTAGCGCTCCTGCCACTGACTCAATCGCTGGGCCCTGCTCCTATGTGCCTAGGTTGTACTGCCATGACTATGTTCGAAGTGAGCCACTGAGTGTCAGGGACTCTTGCCCTAAGCTCAGAGGTATTATGGCTGTGACATATACAACAGAGTAGCTTGCTATATAGTCGGTGCCCCTCAGCTTTTCTGGAAATGCAGCATACTGTCGCTCCTGCCCACTGATGGGAGGAGATGTATCTATCTTTGCCAAATAGGGGTACCCTGTCCTAATCCCTGATTGTGTACCTGGTGAGGCCTTAACTCCTTCATTGTTTGGACCTGCGAGGGAACGCTGTATAGAGTTGATGCTTAGCCACCTTTGAACCCATATTACCAGGTGACTGCCACCCCATTAACTGCAGGTGGAGCAACTGGCGAAGGCCTTACCCAGGGTGGGTTTCTCCCCAGCAGAACTGTATGGCTGGCATCCGCGACCCCATTTCTTGAGGCTCCTTTTGGGGAACTGATGAGCATCCCTCAAGGGGATCATTGCAGGGGAGGCACACTGTTTTGCCTAACCTGACTGCAGTTTGAAAATAGCATCATGGGCAGAGTCACTAAGACATGAGACGCTGAGTCTCGGGGGCTTCCCTCGAATAATGCTACTCTAGCGACAACAGCTGATGAATTACCTATGCAGTCCCAGGGAAGGTTCCACGCTACAAGACATTCTCCATGCCATTACCGCCTCCAGGGAAGCTCTTGAAACTAAAATTGACATGCTAGGCGCAGACCTAGGTATCCTTAAAGGCGATCACAGAAGACTACCTGAGCGGGTCACGACAGCTTAGCAAATGCTCACAGAGGTCCCTGCTGAATTGTCAACTCTTCACAAGAGGATTACTACTATGGAGGGGAAGGTTCAGATGTTGGAATTTTGGGCAGAGGATGCCAAGAACAGGTCCAGAAGGGACAACATCTGAGTTTTGGGTCTAACGGAATGCACTGAAGGAAGTGACATGCTGATGTTCCTGGAGAGTTGACTATGGGAAGAGGTAGCTCAGGGGCTTTCGCAATTCTACACTTTGGAAAGAGCCCACAGAATGCCAGCATGTCCCCACTGTCAAGTGTGGCCCCACGACCCATGGTGGTCAGGGTCCCGCACTGCAAGGACCGGAATCATATATTAGCCCAAGCTAAGGTGGAAGGGCGAGCTCAAGTTGGAAAATAATAATGATCTTTCGGGACTTCACCTAAGAAGTGCAAAAGCAGCATACAACATTTCTAGAAGGCAAAAGATGCCTTCCTCAAATGGGGGTGGTGTATGCTATGTTGTTCCCTGCTAAACTCAGGATTGTGACACCAGATGGCGCACAGTTCTTCAGAATTCCGCAAGAGGTGTGGGACTAGATCAAACAGTACACACAGGCCTGGCCGATCTGGGGCTACCCCAGGGCGAAATGAAGTAGATAGGGACTGAATCCCAGGAACAGAAGACCTCACACGGGTGCATCCTCAGGAAATGAGGATCATAGGGAACAGCAGAGAGCTTTGGAGGTGGTGGCGGCGATGAGTGCTGAAGGTTCGAGCCAGGCCAAAAAAGTCATAAAAAGGGCCCCCTGACTAAAAGGATATTGGAGTGGGACAGCGAGAAAATCAAACAAGAAACGGCAGCAACCCCACCTCCAACTATAGGTTCCACATATGGAATCCAAAAAAGCAATCCAATGTACCTGAAATAATAATGAACCTCTATAATTTTTATTGCAAAACGATTATTATACATCAAAACTGATAAATGAAAATACACCAAATATTTTTCGAGATTCTCATAATATATGTTTCAGTCCCCCTCTCAAATGTAAAAAATACGTCATTCATCCAAATCCAATCACACACCTTACCACACATCATATATCATACCAAACCATACCACATATCAATATCATGCTCTCCCAACTACAATAAATATACAGCTGAAATCCCCCAAACCAATATTATGCAAAAATCAAAATTAGCATCTATTATACAATATCAAAAATATCCTCTAAACATAAGAATGATATTAAAATTACATTACATATTGTTGTAATTAATTATCACATATATAACACATGTGAGCCAGGCCTCAACTGTGGGGGATGAGATTGATCCTCTTTCGGACTCCGAAGATGAACCCCACTTGCATACTGATTCTGACACTTAACTGCCTGTTGTGACGCCCAGCACTGCAGACGACCTGATATAAAATGGACAGGGTAATGTATTGAATTGCGGGGGAGGGGGTTTGTTTTTCCTCTTTCTTTCTTTCTTATCCTTTTTCTCCCCTTTTTTCACCTTCTATCCCCCTTGTTTCCATTGTTGGGGGTGGGTATCAGAGGGGATTAAGGGAACACTTATTTTGACACAGACAAATGGGCCCTGTGGGTCTTTGCTTGTGAATTGTATTATTTCTCAGGATGGGAAGGGTAGGGATGGGTCCTTCGTGCCTTCACGCCCCCCCCCGACTGTAGTAACCGTGGGTACTCCTTCACATGTTTGTGTGTTTTGAATGATCATTTGGATGAGAGGAGTTTGCCTGCTTGTCCTGAGGTATAGGAGTTGGTGTGTTTGCCGTTCTGTTGTTAAAGATTCAAAATGTGCTTTTATCCTGATTGTGCCTCCCACACTCTTTTGCAGATGGACATCTGTGCTAACAGCCATACACTGGACTCACATGAGAGTGCACCAAGCACCTTCACAATTAAGATGGAGCCCTCTTTAACATACAGAATTATGTCCTGGAAAATTAGGGGAATGCATACTATGACAAAGAGGTACAAATTAATCTCATACCTCAATAGAAAGGGAGTACAGATAGCACTCTTACAGGAGACCCACCTAACTGCAAAGGGGGCTGCAGCGCTACAGCGAAGATAGAGGGGACGGGCGTACTATCCCACTTATCCAGCCTTCGCCTGGGGTACATTGATATGGATAAAACCTGGCACTCCCTTTTAACACACTTAGATCATCATCGACCTGGGGGACAGATATGCCGATTAAATATTAGAGATGTGACGCTCATTGTCATCAACACCTAAAACATCGATCAAAAGGCATTTTTTACTGAATTATCATGCATACTTGCTACACACTTAGTGGGTACTGCTATCATGGGGGGACACTCTAATTGCATTGCAAATCCAGACCTAGATCGATCCCATCCCCTGCTGCATGACTCTCCCACTATTCAGCTCGCCCGCACATTTACTCCCTGGCAGACAGAATGGGGACAAGTCTATTCCTGGTGCTCCTGTCACACACAGGAAAGGGATTACTCTTTCTTTTCGGCACTTCATGAACTTCATGTGTGCCTAGATACGTTTCTCTGTTCCCCTGATGTGGAAAGCTCTGCGCAGGCGGTGGAGTACCTTTGTATATACAGACCGCATGCTTGGAGTGCGCATGAGTAGGTATGTATCAGAGAGCTATAGGGTAGGAAGAGGGACTAGACAGGGTTGCCCACTCTCACCTTTATTATTTGCCTTAGCAATGGAACTACTGGCTGCCCATGCTAGAAAGGTAGACGCCTATCAGGGTATTGACAGTGGATGCCGACACACAATATCACCTTATACACCTGATGACCTTTTGATGTTTCCATGTGATACTTTGTTGGCACTGACGGATACCCATGAGTTCCTAGCTCCGTTTGGGCAGCACTCGGGCTGAAAATGAATTGGCGCAAATCACATTTGTTTGCAACCATAGCAGACAGAGCCCAAAAGCCATTTACAGGATTACAATGGGAGTCATGGTTCCTCCCATAGCTGGGCGTCAACATATTTCATGAGTGAATGGATTTGCTGGACGGCAATACGGGTAAGGCAGTTAGGAACTTCAGGAGGAGCACTGAGTTCTGGGGAACACTCCGCCTGTCAGTAGCAGGTATGGTGGCACTGCTGAAAATCACAGTGCTCCCACAAGTCTTTTACTTTCATGTTGTATTGCCAATATGGATCCTCAGAACTATGTTCCAAGACATAGACTCCATTTCAGTGGCTTGCTTGTGGGAGACAGGCTGCCACTGTGTGGTGCTCAACACTTTGCAAAGCCCAGTGACTGAGGGAGGTCTAGCTGTACCAGACTTTGGGTCTTACTCTTTAGCAGTGCACTTACAGTGGCTAATACAGCGGATAGCGAACAGACTATCACCCAGACGTCTCACACAACCAGATGTACCGGACACCCGCACACTCCTTAAATCGCTTATCGTAATTGAGCACACAAATACAGGAGTTCCATGTACTGCAAAAAATGTTGAGCAAATGGCTTACAAAATACCAAGACGAAAAAAACCTATGCACCGAATATCCCTATCAAGTTCTTATATGTGCTGTCTCATGGTGACAGTTGACAGAGTGGGTGGAGGCAGGTGTGACCAGGTTGGGTGACCTCTACAAGAATGAAGCCCTCCTCTCCTTAAAGGAATTTAGAGCGGCATACACCCTACCCAGCCCATCTTTTGTTGCATAGGGCAGTGACAAAGGCGGTGAGTAAGCACTGGGGTTCAGGACTTACATAACCAAACCAGCACAGCATCGCCCAATACCTTGTCATCAGCCGGCATCTTAAAAGCTATTACTTGCTTATAAAGAACGATGCAGAGGCGAAATGTTGCTCCCTTTCATCACTCTTCGAGATGAGTGATCTACGGATTTAGGACATCCAACAGCCAACAAAAACTAGATAGAATTCCTAGATAGGGTAGCTATGGTGTCAAGAAACACACGCTTCAAACTGATACAATTTTACGTATTCCACAGGGCATATCTAACACTAGAACGTGTTAATCCATACATTAGCACTTCAACAGCTAACTGCCCACAATGTGGAGAGGAGGGTGCCGGCTTTATGCACATACTCTGGACTTGTTTGTTGCTTGCACCCTACTGGATGCACATAACCACTAATCTGGCTAGTATCACTGACAGTGAGGTTTTTTGCACCCTAGAGCACTGCCTCCTAAGCTGGTTCCCACACACACTTAGGCATACACCCACAAGCAGATTCCAAGACTTGGCATTCCTGCTGTAAAAACAGGAGATTACTCAGAACTGGAAGGGTCCAAGGAGTCCGAGGCTGGAGGTCTGGCAGAAAGAACTTGAAAAGTGGGCATGCTACAAAAGAGAGGTGCTCCTGAGAGAAGCAAGAGGTGGCAGAGTGTCTATGGAATTGGCTAGGACTTGGGGAACAATAATGGATAGTATGAAAAACCCAGACCCGACGCCACCGGGAACCTTGACTGCAGATTATTAATAACAGACAACCATACCAGAAATTGTAGGTGCCCCCTGCATAACACAAGAACTGACTCCTATACATGGACTGCTTCCTAAGCACAATTAGTTATTTTTACTGGGTCTCTACATGTATACAGCATGTATGTCTGCACCTAAAGGTATATTATCACATGACACTGTCATTAGACGGCATGAAGGGGTGGGCATGGTGGGTCTTTATAGGGGAATAATAGATATTTAGTAGGGGTGGCCAATTTACTGCGTACCTGCGTTACAGCATGCTTTGAACATGCCTGACAACCAGCTTGAATTGTGCTTTTGAAAAACAATAAATATGTTTTTTTTTTTTTAAACAGAGTGGAGCACTCACTGACCACTGCAGAACTTCCAGGTTGTGTGTGGGACTTCCAGCCACTTTAGGCAACCAAAGAACAAAGTACAAACAGGAAACCCAATGTGTAGCTCCATGCTTTGCAACAATTTCAGTGGTTACATTGGTTTCCAGATGATGCTACCAGTTCTCACTTGGACCTTTCCATCCCTTCATTTTTGTTTTGACCAACGTCCAAAGAGGTTTTTATGTTTATTACCTTCTGGCTTTCTTGTGTCAGTCTTTTCTTCTCCCTGCCTCTTTCTGTGCATAGTCCTTACATTTACCTGCTTGGAATTCTCTAGTTTCCCATAGATGCTAGAATGTTTCCTGATGTTCCTTACATTCATCAGAGTATTGTTTCACCCAGTAACCAGTGAAACATTGTGCAATATTTTAAGGAACTTCATATCACATGTTGAACAGCTTCATCAAAAAAGACTATTGTGTTGTGCTATACTGTGTGCTACTGTGAAAAACATCAAGACTCAGGCTACCTAAAGCCTCTCAAACGGAATAGCTAGATCGAAGATTGGCTACAGCCTAGAAAGTTAACACCCTGCATCATTTCAAGCCTGTGGGGCCTGTCCAGTTATACAGACTGAACTTGCTCTGGCTAACCAATATCATAAGTGGGAAAAAATAGTGGACTAGCTATCAATCAAAAATTATTTTAGCTTACTAATGTTTGTGATACATTAGCCCAGTTTGTAAATCTTTAACTTGAAGTTATCTAGGGGTGAGCTTAACTTGGCTATTCCTCACCTTATTCTCTTTCTATTTAACTCATTTCAAATGGATCATTAATGCTTTACTGGATTATTCTGTACAAAATCTTGGTTTTGCATGTTGTAAGTCCATATTTCATGTTTTAATCTCTTCACGTACTCTTGCCCTACTGTGCATAAAGGAATTATTTTAGATGTGCAATCATTGAATGATTTCTTTTATTTAACTGGTGAAGGAAGCCCACATAGGGGCTCATTCCGAGTCCGGTGGGCGGCGGGCGCAGCCCGCCGGGTGGAAACTGCCCAAAGACCGCACCGCGGTCAAATGACCGCGGGGGTCATTTTGACTTTCCCGCTGGGCCGGCGGGCGATCTCCAGAAGATCGCCCGCCGGCCCAGCGGGAAAGCCCCTGCAACGAGGCAGCCGGCTCCGAATGGAGCCGGCGGAGTTGCAGGGGTGCGACGGGTGCAGTAGCACCCGTCGCGATTTTCACTGTCTGCATAGCAGACAGTGAAAATCATGGTGGGGCCCTGTTAGGGGGCCCCTGCACTGCCCATGCCAGTGGCATGGGCAGTGCAGGGGCCCCCAGGGGCCCCACGACACCCGTTCCCGCCATCCTGTTCCTGGCGGGTTTTACCGCCAGGAACAGGCTGGCGGGAAGGGGGTCGGAATCCCCAGGATTCCCTGGGCCAGGGGAAAACCGGCAGGAAACTGCTGGTTCCCCTTTTCTGACCGCGGCTTTACCGCCACGGTCAGAATAGCCCTGGAAGCACCGCCAGCCTGTTGGCGGTGCTTCCGTTGCCCTCCACCCTGGCGGTTTCAAACCGCCAGGGTCGGAATGAGGGCCATAGTCAGTGACAGCTTTTTAAGAGTGTCCAGTTTCATAACCTGAGCTCTTACAATTAGGTGGGCTAAGGCCCTGGCTAATGCTAGTGGAAATGTATCTCCATCAACTAGTTTCAACTATGTTGTGAAGACTTAAAATGGAGAAACAAAAATCATGGATTTGGAAGCATTGACATACCGCGTTCCACGGATTTGGGAGCATTGACATATTGCGTAATGATATGAAAGGTGCAACTAGCTGCATTCCACGTGAAGATTCCTCCACAGACCAGAGGCTGGAAAGTCCTGTGGGTATGTGTATTGTGTTTTGTTATTGTCGAGCACCTACTTTAAGGTCAATCCAGGTAAGAACCAATCATGTTCATTAACAGTATTAAACAACCAGTACATAAAACTGTCCATACAATGTGAATCCAGATGGCCTCATTCACATCTGACAGTCACTGCAAAATCACTTGAGTTCACCAATAAACACCACCAAAAGGCCCTTATTATGAATTGCCCGCAATCATCAACGGGCTCGGTAACATGATTTATTTAACTCGGACTCCAGCAGGCATGCATATTTTCTCCCAGAGCCTACAGCTGCTCAAAGCAACTGAAAACTTCAGGTGAAGTTCGGGAATATGATTTATCAGGTTATTTCACTTCCTAAGTGGATACCAAGGGTCCAACTCATAATGGGACAGTTTTTCAACCTCTAGAAATACGGTCCTGTCCTGTAGCAGCATCTTCAGAGCTGAAAGTATTAGACCCATTAACGGACCATTTGTATTGAGGTCCATATGTCATATCTGACCTGTGCTGGATGCTTTTGAAATGTTCTGTTCCATGTCTTTTCTAGTGAAACTGAACATGTTCAGTTATGTTCCTGTGTCATAGCGTCTGTCTAGTGATGAAAGGAATGGCAAAGAAATTATCAAAATGGTAGACTTGTTGTGGGTTATATTTAATGTGTTCTGTTCGGACGCACTGCAGTGATCTAAAAAAATAGCCTACAAAATGCCTTCTGTCACACAACACAACTTTCTGTCACAGGTCACATATTCTACTATATTTTACACCTTGTCACAGACCCTAACACTTGCCTTTGAACATATTTCCTACACTCTTTCCACAATATGCGCCTTCTGCTGTAGACCATAACCCTTGCCATATAACTGTGCATCCTGCTTTAGCAAGCTATGCACTCTAACCCTTTGCTCTAGACTACACGCCCTTCCAGAGACCACATCTCTAGACTAACATCACACCTCTTCCCATTACGCACATGGCCTAAATCATGTCTTGCTACAGACCAGTCCACTTACTATAGCTGACACCTTCGATCATACAGCACATTTCGTAGCCTGGGCCACATTCTATGCAGTTTATCACGTATCCTGCCTTAATCCTAACATTATGCAGAAAACATTTTATAATAATAATAAAACAAATTTGAAGAGCGAATAGCTGCTTCTATTGAAGCGTCCCAATGCCAAGATTCTGTATTATCTGAAAAAGGCTGCCTAATACTTGTGTGGAATACTTCTCCATCTGCAAACAAGGCAACTCTTTCAGGCCAGCCCCGATGGAAGCATGTCTAGGGATGTTTCACAGCTGGCATGGTGCTAAATTTCGAATTCTCTGTTATTGGTTTAATCTCATTTGAGAGAGACCTAAGTACAGAATGTTGCTATAATCTAGACTTCAAATTACGAGAGTTTGAACTGTGGTTTTCTGAGCCAGAAGGGGTAGAAGGGAATTTATTTGATCTTGAAATGTCAATCTTTGATCTAGCCAAACTCCTAGAGTTTGGACTTTAGGTTTTGGATGAAGAAAAACAACTCAAACATGCAGTCCACCATGTTAGAGACCAAATATTAGTTTGATGGACACGTAATATTTGGTCCCCCTCTTAGTGGTCTGCAGGTTTGGGCCCTTTAATAGCAGATATTTTATGCTGCTGCAAAGAACATATCACTTCCATACGACTTTTGTCATTTGTTAGATGTTGCTGCCACATATGTTCCACATTCCTGCCCTTGACTACACTTCGCATTATATTCTGTTCCCCGATAAGAACATACCTTCATATAAAGCCAATAAATATATACTATATAAAATAAGCATTCCAGTCTATACCTTTACCCACCAAATCTATCAATAGGTTTCTGTCATTAATGACTTATCTTGATGCACTACCAAAATCACAATAACTGCGGTTTCCCCAATTTGCTGCTTTCTGGGGAGGGTAGAGGGCCTCGCTGGGCTTCAAAGTCAACTAATCTAACAAAAAGAATAGACATAGACCACCCAAAATTACACTAATAGTATCTTTGATTCATGCCTCACCAACATTGCAAGAGAAACATGTCTCAGGCGATACAGCAGCAAACACTTCATAATTCTTCAGCAAAACCCATGCAATTCACTCACTCTGTTTTTATTTCTTCTGGTAGGGGAGGCTGAAAGGGAAGCAGTGGTGGTGCTGCTGTTTGCACAGGGGGGTCGGGAACTTTTTCTTTTGGAGACTTCTTCAAACCTTTCTTTGCAGATGACTTCTCTTTCTTGTCTTTGCTCTGTGTAATAAAATCAGGCCAGGTTTATAAGTTTCATTGAATTTCACCAGTTGTAGTAATATCAAGTATCTATAACTTGTGCCCTGAAGTAACTATAACTCACGCTCGAGCTATGCACTGATATCACAGCACTTTATGATTAGGAATCTCTGGTGGAACCATGTGTTAATTTCTCCACACATCAACATCATCAATATACAACTCGTCCCCCAATTTGTTCATAGCCTCTAATGTCTCCACTTGAGCAACAACTAATTCTATAATGTTTGATCTTTAACAAGTCATCACTCCCTGGCACTTTGTCACTCTTCAATGAAACCGAACTACCTACCATACTCTCATACATCCTGTCACTTAATTTCTCCTAATAAATAAGGTCACATCCAATTCAACCTCTCCATTCAAGTTCCTTAATAAATTATCAGCAAAACCACTAGTACTCTTCTGTATGTGTTTGACTTTCAATTTAAATTCTTGCAATCTTTTTACACACTTTGCAATGTACTGCGTTGCACCTAGAGACCATTTATGCAATACAATATACATCAGTAAGCTTTAAACAGTTATAGTATTATAAGCACTTCTGCTCAGGATTATCCTAAAATGGTCTGATGTCCATACACGTGCCAAGGCTTATCTGTTGAATACCTAGTAGCATGGATGAGTTTCCTTCAATAGGCAAATAGTATTGTGATTTACATTACCTTCTTGGATCTGGGTCAAGACAGTGTACAAAGCTGTCCCCTTGATCAGCCTTACAAATTGCTTTACCTTTAACATCAAACATGAGTAAAGTGGGTGCAGTATTTGTAGACTTCCTCAGCTCATTGAGTGATTGTTGCTACTTGTTGATCCTGCTCATTTTCACTCCTTTCTTTAGTTACACTAGTCACTGGTTTTGACCTCAACAATGTGGTGTGATTTTTGTATAGTACTCAATGATTCTTAAACATAACATCAGCTTTACCTTAATAGGTATTGATCACTTCTTCATGGGGGACATTCGATTTCCCCACTGTCCAGGTGACCTCCCCATCCTGCCATCACCTCTGAGACCTTCGGAAGAGATGGTGATACCACACTTCAGGTTATCATTTCACATCCACTAAACAAAGTCCTAAACCGCCTCTTCAAGGATCTAAACTTGTCTGTGAGGCCATTGAAAGGAAGTCTCTAAAAAAGTCAAAGACTAAACTTCGGTTTGTTAATTCAAAAGCTCAGAGTAGGCAATAACACCACCGTCATCTGAGGGTAGTCCTAGTCTAGGTGAGGCGAACTCGCCTTGAGCAGCCAGATAAAATCCAGTCTTCAGGGTTCAGGGCTAGCAAAACCCAAGCAGGTGTCGTCATTGTGAACTTCTCCTTCTTGAGGAATGACTTCAAGACTCTGAGGTACAAGATTGGTTTTAGGCCTAAATCTTCTTAAGGACTATGAATTAGCGGGAGTGGCATGCCAAATTTCTCCCTCTTTTGGTATGAACTGGATATCCCCTTTGTCAAACAATATCATTGGTTCCTGAAAACGTATAGCAGCATTATTGGCTGACTTCCAAGCAAAAACAGGAGGAAGGTTAGGGAGAGAATGCGTAAACTTTGCAAGTAGGGAAAAGCAACCCCAAAGAACGAGCCATAGCTCTGCTGTCCATAAAGTCAATCACACAATGAAGCTTCAAAGAGCATGTCATTAAGCAAGGCTTGGATGCTAGTGGAAAAAGGCACACATCCAACATTTGTCACCTAAGGACAACAATGGTTCCCGCAGCCCAGGCAACACAACACATGATAATCAGATCTGAAAATATATTTCACCACATCCAGTTCATCCTGTAAAGTCTGTATAAAGGAGCTTTAGACGTTCTTCAGGCAAAACGTTATCTGCCATGCCCCAAAGGCCAACAGCACTCAAAGATCAGCTAGTGAAAAGATGGTGTTGCCCAATGTGTCTACTTTCTTCGATCTGTTTGGTGGAGCAGTGGGTAAAGAATATGGATTGAATTTACTTGTAGTAGCCTAAACTATAAGGATTGTATGAGTAAGGTGATATATCAGGAAGCTGAATCATAGGATGCATGCCTGTGAAGTCTTCCAAAGGGAAATCTTACTAGTGGTGCTGAGGATAACTTAGATCACACTGCCATGTAATACTCAGTCAGGACCCCACTCAATGGTAGTAAGAGCTCTGAAGTCACAGGCCCAGGCTGGAAAATCTCAATTGGGCTAAATTTACTCTTCACTATAGAGAGCTTCAAACCTAGTACCCCCATATCTTTGAGTATCACCACTGCAAAAGAAGCTCTTTCTTCAGAAGGGCTCATATAAAGGTGAGTTCAATCGAGTCTCTGGTGAAGTACCCAAGCAACTGGCATTTTGAAGGTAAAGATAAATGCCAGCATAAATGTAATGAGGGGGGCAAGTGGTCCACCTCCTCACTGTTGTCTTCATTGTAGGGAACATGTTGAAGGCCTTGAGAGTGTCTCCATCCTCCAGAAATACTGCTTTGAGGTGAAGAAAAAGGACAGTCTTCCTCAAACTGAGGTGGGGTCTTGCTGATTTTATGTCTGCTCCTTAGCCGAAGCAGGTTACCAATCCAGAATCAGAATCCGGAATCAGCGCCTTTGGAACAGCACTGATAAAGGAGTAACTGGCAGAGCATGTAGCAAAGAGTAAAGGCACCCCACCCACTTCCCCAAGTGCTGGAAGTAGAGCAGGTTGAGCCAATATGGGTAAGTTAGTGTTGGGCCAGCAAATGGAAGCCTGACTGGTAGCCCAAATAGATCTGTGAGACTCAGAGGCTTGCATTAAGGATCCAGCAGCATCTTAAACAGCTGCAATATAGCCTTGTTGAAGGGTCTACATTGCTGCAGAGTTGATGATGTTCCAGGGAATTCAGAGCACATCAGGCTCTAGAAACAGAATTCAATCCGATTCAGACATTGATACTAGATTTGGGCCCTTCAAGCGCCAACTATGAAACTTGTCCCAGGAGCAGAAGCTACAAGGAGCCAAACAGCCTGATTTGGTCATTTTTTTCTTCTTGGTTCGTCCTTCAATTTTGTCTTGGACTTGTTTTTGGGTTGTCCTTCAACTTTGTCTTTGACTTACCTGAATATAGTAAACCGGAACAGCCCTGTTATGTGGAGCAGGACTAACTCTGTGCTTTATGCTTGGTGATGTACAGTTTCGTTTTTCACACATAGAAGGCCTTTGGGTGCAATACTGAGCATCTGTCATAGAACCAAAGGCATATGTTATGCATAACTGTGACTAACAATTGTTTGAGACCGTCACAGTACATTGAAACCCTTTCATTTTGAAAAATGACATCCCTGCACACTGTCAATTTTGGTGAGCAAGGATTGGGGGGAAAAACTGGAAAAAACTGTATAAGTGGAGCTCTGGGTCAGCTTAAAGGGAAATGGAAACAGAGGAACTGACCTCAGCACAGAGGGGTGCTGCTTATATGCAGCTCCTCGTCATATGCGATAGTGCAACAAAGGCCAGTAGCACCACCTGACTGTGTGCCGGACCTATTGCAAGAGTTTCAGGTGTTTCCAGAAGTGAGGAATCAGCTGTTACAAGCATTCAGTAGAACACCGTTTCAGACCTTATCTTGGTGTGATTAGTATGCCATCTTGGCATCATCTAATCCTGAGTACATTCCCAAGCAACGTATCCATTATCTACTGGAATACTAAAGATGCCATCTGAAATGGTATTCCGTAAAATGGAATGCACCCAGCATTGCTATGAACAAAGTGATGTGGCTTTACGCTGCCTGATCCATAGCGCTATGCCAAATTCTTATCAATCTGCCCTATGCATCAGCAAACACTTCAGGGGGCCCACCTTCTAACTAGTTATCCTTCCCACAACCTGCATCACTGGTTCCGCAAAAGCTGACCATAACACAGTTCCAATCTTAGCTTGATACTTCCATCTTAAATGTGTGCTCCCTCTTACAGCATTGTAAAATGTCTTAACAGTTTCTCTGTTTTTAAATTGTATTCTACCTATCTTGAGTGTCAAGATAGGAATGCACACAACCACATATGAATTGAGAAGTAGATTAAACAGCCTCACCACATCCACAAAATCTTCTCATTAACTTATTACAAAATATTATCATATGGCAATCATAAATCCACAAATGCTCTTGATTTCGATCCTGTTAGATATCACCCTGAAATATAAGTCTTAACCTGTGTTTCCTTCATTCTTCTCTTCAAGACTACTAACATTTACTTTGGTTTTAATTCTGCAGTTTTTTTCACTGACCAAGCATGCACAAGTTACAATGAGCAATAACAATGGCTTCCTTTAAAGTAGAATTACATGCTAATAAGGTATCTAACTTGTCCCGTATATATTAATCTGCATCACAAGTAAAAGTGAAATTAATTACCACATCCCTCAATGCGGCTACATATTTATCTACAGTTTCATTTTTGTTCTGTTGTCCAAAGAAAAACTGTAACCTCTCCAGATTCATGTTTTTTGCAGCAAACTATGGCCCTCATTCTGACCTTGGCGGGCGGCGGAGGCCGCCCGCCAAAGTCCCGCCGTCAGGTTACCGTTCCGCGGTCGAAAGACCGCGGCGGTAATTCTGACTTTCCCGCTGGGCTGGCGGGCGGTCGCCTTCAGACCGCCAGCCAGCCCAGCGGGAAAGAGGCTTCCACGATGAAGCCGGCTCGGAATCGAGCCGGCGGAGTGGAAGCTGTGCGACGGGTGCAGTTGCACCCGTCGCGTATTTCACTGTCTGCGCAGCAGACAGTGAAATACATGTAGGGGCCCTCTTACGGGGGCCCCTGCAATGCCCATGCCAGTGGCATGGGCACTGCAGGGGCCCCCAGGGGCCCCGCGACCCCCCCTACCGCCATCCGGATCTCGGCGGTCCGACCGCCGGGATCTGGATGGCGGTAGTGGGGGTCGGAATCCCCGCGGCGGTGCAGCAAGCTGCGCCGCCGCGGAGGATTCAATGGGGCCGCGGTACACTGGCGAGACCCCGCCAGTGGTGCCGGTCCGACCGCGGCTTTACCGCCGCGGTCGGAATCCCCATTGGAGCACCGCCGGCCTGTCGGCGGTGCTCCCGCGGTCCTCCGCCCTGGCGGTCAAAGACCGCCAGGGTCAGAATGAGGGCCTATATCTAAAGTTGTTCCATTTCTTTTGCATTTACTAGTTTCCCATCTTCACTATCACTAGGTAAGTGGTAGTGGAATCAGGTAATATTCCACATATCCTCAATCTTTCTGCACCCAATCTTTTTAAAAATGTGGCATATTTGTAACCCTCACCAAATCTAATGCATACATTGCTCTTAATGAAATTCGCTTTAGTAGTACAATCTTCACTCCTTCCTATCTAGTCAATCTACACTGACTTGTACGTTGCTGAATTTATGTCTCAAAGAAACATTTACGTCTTTAGGTCATGCAAGGTATGCACATTGTCTCATTTATCCCTAGTCTACGCCATAACCGTGCTAAGCACCACATGCAGTGTACTAAGGCCTCTACAAGGGTCTGACTACTTCAATGGTGGAGGGAAGCCCAAGACAGCCACCTCCATTTTGTGAGCCTCAGCATCTTCCCTGTGTCCTAATACAGCCCAGTGTTCAAGGATTGCAAAAAGACCTAGGTAAGGAGCCCCCAGAATTTTCTGGGTAAATAGTATTATTTGTTCAAAGGTGTTTATTTCAGCTACCTGTGTCTGTTTTACTGTGGACTCTCTGTGTTTCAGGCAGCCTGGCCTTTTTAAAGTGGTGTTTTCTTTTTTTATTCGTTTTTGACTGTGTAAAAAGGCTACATACATCTTGCAGAGTGTGTTTTTAGGAGACTGTTTTAATCTGTTTCTGTGATTTAAATTGTGTTTAGAAACTGTCTGCCCCCCCTGTTTTTTTACCTTTAAAAGAGCCACATTTCAGCATCCGCGACCAGCAGTATTCAAGTGTTTGTTTTTAAACAATCTCTCACTTACCTGGAAAGTAGACTCTGCTAGCTTGGAAGTGTGGATTCAGCCTGTCTGTATCCAAAGAGTTTCTGAATAGAGCAGCAGAAGCCTCCTCCCTGTCCACAGGGATTGGACTTCAGTTAACTTGCTCCTTATATAAGTTCCTATTGGTTGTTGCATATGTTGTTGTGACAGGTTGTTGGGAGCTGGTCTTTCCATTGGTTGCTGGCTCCAGGGCTGGGGTTATGATGATTGGTGGATAGGGCTGGGTTTCTGATTGGTTGCTGGTTCTAGGGCTGGGGCTGTGATTGGTGGTCAGGAATAGGGCTATGATTGGTGATTAGGGCTGGGTCTCCCATTAGTTGTTTGAATCAGGGCTAGAAATTGGATTGGTTAGGGTTAGGACCAGGTTCCTATTGGCCAGTAGGGCTACTTAAGCCTAGGACTCAGGGCGTCGAGGTTAAGGGCAGTTGCCTGCTTGGGCATGTTTGGGCCAGGTAGGGACTAGGGCCAGAAATGCTGGCCATTTCACTATGGACCAGGAATGGTTTCAGTCCCTACACATCCATCAACATGCAAACACATTATCTGCAAAGACATCCAACTCATGCATCACAAACTGACCGCATACAGATTGCAATGTCCCATCACCCAACACAATACCCTTCATACAACACATTTACACATATCCTCCATAACTACAACAGTCAAACACCTTCATTCTCACAGCAAACACTACTCAGTCCACTCCCACTAACACAACGTGCCATCACCCACACGACACAAAACTACAGTATACATTTCTCTCAGTTTCAGCCTTCCAGATACACACACTCTGCTCATACTAACCAACAACACTATCCGCTGTTTTCTCCACACAGACCACCTGTCATCATAACAATGCCAAAACCCAGCCTTCCAACACACCATCTACAAACACCCTTCCCCTCTCTTCACCAATTACACACAACCATACAATCCCCACATTTCACTCCACCACACATATTACCTCTTTCAGTCATAACAACTAACACTAACTCCCCCGACACACATCCATCACCTCTTACACATCTTGTACATTAATCTCCAAAACACATCAACACCCCATCTAACACTCTAATTCTACTCACCAGCACTAACTCACATACAAATCCCTCACCAGAAACAACTCTACCAATATCCCCTCTCACTATTCCACAAAAACAATACAGACCACACAAATCAGCACATCAAATCAACACAAACTTTCATTACACTTATCGTCATACCTACTCCCACCCTCAGGACTACACAAAGAATACAAATCCCATCCTATCTTCACCCCTACTTTCTCACTCTTCACAAACACCTACCACAAGCACCCCAACCCAGCAACTTTCAATCACTCGCCTGTCCTCCATTGCACAATTTAGAGCCTTACATCATGATCCACATGCTCCTCCACCACCCCTAACCCATACTCCATCCACACTAAACAAATGCAAACAAAATAAAAAACATGCCACTCTTAGCAACCTCGCATCCCCTTGTCTATTACATAATAAGACTACCCTACAAAAAACAGCACACTCTTCATGTCTCTCTCAACCACCAAGTCCACCACCCACACACACACACCCAACAAAATGCCTCCTTAACCTGCTGGAAGAGGAACACTATATTGAAAAGCAAGACTATTGTAAGCTTCAGCTATCACAACTAGCAACACTCCTGCTTCAAGCTCATATTATACTACTTACTCTTCTCCTAAACAAAACAACACTACCACTAACACACCTTTTCTAAACTGCCAGCTCATAAATGCTCAATCACTCTAAAAAACAAGCACCACATCTACGACCTGCTCACAGACATACAACCTGACTTACTATTCATAACGGAATCCTGGTTGGGAGATGACATGGCCCCAGTGTTGCACGAAGCCATTCCTCCGGGCTATCAAACCATCACACAAAACTGTAAAGGCAAGAGAGGAGGTGGACTAGCTATTCTATTCAAACAGGCAATGAACCTCAGTAAAACAGAAAACATCTCCATACAAGGTTGTGAAGCCCTCCTCACCAGATGCCACCCTACTCCAACTTCCTCCTGTAACTTTCTCTGCCTTTACAGACCTCCACCTAACAACCCCACATTCCCAGATGCTTTTCTAGATACAGGGGGTGATTCTTACTTTGGCGGGCGGCGGAGGCCGCCCGCCAAAGTAACCCCGTCAGAACACCGCACCGCGGTCGAAAGACCGCTGCGGTGATTCTGAGATTTCCTCTGGGCCGGCGGGCGCTCTCCAAAAGAGCGCCCGCCGGCCCAGAGGAAATGCCCCTGCAACGAGGACGCCGGCTCAGAATTGAGCCGGCGTAGTTGCAGGGGTGCGACGGGTGCAGTTTGCACCCGTCGCGTATTTCAGTGTCTGCATTGCAGACACTGAAATACACAGTGGGGCCCTCTTACGGGGGCCCCGCGGCACCCACTACCGCCATCCTGTTCCTGGCGGGAGACCCGCCAGGAACAGGATGGCGGTAGGGGGTGTCAGAATCCCCATGGCGGCGGAGCGCGCTCCGCCGCCATGGAGGATTCCCCCGAGCAGCGGGAAGTCGGCGGGAGACCGCCGACTTTCCGCTTCTGACCGCGGCTGAACCGCCGCGGTCAGAATGCTCGTGGGAGCACCACCAGCCTGTTGGCGGTGCTCCCGTGGTCGGTGGCCCTGGCGGCCACCGGCCGCCAGGGTCAGAATGACCCCCACAGTCTCAAACCTTATTACACTATACTCCAACCTATGCACTCTTGGAGATCTAAACATTTGGTTTGACAAACCCAATATGCCCCATCCAAAAGCTATCACCACTGGCCTAGTCGCATTGAACCTACATCAGATTGTACACAATCCCACACACATCGCTGGACACATCCTAGATGTCATTTTTGCTAAGCCGGAACTAGTTACCGTTCATAGCATCACGCCAATCACTTGGTCAGACCACCGTTTGATAACTTTCCGACATACAGCTCCACAAATCAACGACCATGGAGCAAACTCAATTTTGGTGACTTAGAAACACAACTAACAGCCAACACAGATCTAGATACAATTAATTCTGTGCCAAAATTTTATGAGTGGCTACAGGAAGCTTTTGATATCCTAATACCACTCAGAAAAACTAAACATGAGAAAAGAAAACCAACACCTTGGAGAAACACAGAACTTAAAAGATAAAGCAACAAATCAGAAAGTTGCAGCGGACCTGGCTCAAAACAAACAACAGTCAAGACAAACTGCAGCTACACAAACTTATAGAATATACAAATCATCAATCAAAAAATCTAAAAAAAGGTACTACTCAGACAGAATTCAAAATGCTCTATCTACAACCAAGGAATTTTATAAAATTCTCAATGAATTTCGAAAAACTACATGCACGGAAGGAGGTCATCCCACTACTCAAGATTTCACAAACAAATTGGCAACTCACTATACAACCAAGGCAGACACATTGGACTCCTATTTAAAACAGAAGAAAACCATCAGCACCAAACCCTTTCCTAAAATACTGTCTAAAAATAAACCAACCCAACCTCCACAGTCCTTCCAATAAATATCCCAAGGTGAATTTATGGATTTGGTCAAAGCAACCAGACCTTCCGGTTGCCCTTCTGACCCTTGCCCACGACAAATCTTCAAGAACATTCTTCTATCTACTTCTGCTGCCACACCTGTAAGAAGAATCATCAACAACTCTTTAACTACAGGAACTTTTCCATTAGACCTGAAAAAGGCATACATACGACCGTTATTAAAGAAAACAAACCCAGACCCGCAAGACCCCAACAACTACAGACCAATCACAAATGGACCTTTCCTGGGCAAATTTATAGAAAGAGCAGCATTCGCCCAGATGACACAATTCATTGAAGACAATTCTATACTTTCAGACTTCCAAACTGGATTCTGCCCAGGAAGAGGCACTGAATCGGCACTCATAGCAATCTGGGATGATCTTAAAAACACAGTCGACCGCAATGGAGTGGCTGCACTACTTCTCTTGGACCTCTCGGCTGCCTTTGATACAGTTGACCATGACACCCTATTTCAAAGACTCCACGAAGCCGGCATACAAGAGACTGCCCTCGACTGGATTACTTCCTATCTTCAAAAAAGATCTAATATCATCTACTCGCCCCCCCTTCTCGTCCAAAACCTACCTCACAAAAGCAGGGGTCCCCCAAGGATCAATCATCTCACTTTGGTTTTCAACATCTACATGATATCACTACCAGAACTGATCAATAATTTCCATCTCACATGCTACAACTATGCAGATGACACACAAATACTACTTACATTAGAATGCCCCAAAAACATTGAAAACTCAGAACTCTTCAGTTGCCTCAGAGCCGTTGATCAGTGGATGACCTGGAGCCATCTCAAACCAAATACCTCCAAAACAGAAATACTCATATGTGGTGACTGGAAAAGTTATGACCCTCTGTGCGTCTGGCCTGACGATCCCGGACCACCTCCTCAATTATCCAAGGAAGTTAAAAACCTTGGAATCACCATGGATTCCAAGTTAGCTATGAATGCCCAAGTGGACAAATTAGCACAAACAAGCTTCATCACCTTGAAGACTTTACGATGCATCTTCCCCCACCTCGGATTTCCACACAATGTGCAAGCTACTATCTCGCTTGTACTATCCAAACTGGATTATGCCAATGGCCTCTACCATGGATCATCTCTATCTATTATGAAAAAAATACAACATATTCAGAACTCCGCAGCCGGGCTACTATTACATTTAAAGCCGCAAGCCCACATCTCCCCTGCCTTGAGAGCTCTACACTGGTTACCCGTTGCCAGAAGATGCACTTTCAAGCTGCTTTGTATCACCCACAAAGCTATATATGGAACAGGACCGCTTTTTATCAGAAACAAAATAACCAAATACATCCAACAAAGAAACCTCCGCTCAAAATTGGCACCCCCCCCCTTAGAACACCACCATACAAGAAAAAGACTATAGGTGGTACATCTTTCTCCGTTCAAGCAGCCAAACTATGGAATTCATTACCTCCAACTATAAGAGCCACAGATAACTTTCTTGTCTTCAGAAAACTACTCAAGAATTGTCTCTTTCCTTCATAACCACCATATTCAACCATATTCAAACAATTATGGACTGCATATGCCTATGTTGATAAATATTTTTTCTGATTATGTGTCTATTTCTAGTTATGTATAGTTCTTTGGAAAATATGTATCGCTACTATGTCATAACAATAAAATACACACACACTCTTTAAACCTGTTTGACTAAGTATATTTACCCATGGTTCTAATTATGTATTGTATGTACATATATGTGTGCATATGTGTGTGTATTCATGTGTGTTTGTATGTGTGTGTGTGTATGTATATATGTATATATATATGTATGTATGTGTATATGTATGTATGTGTATATGTTGTTTCTGTGCTTGGCATGTTCGTGGGTCATTGCATGGCTCCTGGGTGGGTTGTTATACTAGATATTTATGAATCTCTGTTCTCATCTTATCACACTTATCTATTCATCATCATTTGTCATGTCTCTATCAAACTATCCTCCATTCCCACTCTGACTCATCCCAAATCCTTTCTACTACTTTCATCTCCTAAATAACTCTGCCTAAGCTCTTCCCTCCGCTTCCACATCTAACTCACCAAACCTCACTCTACTACCATGACCTCCCAAACAACCCTACTAAATTCTCCCTCATTTATCTCACCCTGCTACTATGATCTCCCTAACCCTTCCACAGACTCTTCCCTCCTCCATCCCCCTTTACTCATCCCAAGCCTTTGGGATGAGTAAATGAGGGATATACTCCCAATTAACACTTCTGGATTTCTTTCCTCCTCCACCCCTCCATTACTCTAGTCAATCTAACAAACTCTCATATCCGTGGCTCAAATTAACTCATAATAATACTAAAACTGTACTCGTACTCATATTTCCCGATACTAATCCATCACTAATTCTTCTTGGGTTCCGGAGTAGCGTGCTACTCGCCGAAAATCGCTTCAACGCCTCGTCAGGGGTAGTAAGCGCTACATAAATACTATTACAATACAATGCAATACAATGCTGATGGAGATTGTCTGCTCCTGTATTCATGATCGCTTTAGAGGGCTCGTTCTTCCATTCTAAACACTGGTAATGAACTGTCAAAGACTGTTTACAGCAGTCTCTTGAAGAACTCACAGAAATGTGCTAAAAAGATAAAGGACTTAAACAATGGAATAAACATATGTTGCACCAGCTCTACAGCTGGAGACACACATTCTTCAGGACATGTCCATTTACTCACAAGCTTCATTTGAATGACTATGCATGCCCTCTTCTCAATCATTTCTTGGCACACACAACAGCGGGAGCAAGAGGTCTTATGCACAGATGTTTTCTTTCAGATCTATATACCTGCTGCCTGATCACAGGAGATAACTGGTGTTTAACATTACATAAAGCCTAACAACATCCCTTATTGACTATTTCTGATAAAATGTTGAAATAAAGGTATTGTGAATAATCTAAAGCTTTTGGGTCACTACATTTGCTAAAGAATGTGAAAAAAAGAACTAACATCACTGGCACATGGGACATTTTAATGCAGATATGGCATAATAGAAGGCACAACTGTCAGATGCTGTGATGACATGAAAATGAGTTACTTACCTGTAACTGCAGTTCTCCAGTATTGTAATCTTTCATAGACTCACATGCTTGAATCATTCCCCGTTGTCGAAGTGGGAGTCCCCGTATTATAATAAGTAGTGTACATTATAATAATAGGCTTTAAAAGGAAAGCAAAGCTCAGTTTAACAGCCTGTGTCCTTTCTTAAAAAAGGACCAAAGCTATGCGTTGACCAATCAGGCGACAGCACCCTCTAGATCCCTCATAGATTCACATGCTTGAATCAGAATAGTCAGCAGTCCATAATTTCAATTCATATGCATATACAAAGCAAGCAGATGGTGGGTAGATACATATATTATGGCTCACCTTATTGGAATAGATGGCGTAAAACTGCTTGCCCCACTGCTGCATCCGATTTATCAGCCTCTTACAAACAATGTTGTGTGAATGTGTGTCTGTTAGACCATGTCGCTGCTCTGCAGATCTGCTGGATAGACACACCCCCAAATAGAGCTGTTGATGTACATATAGCTGTCGCACAGTGAGGTTTCACCCTACTAGTCAATGGTTTCCCTGCCTTTGCATGGCAGAACTGAATGGTTTCAGCAATCCATCTTCCAATTGTGACTTTGGTTGCTGGAAAGCCTTTCCTGAAGTTTCCATATGAGACAAATAACTGGCTTGATTTACGAAATTGTTGTGTTCTATGTAAATAGGATCTAATGCACCTTCTAACATCTAAAGTGTGAAGAGTCTGTTCGGCAGTTGACTGGGGGGTTTGGAAAAAAATGTTCTTAGAATGATGGGTTAGTCTAGCCGGGTATAGGAAATTCCAGCTACACACAGTGCCAAAGCCGGGAACCCGGATATCCGGGTTCCCGAAAACACAAACAATGAAGACTGACAGAGCGTGCGATGCGCGCAGGAAGGAGACGCCGCCGAAGCAGGTAACTCGGATATCCGGGTTCCTGATTTACTAAAATGGATTTACGGACAGCGCGCGCGGCGCGTGAAGAGAGGAGAGGACGCGGAAAGGAGTGAAGAAGAGGGACAGGAGGACGGCAACATCGCGGAGAACGAGACAGAGAGCAACTCCGACCTTCCAAAAGGAGATCCAGTTAACAGAGGTCCATTGACCTCCCAAGGCAACACCACAGAGGGACAGAAAGGTCCCAGGAAGCAAGAACTCCGCCACGTCTCTGGAGGGACGTGGCTACAGCAGCCGCCGGGAACCCTGAGGAAAAAGAGAACAAAGGAGATCACCCAAACATCACAAACACAGATAGTGACTGTTATAAAGACATCAGTGAATCACAATAAAATCACGTATATACAACAACCCACCTGAGTGTCGCTTTACTCCCTATTGATATACCCACTGCCACAGTGGTATCAAAAGTGGGATTGGAAATAGCGATAGAGGACAGATCACTGAGGACAATATGGAGGTGAAGCCCACACTAGAAGATATGATACAGCAACTGGCCGAAGGTCAACGCCATCTCCAAATGGTATGGGAGGCCAAACAAAGGGAAGCCAAGGAAGATAGAGAGGCCCTCCAGAATGCCTTAAAAAGCCAGGCCACTATAATGGCAAATAATCAGTTGGTGCACGAGACGGCCCTACAAAAGTTAACGGACACCATTGCTGCCAGTAAGGTCCACCCTAACGTACTGAGTTCGGTCCTCCAAAAGTATCAAGAAGGGGAAGACCCCGATGCGTTCTTTACAAACTTTGAAAGGGTGGCTTCTTCCGCCCAATGGCCCGAGGAGCGCTGGGGTCAATATGTGGCTCCCTTGTTAACGGGTATCCTACAAACTGCATATCAGGCAGCCAATCTGGATGGGACAACCCCATATAAAGACATCAAGAAGAGTATCCTGGAACGTGTAGGGCACGACGCGCAATACTACCGCCTAAGATTTCATAAAATAAAATGGCGCCCCACCGAAGACCCCAGGACATTGTACTTTAAGGTGAAGGACCTAGGACTCAAATGGCTAGGGCCCATAGGAACGGAAAGGGAAGATGTTATAAAAGCGGACATTCTGGAACAATATTTGGAATCCCTTCCCCCGCTCACACGTAGTTGGATCCGACAGCACCCTAATGTCCATACAACTATGGCAATTGACCTAGCCTGCGCCTATCACCGGTCAACTGAGTTTAAGAGCGGAGCCTCCAAATTGACAAGCCCTTAGACCCGACTTCAACCAGTACCTGCTCGGTCCTTTCCCCGCAAAACTGTCGAGGACACTCCTTTGCCCAGAGCAGGTGAAAAATCTCCTATGCAGCAACCTCAGTGCTACAGTTGTGGCGAATGAGGACACATAGCACTGGTATGCCCTCACAAGGAGGACAAAACAGAACCTATGGAAATCTGGATAACACGGGGAAGAGTCCTATGCACAGGGAAAGGGAACCCCAGATATATGCAGGAGATAACAGTCAATGGCAAAACCATTACAGCCCTGGTAGATTCGGGATGTAGTCAGTTCGTCCTTAGGACCGGTTTGGTAGAACTGCCAGAACATTCGTCACAACAACGGGTTGCCATATGCTGTATTCACAGGGACAAAAGAGAATACCCCCTGACCTCAGTTCATCTCGAGTGGGAAGAGAAACAGGATGAGGTCCTAATGGGGGTTATGGACCGCCTGGTCGAAGACTATATCTTAGGGATGGATTATATACACTTTCCTGAATTATTACAGAGGGTAAAAACCAGAATCCAATCAGACTCTTGGTGGGCAGAGGCTCCCTTTTCGGGCATCCCAATCGAGAGTGAGCCTCTCCGTTACAGACCTACTAGACGGGAGAAGAGGCGCGACAAACAACTCTATTGGACACAAGAGAAGGAAGAGAACCCAAGGAAAGTTTTGAGCACTATCCCAACCCCCTTACCCTCCTTCCATAGCAGTCAACGGGAAGAGCCATCCCTTCAAAACTCATGGAAAGCAGCCAAAACAGAAAGTACAGGCGAGGTGGGTCCATATTTCCTTATCTACAAAAGCCTCCTGTACCGAGTCATCAAACATGACAATAGTGAAAAAAAGACAATTAGTTGTACCCGAACCCTACCGAACACAGGTGCTCTATCTTGCTCACAATCAACCCGGAGGGGGACATTATGGTAGAGAAAAAAACGGAGGAATATTTATTACGCCGGTTTTATTGGCCAGGAGTTTATGCACATATCCGACGGTATTGTACCCAATGTCCCAAATGTCAACTAGTAGACCCAGGACCCCAGAGAAAAGCACCCTTACAACCCCTACCGAAAATAGACATTCCCTTTTCCAGAGTTGGAATGGACTTGATAGGCCCCCTCCACACATCCACCAAAGGGCACACATACATTTAATTCTAGTCGACTACGCCACCAGCTATCCAGAAGCCATACCTCTCACTAGCATGATGACCAGAAATGTAGCCCAGGCCATGATTGGCTTCTTTTCCAGAGTCAGGTTCCCTAGCGAAATCGTAACTGATCAAGGCACCCCATTCATGTCAGCCTTAATGGCGCACATCTGTAAGACATTGGGAGTCAAACAACTCAAAACCTCGGTATATCATCCACAAATCGATGGCCTGGTCGAACGGTATAACCGTACAATAAAATCATTACTGAAGAAAACCGTCTCAGAATCAGGGCGAGATTGGGATCGGAAGCTCCCACTGGTCCTCTATGCCATAAGGTCCCACGAACAAGCCTCTACAGGACATAGGGGGTCATTCTGACCCCGGCGGGCTGCGGGACCCGCCGCCTGGAGGGAACCGCCAGAATACCGCTGCGCGGTCAAAAGACCGCCGCGGGTATTCTGGGTTTCCCACTGGGCTGGCGGGCGACCGCCAACAGGCCGCCTGCCAGCCCAGTGGGAAACACCCCTCCATAAGGATGCCGGCTCCGAATGGAGCCGGCGGAGTTGAGGATGTGCGACGGGTGCAGTGGCACCAGTCGCGAATTTCAGTGTCTGCTAAGCAGACACTGAAATTAAGGGTGGGGCCCTCTTACGGGGGCCCCTGCAGTGCCCATGCCACTGGCATGGGCACTGCAGGGGCCCCACGACACCCCATACCGCCATCCTGTTCCTGGCTGCCGAAGCCGCCAGGAACAGGATGGCGGTATGGGGGTCAGAATCCCCCAGGAGACCGCCGGTTTTCCCTTTCTGGCCGCGGTCAGAATACCCTGTGGAGCACCGCCAGCCTGTTGGCGGTGCTCCCGCCGACCCCGGCGGTCCTTGACCGCCGGAGTCGGAATGACCCCCATAGTCCTTTCGAACTCGTCTTTGGGCGGCAACCCCGCAGTTTATTAGTTATGGCGGCCGAGATATGGGAAGAAGAAGGCGAAAAACCCTTATTAGAATATGTCCAAGAAATCAAGTCACAACTGCAAATGGTATGGGAAGACATCCGCAGTCAAATGGAGAGGGCCCAAAGCAAACAAAAGAGTTATTATGACCAGGGTGCGAAGGCAAGACAACTCCAGCCCAACGATAAAGTCCTCATATTACGTCCCAGTTCCGAAAGCAAACTATTAGCCAAATGGCAAGGCCCATATACTGTGTTAAAACCGGTCTCTCCTGTTACCTATCTCATAGAATTATCAAAGAACCCAAAACGAGTACAAATCTACCATATCAACTTGCTGAAGAAGTGGGTGGAACCCACTATGTCCGTAACCGCTGCAGCTACGGGTTTTATGGTAACACCCGAGAAACCCTTAGACATTGAACTATGCCCCACCAACCCAGATACATCCTCGGAACGCCCCCAGGTTAATCCTGATATACCAGAACCCCAACAAAGACAGCTGGATTGCCTCCTGGCTCAGCATACCAGCTTCTTCTCAGGAAAACCTGGTAAAACAACCTTAATACAACATCATATTAGAACCCCAGAGGGTCAAACAGTACGTCCAGGTCCCTACCGTATCCCAGAGGCCCGACGGCATCTAATTGAGAAAGAAATAAAAACCATGCTATAGATGAAAGTGATAGAACCATCTGTCAGCCCCTGGTGTTCACCCGTCATATTAGTACCAAAACCAGATGGCTCTATCCGTTTCTGTATTGACTTTCGCCGGCTGAATGCCATATCCCAATTCGATACATACCCTATTCCCCGAGTCGACGATCTTCTTGAAAATTTAGGCAAGGCCCAATATATGTCAACTCTCGATCTAACAAAAGGGTATTGGCAAATACCCCAGGCTCCAGCTGACCAGGAAAAGACGGCTTTCTCAACACCCTCAGGGCTTTACCAGTTCACAGTACTTCCGTTTGGCCTGCACTGTGCTCTGGCTACCTTCCAAAGGTTAATGGACCACCTTTTGAGACCCCTTAAAGATTATGCAGCCGCCTATCTAGATGATATAGTGGTCTTTAGCGAATCATGGAAAGCCCATCTCGACCATCTAAACAGTGTTTTCCATGTCCTAAGTGCAGCAGGTCTTACAGCTAACCCAAAGAAGTGTCACTTGGCCTATGATCTCATCGCATACCTCGGGTATTTTATAGGGAAGGGACAACTGTGGCCTCAGAAAAACAAAGTAGATGCCATCCAACGGGTCCCAATCCCAACAACAAAAAAAGAACGTTCCTTTTTGGGATTAACAGGCTATTACAGACGGTTCATACCCAAGTATTCCACCTTAGCAGCTCCCCTTACCGACCTGTTACAGAAAAACCAACCATCAAATTATCATCCTTGACTGGAGACCAACTATCTAGTTTTCAACATCTCAAATCCTGCCTTACGTCTGAACAGGTCTTGAGATGTCCTGATTTTACTAAAACCTTTCACCTCCAAACCGATGCCTCGGACGTAGGATTAGGGGCAGTATTGTCCCAAACAGACGAGAATGGACATAATCATCCCATAGCATTCATTAGTAGAAAGTTGATGCCTAGGGAACAACATTATCCTATAATCGAGAGGGAATGTCTAGCCATTAAATGGGCTATTGAGAATCTACAGTACTACCTTTTGGGTCATCCCTTTATTCTGTATACTGTCCATGCACCTCTCACCTGGTTGGCCTCCCACAAAAATACAAACTTGCGCATCCTCAGGTGGTTTATGGAACTTCAACCCTTTTCCTTTCAGGTCTGTCACATCCCAGGGAATCTCCAGTATGCTGCGGACTATCTATCCCGTTACCTTGGGACCACGGAACTCCATCAGTCCCGTCCTTGGGAAGGGAGATGTAGCCGGGTATCGGAAATCCCGGCTACACACTGCGCCGAAGCAGGGAACCCGGATATCCGGGTTCCCGAAACCACAAACAATGAAGACAGACAGAGCGCGCGACGCGCGCAGGAAGGAGACGCCGCCAAAGCAGGGAACCCGGATATCCGGGTTCCCGATTTACTAAAAAGGAACGACGGACAGCGACCGCGGCGCGTAGAGAGAGGAGAGAACGCGGAAAGGAGTGAAGAAGAGAGACCAGAGGATGGCGAAATCGCGGAGAACGAGACAGAGAGCGACTCCGACCTTACAAAGGGATATCCAGTTAACAGAGGTCCATTGACCTCCCAAGGCAACACCACAGAGGGACAGGAAGGTCCCAGGAAGCAAGAACTCTGCCACGTCCCTTAAGGTACGTGGCTACAGCAGCCGCCGGGAACCCTGAGGAAGAAGAGAACAAAGGAGATCACCCAAATATCACGAACACAGATAGTGACTGTTATAAAGATATCAGTGAATCACAATAAAATCACATATATACAGCCACCCACCTGAGTGTCGCTTTACTCCCTATCGCTATACCCACTGCCACAGTTTGTTTAGATGAAAATCTGATGGAATCTTAGGCATGAATTTAGGGTTCGTTCTAAGGAATATACTGTCCTTCTTGAACTGCATGAAGAGCTCTTTTATGGTAAAGGCTTGTATCTCACCCAGTCTTCTAGCAGATGTCAGTGCTAACAACAATGCAGTTTTCCCTGTGAGATATTTTAGGTCTGCCTTGTGTACAGGCTCAAATGGGGCTCTCATTAGCTGGCTTAAGACATTATTAAGATGCCACGTAGGAGGTGGTTTTCTTACTGGGGGAAAAACTCTGAGCAGCCCTTTCATAAATTGCTTGATAACTCTGGACGACCATAGGGAGGGTGTTTTGTCCTCTCGTCTAAATCGAGATATTGCTGCCGAGCATACTCTTATGGAGGAGTGTGTGAGTCCTGATTTTGCTAGTTGCAAAAAATATGGTAAAATTTGTTCAGGATTAGAAGAAAATGGTGCAGGTTTCTTTGGTAGCACCAAATACAAAAACGTTTCCATTTTAGCTGATATGATTTATTGGTAGACTCTGCTCTAGCCTTGACTAGAATCTCTCTACAATTAGGTGGAATGTCTACATCTTTAAATTCATGGTGTTCAGGAGCCAAGCCACTAAATGTAGATGCTTCGTATTGGGATGCAAGATCTGGTCTTTGTTCATTGTTAGCATTGCCCGACTGGGCAGTAAGTGTACGTGCGGCTTTTCCTATAGCAGTAGAAGTTCTGCCTTGACCATTTGGGAGCTATGAGGATACTTCTGCATGGTTCTCTCTTTATTTTGCGAAGTATCCGTGAGATTAGAGGAATCGGGGGGAAAAGCGTAGGCAAATATTTTCAACTATCTTATCGAAAATGCATTTCCCCATGACCCTTATTGGTGATGCCAACTTGAGTAGTACTGGTATTTCCTGTTGTTCCTAGTGGCGAAGAGGTCTAGTTTTGGCATGCTCCATCGGATGAATATGTTCTGCAATGCTTGCTGGTCTAATTCCTATTCGTGGCAGGTTGAAGTCGATCTGCTCAGAGTGTCTGCCAGCACATTTGATGATCCTGGTAAATGTTCCGCTCTCAGAGATATTTTGTTCTGTATCGCCCAGTTCCAGATTTCCTGTGATTTATGCAACAAGGCTTCTGATCTTGTTCCCCCCTGCTGGTTTAGGTAGTGCATGCATGTGGTGCTGTCCGTTCTGGTGAGCGTGGATGATTTTTCGATTCTGGAAAGGAAGGAACAGAGCGTAAAAGCAATCGCTTTGAGTTCGAGATAGTTGATGTCGATTTTCTTGTCGGGATTGGTCCATTTCCTACTGATGGAAAGATATTGTAGGTGCGCGCCCCAGGCCTGTAGTGACGCATCTGTCATTATTACGTAATCTGTCACTGGGGACAGAAAAGTTAGCCCATCTGCCAAATTCTCTTTCTGCGTACACCACCACATGGAGAATCTCATTACATGGGTTATTTGTATGGTGTTATCGAAGGAGCCCTGAGATTGTTTCCACTGCTTGTCTAGCTCCTCTTGTAGAGGCCTCATGTGAAGTCTGCAGTTCAGAATTAAAGGAATGCAAGAAGATAGCATTCCTAGGAATGATTTGTACATCCGAACTGAAACGGATCTTCTTTTGATTAGATTGCGAGCTAATTGTTGTATTCTTATCTGTCTGTCCAAAGAGGCCATTGCTTTGTCTGTGTTGATAATTGCACCTAGGAAGGCTATTTTTGTTTTTGGAGTGAGAGAGGACTTCTGAAGATTTGCTGTGAGACCCCAGGTTTCGAACAGCTTGAGACACATGTTTGTGTGGTCTATGTTTGTTTACAGTGAAGGAGCTTTGATCAACCAATCGTCCAAGTATGGAAATACTTGAACTCCTTTTTGCCTCAGACGTGTTGCTACTGGGGCTAGCACCTTTGTAAATATTCGAGGCACTGATTTTAAACCGAAGGGGAGCACTTTGAACTGAAAATGAGCGCCGGCTACTGGGAATCGTAGGTATTTTCAATGAGCTGGATGAATGGGTATGTGGAAATATGCATCTTTGAGGTCTAAAGCTGTCATATAGTCGCCGTGGTTTAGAAGTTGTAGAACATCCTGCAAGGTGACCATCCAAAAGGATTGTTTCATGAGATATTTGTTTAGTTTGCGAAGGTCTAATATTGGACGCCAATCTCCTGATTTTCTTGATGAGAAAGAAACGGGACTAAAACCCCATTAACTTTTGAGTAGATGGTATTCTTTCTATTGTTCCTTTGGATATCATAAGGGAAATTTCCTTTAGTAGCTGCTTTAAACGTGGAGGGGGTGGACCCTTGGGCGGGCAATTTGGCGGTTTGTTGATAAGTTTGAGGGTGTGCCGTCGAGATATGACATCTAGGACCCATTTGGCCGTTGTTATAGTAGCCCATTGGCATAAAAATTAGGAGACGCAACTTCCTAATTTGTGAAGTAACTGGGAATGTAGGGTAGCCTGTGCTGGTGTTAGGGCATTGCTTCCATGAAGAGTCTAGACTTATGGTGGGTTGTTTTCCCCTAGCTGGCTGCTTGTAGGCTGCAGTAGGTGGTTATCTATACTGCTGAGTGTATTGAGAACAGTACTGTCCTTGGTAGGGTTGCTATTGCTGTCTATAAGGTTGAAAACCTCTAAGAAAGGAAAAAGTACTCCTGCCTCTGGCTCCTCGAAAGGGTTGCCTTTTCGATTGCAATGCACCCAATGATCTGGCAGTGTCATTATCAGTCTTAATAGCTTGTAATGTGTTGTCTATGTGTTTTCCGAATAGTGATTCGCCATCATAAGGCATGTCTAAAACTTTACTCTGTACTTCAGGCCTAAAGGATGGGGCCTTTAGCCAAGCTTGTCTTCTGAGCACACTTGCTCCTGCAAGCTGGCGAAAATCTGTTGTGGAGATGTCAATTGTGCAGTCTATGATCTCTGACCCTCAAGACAAATTTTTCTGGCTTCTTCTCTAGGCTCATCTGGAAGGAGATCTATGTATTGCGACATATCCAACCACATTTGTCTGTCGAACCTTGCCAGAATCTCAAGAGAATTAGCTGCACAAACTGTCATACTCAAGAATCGTTTTTCAATAGAACTGAGTCGGCGCCCATCTCTATCAGGTGGTGTTGTAATGGGTGTTGATGGGTTTTTGTAACGCCTCTGGGCAGCTTGACTTATCACAGAGTCTGGCTTTGGATGTCCTAATAAACAAGCTGGAACATTGTCTGGAACTTTATATTTCTTATCCCGTCTTGGTATGACTACTGCAACAGTGGCTGGATTCTTCATAGTGCGAATACACTCTTGCCAGATGAAATCTATTATGGTTATTGCTTTCACTGACTTCTCTCTGGGTTCCTTAAAATCACACAAGAAACAGTCTGTTTGTTTAGAGGTTAGAGGTAACTGAAACATTTTTACTGCATGCTCCATTATACTATGTAAACCACCAATGGCGTCTGGTGGCGAGTCAACAGGAGGAGGCTGTGGTGGTGATGGTGGCTGTGTGATGTAGTTGTCCCATTCTGAAGACATGGAGACTTGATCCCTTATTTCTCCTTCTTCTTCCTGTTCATCCTGCAATGTATGTTGATCATCTGACGGTGGATCCGCTAATGGTATTATAGACAGCAGAATCCCTGAAAAGGATAGCGAAGAAGGACGAGTAGGTGGCATTTGTAGAAGTGATCTTGATGGTGTTTGAAGCTGCGATGGAGGTGCAGTTCCGGGAAAGCGTTTATAGTAATCCTGCAGCATTGCTTGCAGGTTAAAAATCAAGTCCTGTGGCATCTGGACTGTTTGATTCTGTATTGGTGTGCTAGGCTGGTAGGTCTGTTGTACATTCTCAGTGATGTAAATGTTGGGATGATAGTACTGTTCATCATCCTGGTACTTAACCTGCAGTTCGGATGGGCTGTGCACTACTCCAAAAGGTCCTTCATCCTCTGACTCATCGTCTAATAAATGATGCGGTGGAAATGGCGTGACTTTACTTGGGGAGATGTATTCTGGACATAACAGTTGGTCTGCAGGGGGCAGGCCAGTTACAGGCATCAAGGTTGTTGAAGGCAACGTGATTGTTGGAGGTAACTATGTCGACGGTACAATAATAGTATCATTGACGATGGTGTTGTAGACGGTGGCCTTGTTGACGAAGACTTTGTTGACGGTGGCGTCGTCAATGGTGGTGTCATCGATGGTGGCTTCATTGACGATGAGTTCGTCGACGGTGGCTTCATTGACGATGAGATCATTGACGGTGGTTTCGCCGATGATGAGGTCATCGGCAGTAGCGTCGTCAGCGATTATGATCTTTTGGTAACCCTCGTCGACGGTGGTATCGTTGACGGCAAGGATGTCAACGTAGCTGTCGGGCTCGTCGACTGCAGTATTTTACTCTTTTTAGTTAACAGAGGCCTCGTCGTAATCCAGGATACAATGGTCGTCAACGACAATGGAGATGAGGACATTATCATAGGCTATGTCGCCGTGGTGAAAGTTGGAGTTATGGTTGTAGATGTAGTCTACAACATCGCCGACGAGACCGTCGTTGACGGTGAAGGAATTTTTGAAATTTTACATGTTTTACCAGGAATAGTTTTTGCTGAAGAAGGAAGCGATTTCGACATTTTTCTGACAGAACTTTCTCTAGTAGCCGGTGTTGAAGGCCCAAAAGAGACTCTTGAGGAAGATTTCTTATGTGGCACCATCTCTTTTCCATTAGAATGTTTAAGTGCTTTTTTGTTGGGCCCTGGAGGGTCCGCTTCCAAAGATCTTTTTGCCTCTTGTGGGATTTCTCAGTTTGCACAGAGTCATCACTCTCTTCCCTAGAGAATGTATGTTCTTTTGATTTATGTTTTTGCAACCACGAGAGGAGTTCCTTCTCTGTCTTTTAGGGTTTTCTGTGAGAAAGTTCTACAGATTGTGCAGTCCACAACCTTTTGCTCTGGATAGAGACAAAAAATACACTCACTGTGAGGGTCTTCTGAGTAAAGTCTCTTTTTGCCACAGGTGTTACACGGCTTAAAAATGTTTTTCCTTGGAGATCCTGACCTGGTGGGAATGTCCCAGGCTGTCATAAAATATAATTTTTTAAAGCTGACCTGATAAGTGTTCAGTTGAAGTAACCTCTGAAGAGAAAAACTGAGCAGAGCTCAGGGAGACTCCTATCACCTGACGTGCAGTAGAAAATCTAAGGAACTGGAGCCTCTGTGGTGAGGGTTCTAGAGGGTGCTGTCCCCTGATTGGTCAAAGCATAGCTTTGGTCCTTTTTTAAGAAGGGACATAGATAGGCTGTTAAATTGAGCTTTGCTTTCCTTTTAAAGCCTATTATTATAATGTACACTACTTATAATACCGGGGACTCCCCCTTCGATGACAGGGAATGATTCAAGCATGTGAATCTCTGAAAGAGTCAATTCTGAGGAACAAGTGGTTCCACCTAGCACTAGTGACTAAATATCATAAGAAACATTTTTCTATATTGAGTCTGGTGGGGGAACAGGTTCATTTAAGGACACTGCAATAGCTAATATTCTTTAGAAGTTATAATAGAAAGAAGCAGAATTCTCGGGCAGTCCAGAAGCTTTGGGCTGGAACCACATGAGAACCAGAAAACAAGCCCAGCAAGCAGTAAAAAGTATTATTCCAAGCAGGGTCTCCTAATGAGGCACACAAGTAGCAAATGCTGTCCTTGCCATGGAGCAAAATTTATTTTTTTAGGGAAGCAATGAACACTGTACTGGTCTAATTCAACAACATCGAATTCTTACAGAAGCATCAATGGTTAGAATTTTGGCAAAACCTATGTACTTTGAGAAAATGGCACAGTCCCGCCTGTGAGATAAGGACCAATCAATATTTTGGACAGATCATTTTAAGACCATCCAGGGATCCTGAGATATCTTGATAAAGACCAAACTAGTTAAGTAACGTACATGTATGCAGACTCAAATATCATGCATATTCTGGGAGTCACTGGATAATTCAGGAGGATGCTTGGAACCCAAAAAACTAAGAGGCTGATGTCAGTCTCTGAACCTATCAAAGGCCTGAAGAGTTCCAGTGCAGAGTACAAACGTTGCCTTTTCTCTCACTACTTAAACTGCTTCCAAATATTTTAGCGAAATAAAAATCAACTACAATTGACTAGATTCTACAGTAGTTCCTTCAAATCATACATGCAGAGCACACCTTACCAGAATTTCTTGTTCCACCACCACTTTTTCCAGTGCATCTCTCGCGTCAGCTGCTCTGCAAAGAATCCTTATAGCCTCTTCCCGGATAGTATGGTCGTCCAGAGAAGGTTGGAAGGCAACCTGCACCAAGCATTTCTGTGGATGAGACAACACAAAACAAGAGTAGATTTGGGGTAAATCTATGTCAAGTTCCTCAATCACGCTGGTGTCCAATGCACAACATCTACAGAACAATATCTATATCTCTTATAGATTCATCTTCTGAAAAAAAGATTACTTCACTGCATCAAATGCATATGGCACATAATTTAGCTTTATGTTTAAAAGCATTCTAATGCCCAGATGACAACTACGAAGCTAATTCCAATTCTGGTGAAAACGTGTTTTTGTACCACCATAAATTGGATTCCTCGGCAGGTGCATCTGTCCACATGCCAAATTAATATTCGCTATCTGCATATGGGCCAATTACGCACCGAACTCTGTTTACCCCACGGAATACAAAACCTAATGAGATACTTGTTAGAAAATTACCAGCATTTCCAATTGGCTAAATTTTGACTGCATTCCAGGGTGCAAAATTTGGAATGCATTTCAGGGTGCAGTATGTACCACCCGAAACAGAGCTAGCCCTGTATTTGCACTAGGGGGTCTTAATGCGACTTTTAATTGCTATGTATATAATTAGAAATAATCGGATTGTCTTTTGAAATCTTAGCTCATTGAAGCGGAGATTGTGTAGCATTTTACGAATAGGTTATCAGCAATAAACAAAGAAGTATTCAATAGCACAGCGAAGACATGTCATGGGCAATCCTAAACATAAACTGTCAGCCCAAAGGATACAAAATTAAGCTGCTGGATTTATTTGTTTTGAGATGCTAGAGGATGAACATGATAGCTTATTTTTTTAAATATATTTTGTTCCCTGCTTAAGGTACCTAGTGCCTGATTTGGAGTTTAGCAGACGGATTTACTATGTCGCAAACGTGACGGATAACCCATCCACCTTTTTACAAGTGCATAATATTCTATGGTACTTGCAATAAGGTGGATGGGAAATCCATCCGACTTTCAATCAGGCACTAAGTTCATGGTCTTTTAATTCACGACAGCAAGCAAAGCACTGGATCACCAAAGACTCAAACACTGGATCACATAAAGCTCAAAACGCTGCAGACATTCAGACCACATACACAGCGACTCTATTAGTTTTTTGGGTTATATAAATGAAAAAGTTACTACCTTAGGTAACGGTGATTGTAATGGATACTATGATACCCTATGTGTATTATTAATCACTGTAACATACCACTCACAAAGATTAGAGCACCAGACAATGTATTTGTCATTCTAATAGGATTTCGGGGTGCCCTCTTTTGTTCCCAGTATGTTACAGTGGCTTGCTGCGCCACACAAATGATGTTAGGACACACAATGGTACATAAGTTACTACCGCACCTCTGTGTAAACCTTTGCAGCCACAAAAGCCCACACGACCATATCCAGAGGAGGATGAGAGGAAACAGGTGGGCAAGATGCAAAGTACATGGAGACGGAGCACTCCTATATCAAAATCGCATCCGTCTTGTGGTGGGCCTGCAATCCTAGATATTGCACCGAATGGTCATTCCATCTCAATGGGGCCCGATTAGAAGTCAGCAGGAATCTTGCTGGTTTGTTCTAGTTGGTACGGAGGCCTGATAGCCTAGAAAATCTCATGCACTCGTTGATAACTGGAGCTGGGTTTGCTTGCTTCGGCTCTAACACATACAATAGAATGCCATCTGCGTGTATGAGAAACGTTCTATGCTTCCTGAAATGCAGCCCTAATGTTTCCTGAGAACACAAGCCAATGGCTCAGCGCAGACAGGTAAGTAAAACTGATAGGCCCCTCTAGAAATAGAGAAGGGGGAAAAATCTGGTCATTCACCTTTTCACAGGCACGAAGATCAGAGTACAATACAACTGAGATTCCACCCGTAATACTCTCAATGCCTTTCCAGCTTTCAGAAATACAATCTCTCTCTCTCTCTCTCGGATGCAGCCTCAGTTCTGTTTTTTTCGGGGCGCACTCACCTGTCCCTACAGGTGGTCAGGGCATTAGCGGATAAAATAAGTGGACGCCAGGCAGCGTTACCGGCTGAGGGTCGCAAAACCTACTCGACCTTGCTCTCAGGTAGGCCGCTGGATCACAAGAAGGCTTCCTCACATCCTCTCAGCTTATCAATCAGGCATAATGAAGTAACAGGAGGAAACAGACTCGTTTCTTCAACGACCAGCAGCGCAACAGGCGCTCCCCCTCCTCCTGCTCTCTGCCAACCGCCACCAAACATCTCTGGAACCCGGTGACCTCACAAAGATCTCTGGTTACCGGTGCACGACGGCAGTGACGACATATGCGCGACAGCACGAAGGGAGATCTCTACGTGCAGGCACAATATAGCTTATCTCCGTTCCGTTACCATAATTATGATGGAAAACGAGGTTTACTGTGTGGATAATATATGAAATAGTATTCAAGTTTTCCGAATGAGTCAGTAGAGGAATGTGGCTTGCGACTTACGTTAAAGATCAATGAGAAGAAAGCATACACATTTGTCAACTCTTCTAATATCTAACTTCTCGTTACCAATGGGAAAAACAAGGAAATAGTTAAAACCTTACTGATGAATATTCATTGGTCGGCTAGTTCATAACAAAGTCACGAAATCTACCAGGTGCATAATCTTCTTTGCAAGCTTCACCTCGTGCACCAAGGACCACTCACTACTCTTTGCAGAGTCCCTCTGTCCACTCCTGCTGCCTTCCCATTCACACATTCTGCTGCGCATCAACCACTTCCCTTATATTTCAGGGTTAACCATCTGCGCGTCGCCCATTAACATGTAACCACTACAAGCGTTTCTGTCCTTCTTTTTCCACTTCCCCATGACTTTCTACTCTTTTTTCCGCTCCTTTACCTTTTTGCAATACAAAACAACTCTTCTGCCAAATTACTTCTGATTGAACTACATACCAATTATGTACATTCTCCACTGCCATGGGATAAGAAAACTAACATTGTCGCTCTTCTAGCCCAATTCGATCTTGACATAGTCACCTTCTGAAATTCTCTTTCCTATTAATTTGTTAAATTCCTCACTCTGCATTTTAGACTCCTTCATCCAATGTGGGGTTCATTTGGTTATGAGATCTCTTCCTCTCATCATCCTAAAAAGGTAAAATACATGTCACATCACTCACAGTAATAATTTGTGCTGACACCATTTTGTCCACGGACTCTCCTGCAGACTTCCTGCCACTTGTAATATTACTTTGATAAAACGACTGGCCCTCTCAACTATGCTGTGACACTGAGGATTGGATAAAGATGTGCAAACATGTTTAATCCCCCGACCCTTTAAAAATACTTGCATCAGCGTGGGTCCATACCCTTTCCTCCTCCCCAAACTTTAGTAAAAACAGGAACCAGATAATTTGTTGTAATAAGGTTATTGAACAACAAGCAATGACACAGGAGCTCTCCCATCTACTCTCTTACTGCCACCGAACATCCCTGAAATCCACGGACCTCACAAAGATCACTGGTTGTAATGACAATCTACGCACAAGCAAAAACAAGTTGATGGTGTCGCAGTCTAATCTATTGTTTTTTTTGTCTATCATTTTGGACCACGCCAATACAAATCAGTTTTGACCCTGCTCCTTATGGGAACAGCCAAGCCCAAAATGTCAGGCCAGGTCCTCCCTGAACCGGAAAACAAGCAAACTAGGACCAGTTTCACCAGAGTTAGGGCTCTGCAGCCAGGTATAGCTTGGTTCTGGTGGCACAGTGAGCCTCGGACCCATGTCTGGGCATCCTCGGCGCACACAGGACGGCAAATGCAAAAACAACAAGGTAAAGGATGGAGAGATTGCATTAATCTCAGCCACTGGCAATCACTCAAGGCTGCATCCCAATCCATCTTTTTTTGCCCGCCATGCCACCTCACTTTGGACCCAGCTATATGCAAATCAGCCTTGACCCTGCTCCTCATGATTATATGTACAACATATAGATTTGAGTTTGCATTATTGTATACGCCAGATTCTTTAAATCTAATTTATCTGTAAATCTTTATACATCCTCCAACAGTCAAATGCAATTTGATTTGTCACTATTTGGATAAACAATTTATTGTCATTTTCATAAATGATGACTTAGAATGATTCCTTTGTTAGCCATTTACCTTTACTTCAAACACAGTAGAGCCACTAGTAAGTCATTGGGGCACACCATGTCTTCCACTCCTTACAACAAGTAACTTACCTTCGGTAACGCCTTTTCTGGTGGATACACTAGTTACCTGTGGATTCTCACCTAATGATTTCTCCCCAATGCGCAGCATTCAACGGAAATTTTCTTTCCAGCTCTGCACGTTGGCGAGGACGTCACAATTGCCTGACTCCACGCGACTCTGTCTGATGTCATCGTGGCAATAAGAGGTCCTCGCCGGCGTGCTGACGTCAGTTTACACCATTTTGTACGTGCCTTTGAGGCTAATAGGTGATAACCGACATCAATCATTCACTACAATTGCATCAATGAAAACCTTTATACAAATTTTATTAAAAAATAAACAACAAATAATATCAATATATATTCTTATAAGAATACACATTTAAAAATGCACACACATTTATATATATATATATATATATATATATATATATATATATATACATACATACAGAAATATACAAATATATATATATATACACCCAAGGAGATCTTGGTCTGAACAGACAGACAACGGGGAGGCGGTGGGACTGTGAGGAATCCACATGTAGCTAGTGCATCCACCAGAAAAGGCGTTACCGAAGGTAAGTAACTTGTTCTTCTGATGGATACAACTACCTGTGGATTCCTCACCTAATGAATAGAGTCCCTAAGCAGTACCGCCTTGGACGTGGGTGTCTGACTGATCACACCAAGAAATCCTGCAGCACAGACCGCACAAAATGGCCATCCCTCCTAACTTCCTAGTCCAAGCAATAATGCTGCCCGAAAGTATGGACGGAAGCCCAAGTCGCGGCCTTACAAATGTCAGCCACCGGAACACCTCTAGCCAGGGCCGAAGTGGCCGACGTAGCCCTGGGGGAATGGGCTCTAATTCCAACAGGAGGTACCTTCTTTGCCAATGAATAGCATATCTTAATGCAAAGAATGACCCACCTGGATAGTGTTCTTTTGTGGACGGCCTTGCCCTTCCTCTTCCCCACGTATCCGACAAAGGGTTGGTCATCCAAGCGGAACTCTCTCATTCTGTCTATGTAAAAACTCAAGGCCCTCCTTGGGTCCAGCCGATGTAGTCTCTTCTCCTCCTTAGATGGATGTGGAGGAGGATAAAAGGATGAGTGTGTGATAGACTGCCCCAAATGAAAAGGAGTGACTACTTTGGGGAGGAAAGCCACCCTGGTCCTTAGCACCACCTTGTCAGCATGAAAGGTCGTAAAAGGGGGATGAACACAGAGAGCTTGAAGTTCACTCACACGCCTAGCAGACGTGATGGCCGTTAGAAAAACAGTCTTCAAGACTAATAGTCTTAATGGACAAGAATGTAAAGGTTCAAAGGGTGAACCCATTAAAAAAGTTAATACTAAATTTAAATCCCACTGGGGCATAAGAAACGGAGTGGGAGGAAACCTATTAGTAAGCTCCTTCAAAAACCTTAATACTAAAGGGGATTTGAATAAGGAGGGTTTATCAGGTAAACATAAAAAGGCTTAAAGAGCCGATAGATAGCCTTTGACTGTAGCGACTGCACAACCCTGCAGTGCCAAAGACAATGCAAACAACAATATGTATGACAAATGAGCCTTAAAAGGGCTAATTTGCTTCTCTCCATACCAAGCAACACATTTTGCCCATCTGCCAGCATAGATAGATTTGGTGGAGTGTCGCCTGGCCGATAAAATAACGTCCACCACTTCCGTCGGGAGAGAAAAGGAATTCAGGTTGCCCCATTCAATCTCCAGGCATGAAGGTGCAGGCTCTGGAGGCGAGGGTGTAGAACCTGCCCTTGTGACTGCGAGAGGAGGTCTGCCCTGTAAGGGAGACGGAGCGGTGGGCACAGTGAAAGTTGGAGAAGGTCTGTGTATCACACCCTTCTCGGCCAATCCGGTGCTATTAAAATGACTTGGGCCCGGTCTTGGTGAATCTGCCTCAGAACCTGAGGAATCAAGGGTATGGGGGGAAACGCATAAAGCTACTGACCTTTCCAGGACATCTGCATCTGAAACGTGTCCCCCAATGCTCCATGCACCGAATACTGGAGGCTCCAGAACGACGGGCAGCACGAGTTCTCCCGAGTGGCAAACAGATCTACCTGGGGAAACCCCCACATTCGGAAGATGTAAAGGACCAGGTCCGGATGGAGACACCACTCATGATCGGCTAAGAAGTGCTGACTGAGACTGTCCGCACATATAGTTTAGAACTCCAGCCAGATGATTCGGTACTACGCAAATCCGATGGTCCTGAGCCCAAGACCAGAGTCGCAGAGCTTCTATGCAGAGAAGGTACGACCCTACTACTCCCTGCTTGTTGACATACCACATCGCTGTAGTGTTGTCCGTCAAGACTTGGACCGACTGACCGCGAAGGGAAGGGAGGAAGGCCTTGAGAGCCAAACGTATCGCCTGCAATTCCAGCAGATTGATATGAAACATCTGCTCCACTGGAGACCAATGACCTTTGATCTTCAGGTTCCCCACATGAGCTCCCCACCCTAGAGTGGAAGCATCCGTTATAACTGTGGCCACTGGTGGTGGGAGTGAAAACAGCCTTCCTTGGGAAAGGTTGCTGTCCACAGCCTACCATTGTAGATCCGCTGCAGTGTCTCTGGAGATCTTTATCGACTCCTCAAGTTCCCCTTTGTGCTGAAACCACTGCCTGCGGAGACACCACTGAAGAGCCCTCAAGTGCCAGCGTGCATGAGTGACCAACAGAATGCATGAAGCAAACAGACCGAGCAGACGAAGGACCTTGAGGACTGAAACAACCGCTCCACTTTGAAACATTGGAATCAATGCCTGAATGTCCTGAATCCGCTGTGGCTGAGGAAAGGCCCAATCCAATGGCTTATCCAGTACTGCCCCTATGAACAGGAGATGCTGAGGGGGCTCTAGGTGAGACTTGGGTACATTTATCGAAAAGACCAGATCGAACAACAACTGGGTTGTCATCTGCAGGTGATGCAGCACGAGCTCTGGAGACGTGGCTTTGATCAACCAATCGTCCAGGTAAGGGAATACCGCAATTCCCTTCCTCCTGAGACTTGCTGCAACCACCGCCATCACCTTTGTGAAGACTCAAGGTGTTGAAGTATGACCAAAAGGCAGGACAGCAAACTGTTAGTGTTAGTGTTGTGATCCAAAAACTGGAGATACTTCCTGTGCGACTTGAGAATGGGAATATGGAAACAAGCATCCTGCAAGTCGACAGACACCATCCAATCCTCCTTGTTCAGCGCCAAAAGTACCTGTGCTAGAGTCAGCATTTTGAATTTCTCCTGTTTGAGGAACCAATGCAAAATCCTCAGGTCCAGGATAGGTCTCAACCGACCATCTTTCTTGGGGATCAGGAAATATCTTGAATAACATCCTTGACCCCTTTCCTGCTCCGTAATCAACTACACTGCACCTTTTTATAATAGGGATAGAACCTCCTGTTCGAACAACAGAAGAACGTCTTCTGAACAAAAAGAAAGACGGGGAGGGAAGGGAGGAGGAGTCTCCCGAAAGGGAAGAGCATAGCCTTTCCTCACAATACTGATGACCCAAGAGTCTGATGTGATCGACTCCCACATGCGATGGAAAACAGATAATCTTCCCCCTGCAGGAGAGACATGGGATGCAATGGTGAGAGGACTAAGGTTGCTTTCCCTGCAGGGACCCCCCTGGGGAAGAAGAAGAGGCAGGGTGCTGCTGTTGGGTGGCCCCTCTAGTGCCGACTCTACCCCACCCTCTATAAGATCGGTAAGGCAGACTTGAGGGCTGCTGGCCTGTGCCCCGAGATCTTCCACGAAAGGACGCCCCTCGTCCAAATCCTCTAAATCATCTAAACAACCTAAATAGGGTCGAACCAGTTTGCAAGCCCAAGGAATTCGCCATTGCCCTACAGGCCTTGAACGCTTCAGCGAAGAATCAGCTTTAGTGCCAAAAAGCTTTTCACTGTCAAAGGGCAGATCTAATAAAGTAGCTTGAACATCTGTAGAGAACCCAGACGATCGTAACCAAGCATGTCGTCTGGTGGCGATAGAGGTACCCATGGCTCTTGCAACCAAGTCCGTAGTGTCCAGTCCTGATTGTATGACCTGCGTTGCTGCAGCCTGGGCATCCGAGAGAAGTCCCTGCAAGTCCTGGGGCATTTCAGGCAGCACAGCCTTAGCCGCGTCCATAAAAGCATAAATGTATCTACCCAGGATGCAGGTTATGTTTGTCGACTTGAGAGCCATGCTGCATGATGAAAACACCTTCTTTGCCGACTGCTCAATTCTTTTGGACTCCGTGTCAGAAGGCAAACCAGGGAAAGAGCCAGGAGCAGACCTCTATGAACATGACGCCTGCACTAAAAGACTCTCCAGAGACGGATGTTTAGCAAGAAACCCTGGGTCCCCTGGATTCGCTCTATACCTCCGGGCAACAGATCTATTAACTGCCGGCGAAGAAACAGGCTTTCTCCACACATCCAAAATTGGGTCAGTGAGAGCCTCATTAAAAGGCAGCAACGGCTCTGCAACAGCTGAGGCTGGATGTAACACATATGTCAAAATATTGGTCTTGACCTCAGCTGAAGGCAGTGGGCGATCCAAGAAATCTGCAGCCTTCCTTACAACTGAATGAAACAAGGCTGCCTCCTTGGTAAACTCCCCTGGTGAGGCTAAGTCCCATTCCGGGGAAGTGTCAAGCCCACTGGCAGAGTCTACCCCCTGAAAGTCACCTAGGGGTTCTACAATTTCCCCTTCCTCCAGGAGCTGTTTCTGGTACTCTCTTTCCTCCAATAGCCTTAGGGCCTTCCTTCCAGAATGCAATCTGGCCTCCAGCCTCGGAGTCGATAAAGAGTTGATCGACGTCGAAGATCGGTGTGGAGTTGGTGACATAATCTGATTTCAGGAACCATCTGACGCCAGCATGGATCCATCGGTGCCGTGGATAGCAGATCTTTCCCAACCGACGCCGTCCGCCTCCAAGGAGACTAAATCGATACTCCTGCTGCCATCAGGACATACATCGGCGTCGAAGGTCCTTCCACCGACGTCGACGGCACCTGCACAGCCAGCACCGGCCTAGTGCCCCTTGCCGGACAGAATGGCATAAATGGCGTGGGTCTGTAAGGAGCTGGAGCACCCGGAGAAAATGCCAAGGGACCAGTGGGGCCAGCTGGCGCTCCACCTCCCAGTGCCATATTCTAAATCGATACTCCTGCTGCCATCAGGACATACATCGGCGTCGAAGGTCCTTCCACCGATGTCGACGGCACCTGCACAGCCAGCACCGGCCTAGTGCCCCCTGCCGGACAGAATGGCATAAATGGCGTCGGTCTGTAAGGAGCTGGAGCACCCGGAGAAAATGCCAAGGGACCAGTGGGGCCAGCTGGCGCACCACCTCCCAGTGCCATATTCTGAAATATGGCAAACATGGCATTATGGAATGCCGCCGGATCTGATCCCGGAGTAGGGAAGGCAGGATACCCTTGTGGCGCCAGCACCGGATCTTGGACATCAGACTGCCCCGGAGAAAAACGTGGACTCCCAGGCTCCGTCACTTCAAAGACTGACGGCGCCAGTGAAGTCTGTGGAGTCAGAGGTTGGGGAGTCACCGTCAGGCTGACCTCCCCCGACTTATGGCATTGAGTAGAAGGAGACCTCGAACGGCTTCTTCTGGAACGACGCCGGGAATCATGATGACGCCACTTATGACTCTTCGCCAACTTCGACGAAGATCTATGCCGACTCCTTTCCTTCTCCTTTTTAGCCTTTGCTAAAAATAACTTGGCCTCCCGCTCCTTGAGAGCTTTTGGATTAATCTTCTGACACGACCCACACTCATTTACTTCATGGTATGAACTCAGACACCAGAGGCAGTATTTATGCGGGTCAGTGACTGACATACGACCTCCGCACTCTCTGCAAGGCTTGAATCCGGACTTCTTCGGAACAGACATTATCAGATAAAAACAAAGTATCCCTTCAACAGCGATCGACACAAGAGCTGGTAGAAGTACCCATTATCGAAGGCACTGAAAAAAGGGAACTGACGTCAGCACGCTGGCGAGGACCGCTTATTGCGTGGAGTCTGGCAAATGTGACGTCCTCACCGATGTGCAGATCTGGAAAGAAAATTCAGTCGAATGCTGCGCATTGGGGAGAATTCATTAGGTGAGGAATCCACAGGTAGTTGTATCCATCAGAAATCTCAGCTCTATGAACAAGCTGTCGAGAGAATTTTGAGTGTAACGAGCAATGGATGCTTCTTCTGATACTTTCTTATTGCCAAAAATGAAGGCGGTTTGCATCTATTTCTAGAGCAACACTTCCTGAACCTTTTTTTTTTAATTAACGACATTCAAAATGGTGAAGCTACATCACATTTAATATCATTATAGCAACAGGATTGTATGGCACTACTGGACCGCTAAGATGTATACGTCCACATTTCAATCACAGTCACTAATGGTTAGAAATATTTTTGGTAGAAGTGAACAATTACCATTTTTGCATTCCTCTCTTTTGTCCTCGTCCTCCAGAGTTTTTACAAAGATGACAGGGGTGCATGCATGCCAAGAGACCAGACTAAGGGGGGAGACACCAGATTTTTGAAGCCAAAATGGCTTCATTTTAGCTGTCTCCTGCTTGAAATTGCCTCTGTTTCAATAAAAGTAAATGGCGAAAGACATCGCCCTTAATTATTTTATTTCAAAATCTCCCACTTTCCTGCCCTGAAATGTTTGCATGTATGGGGTTGGTGGCTGCCCATCTTTAATGGAATTACTTCCCTATGTACTCTTACCTAGATGACTGTTTATTAAAAGCCACCCGTTCATACCGTGAGATAGCATGTATTTTCCATCAACAAGTAAAAACCGTTCTCTGGGACCGTCACAGGGGCTTCAACTCAAAGAGTCTAATCTGGACCCTTGTTCTCCAGATCTATTCCCTTTCCCCAAAAGAGTGAGGCACAATTACAAGACATTGTCAACCTTCTCAGAAAATAATTTACAAGCTAGTAGATCGATCCTACATCATCTGGGTTTGATGACATCTTGAATATTCCTCATCTCTCACGCATACTTACAGATAAAACCTATACAGTGGCACTGGCCCCATGAGTGACACAATTCTTTGGGCATCCACCAAACTTGATCTCTCTCCCCTTAGTTCTCAGCAACGCAATCCAGTGATCGGATGTCCACTCAATCATATTTGAAGATGACATTTTAACCAACTTGCATGAACGTCACACTAGCAACAGATACATTTCTCCTTGGCTAGGGAGTGCAATCGGTAGCACATTGATCAATACTTAAGGCTGGGTTACAAAAAGAACCTGCACATATATTAACTGGCATGAGAGTGGTGAGGCTAGCTTTGAGGACCTTTTTAATCGATCATCCATGAAAAACAGGACCTATTACTGACAGACAACACATTACCAAGTCTTTTTTTATCAACAAGAAAAAGTGAGTAGGTTCAAAAGTCTTCAGCAAATAAGTAATCACCTTATAGAACTAGGCCACAGACAGAAAATTAGGTGAACTAGAAGCAAGCAGAACATGAAAGTGGACCGGCTGAGCAGATTGGGACATGGAAACCATAAGTACATGCTGTTGCTAAATGTTACAAATTCTGCTTTCCGGATGTGAGGCAAACTGGACACAGAACTTTGTGCAAGTTGGGCCAACAGAAAACATTGCAAATTGTGCTTTATAGAGTTCCCCACAACACATTAGGCAGGAGACTCTCTTTCCCAGGACCTGAAGTTCAACCTGCATCATGTGTTCTAAAAATGGATAAAGTACTTCAGAAGATAAAACAGTAGACAGCATAGTTGTTCTTTTTCACCACAGAGTGGACCAGGTATCCAGCCCTACTGCAGATTAGCTACACACCGTGTAGCCATGCCACAGATAAAGAGGCTAATCTCTCGAGGTAGGAGTCTAATATTACACCACAGGCTAAACACTCTCAATCTTGCTGCTTGTAACCTGGGAGATCAGTACCTGTCCAATTACACATCACTTTTAGAAGTAATGAACGTTCTATTGGCAAACAAAAGGCTTTCTACGTGGGCAGTAAATTCAAGTAGGTGGTCCATCTTTGTGACATACCACCTTACCATAAGAAATCAATATGAGGCACAACTGTTTCCCTAAAAGCCATCAAGCTCTCAGCATCGAATAGAAGAATCCAGAAACATATACAATTCACAAGACGTTGAAAACTTGGCTATTTCCAAGAAAACTAAATCACCTCACAACATTGGTACCAAACACGGAAAGATAATCACACCTTTAAGTTCAACCAGCAGTGTACAATGAACGTATAGGTAACAACCCAACCAATACACTACCTTCTTATATCCTGGTAAGCTAAAATGACTGACCTATTGTTAGCCTGAGTAAAGTCAGTTCATAAATAACCATTTTGTCCCTAACACAAATACCACATCAGAGGTTGGCAGCTTACTATAGCTTAATTCTCTTACACTCATGCAAGACATATCCACTACGGGTCTTGCCTATCATTCAGTACTGTACTAGCCTATATGCAAGCTATCACTAACTGATCAGGCATGGAATATCTGAAGAGATCTGTTACTTACTGCTGGTCAATCAGAGAACTAAACTAGTCCATCACTGCAGGTTCCAACTAGCTACACACAATGACTTTTTTTTTTTTTTTTTACACAACTCACAATAACATAACATTCAGATGTGGTATGGTGGTAATAAAGGCTAGCCCAGCAGGTTTCTTTCTGCAATAACCAGCTAAATAGATTATGATCCTCAGAAATGCCACAAAGGGGCTAGCATACTGAAAAAGATTAACTGCATGTCTATCTTTCTAACCTCACTTAAGAGCTGAGCCCCATAAAATAATAACGGAACCTCAGTGGTCTTCATGCCCAACATGGAAACACTTCCCACATAGGATCAAAAATAAAGACAACACCCTTCCAACCACACATCTTTTACAGCGTAACCTGTCCCCCCATGAATGCAGGCGCTTCAGTGGCCCATGTAGGGATAGTAAGTGCTGCATAAAGGCTGCAATACAATACAATACATGGTGCTGAAACAAACCATTAATTTCAGACAATGGGCAACATGTGCGTTGTTTTGTATTTGTCATTTCCTAATTGCTAATTTTTGCAATTCTCAATTGGAAAATCTTAAGCAGCGATGTACTAATGTGTTTCAGAGACATTAGCAATTCCCAGTGGGTTGCAAACGGACCTACTTCATCAATATTCAGGAGGTAGGTCCCAATTTGCGACACACTGGGAATGGCCAAAAATCAATGGGATGGTGGCCTGCTCGGTTCAGCAGACCACCACGTCTATTTTTTTTAAAAAAGCTATTTTGTTCTTGACATGCAGCCGGTTTTCCTTAAAGGAAAATGGTATGTGTTTCAAAAAGAAAACTGAAAAGTTTTCTTTTCGTTTTTAAAGAGTAGGCAGGGTTCTGTGGGATCACTGCCTACCATTAAAAAGGTTTGCACTCACATTCACAAAGGGGAGGGCCACTTGGGGACCCCTTCCTATGTGTGAATTGGTTACCACCAACTTGAAGTTGGTGGTAAACTGCAAATGTTTTTGCAACAGCATTTTGGTCACAAAACATTCTTACACACCACTGGAAGTCGCTATTAGGAAGGGATGCCCTTATAATGTCCCTTCATAATTCAAATTGCAATCCCTATTTTGTGATTCGGTAATAGCTTAACAAATCGCAAAATAGGGTTTCTACAATCCAAAAGGCCTTTTAGTCGTGGCATACGCCTGATTCTGTGAATCGGGCGGCTTGCGATTGCTAAACAGTTTATTACGTCTGGCCCTTAGATGCTAGATATTTCCCAGTATGCCACAGAGGTTGCAGAAAAAAAGGCTGAACAATTGTACAGTGAAAGATTATTTGACTGCAATTTTCAGCTTGCGTATATCTCACCTAATAAGGCACCCTATTCAGGCTGAGTGAAGTAGTTATGTTAAGAATAGTCCTCAAAAACAAATTCTTGCAAATACCCTTTAGAAAGCCTTTGTGAAATTCTAATGTTGTGCAGGTCTTCCTCAAGGGACCACTCATTAAACCAAAACATTGTTGCTACCAAAAACCCTAACTTGGAAGTGATACTGTTGAGGTCATCAAATCTTCGAGGAGTGTATAAGTTTCAAGCTCTATCTCTGTCTCCTCCCTTTACCATGTTGTTGAAGACCACTTGACATTAAGGTTAAGTTATTTTTCTCTAAAAGTGGTTTTCAAAATTTCACTTGTTGTAAGTGATTATTTTCTTTCATGTCACTCTTGCCTCTCAGTGAATTCCTCTAAAGATCAGAAGCCGCGTAAACACTCAGAAAACGCTGACAAATTATATTCACAAAAAAGGATTTTAGAGTGAAACATACATTTCTCAAAAGCGATGTAAAGCTGTAAGGAAACAAACATTTTCTAAGTGGTTGTCACTTTCTGATAATCATTGTTATAAGTCTGCAGGTAAACCTCTGGGGGTTTGTGGGCACAGGCAACCACTTCCAAAGACCGCAGTTCCATGTTTCTTTTTTTCTCTTAGTGTTGCAATACTTCACGGGGGCAGTAGAGGGCACTGGAGTAAAGAAGTTCGGTGTTTTCCCCATATAATGCTTCTCTCCGGAGGTTTTAAGATACTGTTTTGCTTCTTTTGCAGGGCATTATAAATCTGTTTTTGCGTCCTCGTCTGTGATGAGCCAAATATAGTTTGCTCTGTCTACGAACAAGGTGGACTCTAGGAGCCCTCTTCATTCACTGGCTTGTTTGGGCCAGGCCTCTTTATCCATCGGTTATTTGAAGCTGCCAGGACGTTTTAACGTCAGCAGAATGCACATCACAGATGTGGACATTTTTGCTGTTTTCATTTTACACTGGTGATTGGAACACCCTTGCACAAAGGAATGACAGCAGCTCGCAATTCGCCTCATAAAACCGGGAAATGTCCAATCATGAAAAAATAAACTAGGACACCAGCTTCAAGTTGCTTGGAAACGAACTGCTGATAAACAGAGCCAACTAAATGGCATGCAAGATGCTGCGAGAACTGCACCTTACTAAAACAAACATATTTTAAAAAGAAAAAAAAAACATTAATTTTGAAGGTATCACTGAAACCTCTTACTTTCAAGTAAGTGAATAAGGTATGCTAATGAATGTTAATTTTGAAGTCTGGCTACAGAAGGCTTTAGCTGTGTGCCAATACTTTTGTCACAACACTTAACAAGCACTGGCAAAGCCAATAGGTCTCACCTATGAACGAGCTACTGGCTTTGCCAATGTATTTTAGCCATGCTGTACACCAGCGTGGTTGCTGTTCAACATGGATTAAAGTTAGTGGATTGGCGTAGAGTGTCCTAGAGTGGGGTGGAGTTTGAGTTGCCTTACCAGTTAAAGTGTGCACATCTTAATCACTGCTGTCCATCCATTTTATACCGAAAGAACTGCATGTTTCCGTTATTTAATTACATTTGTTGTGTATCGGCAGCCGCTTTGTATATCCAGATTTATATTTTCATCACATCTTAAATAAATATGGTACGTGGAAAGAACCACACTTGGTCACACAAGCTCTGCTGTAAAGTGGTTCACTTGGTTTGGCAACTACCCTCGTCCCTACCGAATGAACGAGTAAGAGAAGAAAGCATAATCACACTTTCTTCAAAATAAGTTGCACCCCCATTTGGTAACCGCTCAAAAGCTACAACAACAGGCCTTGGCTCCATGTGTCATGGACAGAGGTCTCCAGTCCAGCCTAGTCTACCGACGGGTACAGCGACTTCTAAACAAAACCCAAAGTAAATAACCTACAGCGCGGCAGAAGTTTATCAATAATGCCTCTCAATATGCAAAACATAGTGAAAAGAGGAAGGCTAAAGAGTCAAAGCTTAAAATAAAAATAAAAAGTAATAAAATGTCAACATTTCGAAATAAGCTATCCAAAGCAGTTAGTGTAAAAGATAGAAAGGCAAGAGGAGAGTGGGTGAAGATGCCAATTAAAGGATTAACGTTTTTTTGAAGTTAACTCTAGTCAGTAAAAATAACTGTGAAGGTTTGCATGTCAAAAATACAAAATTAGTCATAATAATTTTCTGAGGAGGGATCCCAGGCCCTAACATAAGCAACAGACGTGTCTGTATTGTCACTGAAGCACCAGCACACAATTTGCTCCAATTCAAACACCAGAACTCAGTTTGCTCCACTGCACAGAGTGTGAACCGCAACATTCACTTTAAAAAGTAGATGCAAACACATAAGTGTTTATGTTACCACTGCGGGAGCTTGGGAGAAACTGAATAACACCCTATTTACCAAGGAACAAATGCATACAGATGGGTAGATTATGTGTGAAAGAGACGGACAGGGCACATATTATTTATTCTGAAAAAAATGTATTATTTATATAAAGCGGGTACAACTAAACAACGGCTCATACAAGACCTGTGAAATGCAATGCATGTCAAGCTATAGAGAATAATAGTTATTTTACTGTTCAAGCTGGAGAACAGAGCGTAATCGGGGCACCAAGGGCGGGGATTATGGGAGCTCACTGATGACATTCTGCCACCAGAGGTGCCCTATATTTATATCGATGATGTAGACACTCCAGCTTCAGGAAACAGTGCACAGATCTTTCCTGGAAGAAGCATGAAAAAACCTCAAAGCTAAGCACACGTTTATTTTTACAATACGAAGTGCTAAAATGTCCATGGGGCGACCATTTAGGTATTTATCAACACCAGAAGCTCATTATCTGATTAACAAAAGGCTTCAGTATGTTTAATAATTCAAACAGCGGCGGGTCCAGGTGACTACTGCATGCAACTGAAATATGGGTCAATGGCCCCCCTAATCACACCATACAAATCATTGGGGCACTCAAAGTCCAGTGTACACGACACTGTGGGCCTCATTGTGAGTTTGGCGGGCGGCAGAGGTCGCCCGCCAAACTCTTTGGGCCGGAAGACCGCCACTCCGCTTTTCCGCCCGCTGGCCCTATTACAAGTTTCCCGCTCCACCACAACATTGACGCCAGCTCATAATCGAGCCAGCGGCAATGCTGCAGTGCGTCGGGTGCAACAGCACCCGTCGCGCTTTTCACTGCCTGTAATTTCAGTCAGTGAAAAGCGCAAAGGGGCTGTCTATGGGGCTCCTGCACTGCACATGCCAAGTGCATGGGTCCCCAGCACCCTGTCTCTGCCAGCCTTTGCATGGTGGTGGAACCGCCATGCAATATCTGGCAGAGACGGAGGTCGTAATCCTCAGAGCAGAGCTGCCGTGGCGGATTAAGACCACCAGCACCACCAGGCCGTCGTCTGACCTAAAAGTGGCAGTGCCGGTGGTCCGACCATAAAGCTTTCGCCACGGTCGTAATGTGGCCGTCAGACTGCCACTTTGGCAGCGTTCGGACCGCACACTCGTAATGAGGGCCTGAACCACTGCTAAAGGGTAGAGTAGGGAACTGTCTTAGATGGGGTGATTTGGAGATGCACGAGAGAATGTGAGTCTCGGTGCTGCTGCTGCATACTTTCTCTGAAAGGAAACTGCATCCTGTTGCCCTTTCTTTTGATGGCTCTGGGCTGCAGATCAGCATAAAGTAATCTGTGTGGGCAACTAGCTGAAAACAATAACAGAAAAAAGAAAAAAAATCCATGTCACCCTGATGGCACTGTGTGGGTGGAAGATATTGACCAGAAATGTACTGGCATTGGATGCGGCTACAAAATGCAAAAATAATTTTGATGCCAAGAAATGAGCTGACATCGGAAGCGCTTAATAGGAAAAAATGATCAAAGCTTCAAAGAAGCTTTAGCTCTGCATAACAAACAGAAAGATCTGTACTCGCGGCCACGGGAGAGGAGTATCAAGTGACGCCAGTGCAAGCCGGATGGCTCTGTGCAGCACAATGCATAGTACAGCAGTGCTGATGAAAACAATGTACAGAGCTTCCAAACAATGTTCGCCGTCCTCAGAGCAATGTAGAATGTGTCTCCAGTAACTTAATCACATGCAGGTTGGCTCTTGGCCGGTGGCAGAGGGGGCCTCTCAAGCAGCTCCACCACAGAGTCCTAGAAATAACTATGAAAAAAAGGCAATCCCAAGATCTTTATATTATTAGGAAGCTAAATGACGTGTGCTTTTGGATAAAAAAAATATTGAAAACAGTCACATTGTTTCTAAAGTCCCTGGTAGAAAAGGGTTGCTTTGTGCATCTATGTATGAGATAAGATAAGAACAAGGTTTACAAGCCTGATTACAGAAACAGAGCTCGCAGTGAGTGAAAACACGAGCGCTCATGTGATTTGCTCTTCAACAACAACAACAACAAAAAAGTACTTCCTAAAACAGTTCCTCAAATGGGAGCAGTGGATGGATTAATAGCAACTGGACCACACTCTTGGGGAGGGTTAAACACAGGAAGAGGCTTGATACATGCATTCCCTGGACAAATGTGGAGAAAGAATATGAGATCTACGATGGAGCCAGCGAATGGGAAGCCTATGGGCGGGCTGAAGCCCACTTATTGGACACATGTGCTGTCTAGCTGAGACCTAAAAATATAGAGGGGGCTGCATATGAGAACCCCTCTCTCACTGTTCTGCTACTGGTTGTCAGGTGTAATTTTCATCTTTTAGGGGGTGCTTTCGCTGCAATTCATGAGGTGCACTATCTCCAGGAGCTGCAAAAATGGAGGGCAGGGACTGTTTTCCAAACTTTGAACCCATTTAAAAAATGAGGCTTCCCTCAGTAAAAGCAACACAATTGTGCAAATCAAGCAAATACTTACTTTAAATATTAGCTCAATAAATAGGTGAATTCACTATTATATCTGAGAAGTGTAAATTGTTTCAAGAAGATCGTTTTATGTGCAAAAGAATGTTACAAAAATAATTTTAGTAAAAAGCATGACTTCGCAAATACTAATGTAGACATGAGCAGCTACTAAAGTATTTCTATAGTATTCTTAAAAAATTAAATGTCAGTTTTATGGCTCACAGAGAGGCATGTACATGCTCTGCTGCAATACCTTTTTCTATGTGCACATCAGCATGGTCCGAATCCAAGATGCCGCCCCCCCACAACTTGCAAAATGGAGGATCTTCTTGTAGATCTACTGTCACTTTAGTTCCATTTCCACCATTGTCCATGAAGGTAATGCCCCATCTCAATCCTCCCACCTCACCATTCTTTTTCACTACTCTCTCAATAGCAATTCCCACTCCGACATTTTACTGTGCTCCTTATCATCAGGCACTCCGCCACCCTCATTTCAATCGAGTCTCCCAGGCATTGAGCCTCCCCTGCTCCCGGAGGACTCAGGTTACTAGTATTGCCAGCCACCAGCAAGGCATTCTCCTCTCTGACCAAATCCTCTCTGCTCCACTCTGGTGACTTCATTTGTGGCTGTTGGGTGTCCACTGCAACCAATTTACCATTGCTTGATCAAGTCTGCAGAACTGAGCAACTGTGGGCTGCCTGGGAGGTGGTGATTGATGCATACAGACTTTCCAGAGCTGGTGGCCACAGCCTGCAAACTTCAACTTGTTTCTAAACGCTGCAACCTGGAAGTCAACATCCAGACTGAGCGGCAGACATTTTGTATGTGTGCCCAGTTTCCAAAGACTTGTTACGTTCTTGGGCTCATGTAGATGGTTTGCTGGGACTGTATAGTTTCAAACCTTCCCATCAGCTCTGTGGGGTTAGTTTGCATTCACTTTACGGTGCTGTGCAAGTGATCAGGCTGAGGCCTCCCTATTCCTTAATTTGCCTGGAGATTAAAGTAGGTCTGTGTTCGGATGTGTACACTGGTGAATGCTCTCTCACAACAATACTTTTTGCATGGTCACAGGAGCAGCCTGACGCATAAGTGCAGTTCTTCACAATGTGTCTCTTTCAAGTGTAAGCCAGGTATATGCTTCTCAGATATATTAGAAAATGCATTATTCCGCAACAGCGTTTGGCTTCAAGAAAGCCCTTTGCAATCGCATGTAAACTGTCAAACTTTTGCACTGAGTAGTGTTGTATCTTTGGAAATGCACTGTGTTTTCCAAAATTACCTTTTCACACCTACACTCTGAAATGCATTACATCAGCCTGTGTTTCTTTCTTCTGATTACATGACAACAAAGTTGTCCAAAAGAGATCTATCAATAACATGTAATAATGCACATCTGGTTGTAAGTGCCAAACATTCACTGTTTAGTAGACAATACTTGTCTGTTTTGGCACATTTTACTAGTGTGCCCTTTTACTGTGGAAGGATTTCAAAAGAGGGCATCAAAACACGAGTATTACCAAGGGTACTTGCCACCCATCATCAAGAACCCTCAGAGGGTAACAGTATGTGTGGCAAAACTGATCTCATTTTTTTGTGAATTAGTACACTTGTGTGCACAGGCCTAAAATCGTGTTGTTCCTGTTCATTGAGTCAATACGCTCCACGTGCATCCAGGGGCAGTTTCTTCATAAGAGCAGGAGGATGGAACCGCTACCTGTGAGCTATTACCCACAAATACCTTTTTTATCTGTCTTTTGGCAGACAAGGCGTACAATGCTCGTAGGTGTCAGTTAATGCAGAGACCAGCTGGGGATGTACAGCAGAACTGTGCATGTCAGGCTGGCTGGTATTCTGCTTGAGGCCAGCGTGACATGCGTAGTTCAGGCTTCCCCTGTCGCCGCTGTAAGGGAGCTGGGAAGCAGAGACACAGCCCCATTGTTCTCCGATGGAGCGATGTGTTCACCTGTCCCGGCCAATTCTTACACTGCTCTTATGCTGCTTACTATTGTATGTAGTACAAGAGCAGTGCTTTTAGTGGCCGAGATTGTGTGATGCCTAGTTTCACTTTCTGCATGCCCTTCAGTGCAGCCAGGCAGCATGCAAGGTGCAGGTTGATTTTGAAGAGTCAGCCCGCCAAGCAAAGAGGATCGCAGACTCCAAGGTAGGATTATTTTTGTAAACGATGCTCTGTTAAAGCACACGCTAAGCTGATGTGTGTTTCTGAATTATTTACTACGCTAGTGCCCCGAGAGCTCTATATGCCTGCTGGTCTCCATGTAAACTTAAAGGGCTGTGTGTGTATTGTGAGTAGACACCAAATCGACTAATGCCCCAACATGTTCTAGTGTCACAAGCCGCCACTGCGTGCCTCATTTCTCAACCACCAATATCCCAACTTTCATTCACTAACTCATGTAACATTCGCTTTGTTCCACAGAGTGAAAATAGAAGCTGATGGCTGCTGTCACTGCACTACAAGACTAGAGCAGCCTAAAGTGCATCTTAGTGTGCAGTGCTACATTCGTTTCTACTATGATACCAAAAGGGGTACAGATCTGAAGGTTCAATTTCAAGAATGACAGAGAAAAAAAAGTTGCTTACTTGTAATCCGAATTCTGCAACGTAAAATTCCTCAGTGGAGTCATAAAGTTAGAATAATCCTGCCCAGCGCAGTATTATCAAATGTATACATTATATATCACTAGAAAAGTAGTCGGAGGTGGACACCTCATTAAATTAAAGATAAGTTATGTGGCAACTCCTCCAATATAACAACAGTACAGCTTTTGCAGCATTTTTCTGAGAGGGACAAACACCCATTTTGAAAAAAGGCCTTAGGACCACAATGCAGCACCTAGCTGAAGATAAGTGGAATAGTATCCCAAAGAACCTTGTACTTTGTCTCTCTGTTAGTGCCAATGGAGGTTAGAGGTGCATTTCAAGGCACACTGTCAAAGATACCCACAGAGGCGTCAAACAAATTCCTTAATTCTGCTTGACCATATTTTTTTGTCAGCTCTTGAGTCTTCATCCAAACATTAAAGGGAAAGTGGTTTGATTTCCAGGTAACTGCTTTATATATTTCTGTCAGAGGTACATTTATTAACCAAGCAGATGCCGCTCTGATTTGTGCAGAATGACCTGGGGTTCCCTAGCACAGGGTTGTTAGTTAAAGGCTAACAGTCAGAGAAGCAATAAACTATCCATCTAACAATGGATTGCTTGGAAGTAGTCATACCGGCCCACAGTGAGCCACAATTAACAAACTTTTTTGGATTTGGGCATATTCTTTGTTTAATCTAAGTAAAACTGAGGGACCCTTTTAACATCCAAAGAATATAAGGATCTTTCCGCTGGAGACATTGGATCACTGAACAATATTGTGAACAAGCTGCCCTGATTTATCTGAAACTCTGATACTTCTTTGGACATTAAAAGAGGGATGCATTCTCAGCACTACTCTATTGCTAAGAAACACTATGTGTGGCTCCCCTGCTGAAAGAGCTTGAATTGTACTGACCCTTGTTGCAGAGGCAATGGCTACTAAAACATGCGTGAAAGGTGCTGCAAAGAGGCCTTTTGTGTGGGCTCAAACAACAGAGGCATTTGTTTTGACAAAACTAGATCTAAGTGCCGGAAGAGAAGGGGAGGGCTAATTAGAGGAAATGATGTTTTCAATCCTGCTAGGAAATCTAATACTGATATAGCGAATAAAGATTTCTTTGAAGGTCTCTTTTTATATGGTGTATTGGCAGCAAGCGTTAAAGAGAAAACGTTGTAACTCTGATTTGGCCAAATGAAGAAAATAAGTTATAACTCGTGCCTTTTGAAAGAAAACAGGGTCATGGCCATTGTCAAAGCACCATATAACAAATCTCTTGCCCTTGAATGCTTAGGATGCTCTGGTGGACAAGCGTTTGGCTTCACTGAGAATGTACATACAGGCTGATAGTAAATTCAAATGTTCGTGTTGTATGCATCCTCAAAAGCAGTGTCTGTTTTCATAACAATTTCTTGTGTTGTTTGACAGACAGGTGAAGTAGCTTTGAACCACCACTGTCTTGGCCATTCTGGTGCTATTGACATAACTGTGGCATTTGAGTGTCTCAGCTTGGTTAGCACTGTTAATATAAGGGGGATATCGGAGAAAAGGCGTGAATATATCTTCCTGAGCAAGTGATTATAGGGGAATCACCCTGAGATTTTGATTTCCATGCCCTCTAAGTGTAATTGGGGCATTTTGTGATTCTTTCTGTTGACAAGATGTCTATGTCTGGGAAGCCCCAGTCCTGAAAGTTTTCTAATATGACAACTTCTTCTAATTCCCACTCGTGATTTTCTTGGAAAGATTTTCTTAATAGGTTGGCTTAACAGTTCTGCACACATGTCAGGTGAATTGCTTGGATTGTCAGCCCCCGCCTTAGGTACAAATACCAAAGCGTTTGGGATTCTAGTGATAGAATTCTGGACTCTGTGCCTCCTTGTGTTTTGAGGTAGTGTACTGATGCAGGATTGTTCATCTGCACTAAGATTCTGCTAATTTCTTTGATAGAAAAAAAGGCAATGATGCTAGATTGACTGCGTTTAATTAAGACATTTATGTAGTAGAGATGTTTTTCTGACTACACACCTTGCATAGTTAAATCTTGAAAATGAGATCCCCAACCTGTTAGAGAGGCATCCGTGACAACTGATTGACTTGGTAAAGCGGGATGGAAGGGGCTTCCTTTTAGGAGAGTCTGTTTGCAACAGCACCATTTTAATTATTGTTTCACTTGTAGAAAAAAGACGGCCTGTCCTCCTTCCATTGGGACCACTGATCCTTTAGGCATTGTTGTAGCAGGAACATTTGGAGATGTGCATTGGGCATCAGTTATGTACATATGGCCATGCACCCTAAAAGGGTAGAGATCTGATAAGCTGTTGGAAAGGCTGTCCGTACCAGCTGCTGATGTCTGCAAAATGATAAACACTCATCTCTGCAGGACACACTTCTCCCTTTTTGTTGTTTATCATTGCTCCTAATTAATTGAGTATCTGTACAGGCATTGACTTTTTGATGTTGATATGCAGACCAAGGCTATATAACAGCTCTGGCTGCTGAGCTACAGACAAACGTAGGCCAGCTTTTCAGATTTTGTCTTGATCAATTATTCATTCGGGCATGGGTAAATGTAGATCTTTTTTCCTCAAAGGTAAGTGGCTACCACTGCTATGCACTTGGAGGACATCCTTGGAGCTGATTTCAGTCTAAAAGGTAAGGACTCTGTTTTGGAAATAAGTCTTACTGACTAAAAGTCTGAGAGATTTTCTATGTTTTGCTGCTACCAGAATGTGAAAATAATCATCTTGGAAAACCATTAGAGCACATCTAGTTACAGCTAGTCTCCTTTGATAAGCCGTGGATAAATATGATGCTAGGCTATCATCCTGAATGTCTCTTTTTTGATCTATTTGTTTGCTTGCCTAAGATCTAAAAGTGGCCTGAACTCCTGTTTTAGACCTACTTGGGGACCTAAGGTAGAATGAGCCTTGTTCCGATGGTTTGTTTTGTTACAAAGTCTATGTGTTGCCGATTTTACCATCAGTGGTGCTAGGAATGTTTCTTCTGCCAGCTCTGCAAACTGGGCACCAGTGGGAGAATAGTTCTCAGACGGGCTGTGGGTCGCAATGTCTCCATAACGGACACTGCTGTTTACAGGTCCCCCATTTGTATAGTATGTTTTGTGGCTCCTCTTACTTGTACATCTTGAAATATTAGAATGGCATCAACTGGGGACGTCCGCACAGGTGATGCCAAAAAAGATGTTGGTGTGTAAGAAATAAAGGAGTTATAAAAATGAGCCCTCGATGTTGGAAAAAAAAAAAAAAGATGATCTTCCGTTTCGCCTATAAGTTCGAGCCGTGGTGATTTATGAGGAACTGACAGTGTTTTTTGTGTTCTATACAGTCCAGGTGACAAAGATGTGCTTTTTTGTGCTTTGTAGTGGTACAGATCGTTGAGGCATTACTGGGACCGAAAAAATGGGTGTCCTTGGAGGAAATTGCAGAAGTTCAAGCTGCTCTTGAACCGGCGCTTCAGCTGGAAACACAATTCTTGGAAACAAATCCATGCGTCCGTTCTTCTCTATTTATTATTTGTTCACAGATCATAACGGACACTCGGATTAATTTATCTTCAACATATTTTTCAAACTCGTGGATGTGGACTTGAAAAATTAAACAGACTGGACTGGGAGTTGTTCTTTGAAACTAGTGAATGCTACATTTTTTTCCGTGTAGTAATGGACAGTTTTGAAATACCTATGACTGCAGGGACACAGTTAATATCGGCCCAGATATCTCCATCGTATTATTATAATTATGTTTGGATTTAATGTTATTCCAACCCAGGATTTAGAAGTCCCCTATTCCTTTTATATTGTGTACAACCATCACCAGGATGATGGTCCTGACAGACAGCTATGCAGGACCAAAACATCAACATTTTAATCATCGTTGGATTTAACAGAAAGTTGTTAATAATGCACTCTTTTTTCAAGCAAGTGGAGGCTTGTATCGTTTAATACTTTTTTCCTCAATGTTTTGTTTGTTCCCCTAGTCTTCTGTGTTACTTTATATGTATAGGTTGTAGGAACTGTTTTTTTTTAATAGATAAGGGGCAAATTGGTGGGGTTTAGAGTGGAGTGTCTAGGTTGATAGATAATGAATGGTATTTTGTTTTTAATAGGGAAATTGCTCTCAAAGTCTTTTTTTCTATCATGTATCAACATTTATGGGATCGTATGATCCACAGAAGAATAATGTTGCTTTCTATACATATCTTTACAAATAACAGTTAAATCCCTAAGAGACAGCTTTTTCGTTTTTGACATATCTGTACCTGACAGGCACCTTTTCCCTATTTGTTTTACCTAACAGAGAGGGAAGGTAAAAGGTAATGGAAGATACTATTGCACATATTGTGTGCTAGAAGCAGCAAAGTGGTCTTCTGCCTTTTTTTAAATGTGGTTGCTTGCCTCTCAGAAAAACATATCAGAAAAGCTGTACGGTTTTTATACTGGATGAAGTGCCATCAGACTGTTCACAACAATGAGGTATTTACCTCTCCTTATAGCCTGATTCTCATAAATGAAGAAACTGTTTTTGGATTCCTGGCCATAGGCAGGAATATTCTATGTTTATGACCATCAGTGAGGATTCTATGGTGCAGAAGCATAGTAAACATTAGAAAGGAAAGATACCAAGTGCAAGGTCTGCACCTGAAAAAGTATAGAGACGAAAATACATATGTGAGAGAGGTGGAACACAGAGATATGGTAGTGACATTTAATAGTCACAGAAGTCTAAATGAAGCAGATGTCAGTGTTCTGCAGAGGAAGTGTGTGTCTATAACAAGAGGTCCAGGGCTAAAATTCTTTGGGAAGGCCCAGAAGGAACATACAGACGTTCTGCTTTAAAGAAAGTAAGAGTAATGGTGGGCACAATCAGTAACAGAATAAACCAAATACCTGAGAAGAGCATTAATAGGTGATAGAAATGTGAGAGTACATATAGATCGAGAAACCAATTAGAGGACTGTGTGTGGGCGAAGGCCTGAAAATAGGAAGGTAAAATGGGCTTGGCAGGATTGATTTGCTATTATTGTGCAATAATCTTAAATACAACAAATAATACATTTGTAAATGAAGTATTACCTTTCCTGGCAATACAGTACCAACAGATGGAGAGATGGTGACGGGGGCTTCCTCTGGCACGTGAAACTCAAAAGACGTGGGTCCCACCGGGGCGATGCTGCCTTTGCCAATCCTTGCCACAGCGTGGTTAAACTCATTACTGCTGGTGTGCCCATTGATCACAAACAGGGTAGCAGTTGACACATCGTTCAGACTTGTGGCAGCAAAGCAAACTATAGACTGGGAAAGCTCCAGAGGGGGGTGGACGCCTATGGCCCTACACAGCACCTTGAATTGCCTGAAAAAAACATAGACCATATATAAAATCAGTTTGTGTTGTTCAGTATTTTATATCTAGAGTCAAATAAACAAATACAGGTATTACCAGATAGTAAAATGACAATAGGGAATTATTCAAGGAATATGAGTTTATGAAGGATGGCATTGCTTGACAGTGCTGAATCGGAGAGTGCAGAGCTGCTATTGAGTGGTGGTACACCATGCTCTAAGGCATGTATCACTTTCAAAGGATGCTTTATATTCATTCATGTTTTTTTTACTGTGGCACCGAACTCAATGAATGCTCCGGCACAGAGCTTCCACATTTCTCCATACCAAATTTAGAGGCAAGTAGGAAAGCACCTTTAGCATCATCGGTAAGGAGTGGTACTCAAAGAAGGAAAGTAGAGATGTAGATTGAGCTACATGGAAACCAAACACACCTTTTGGAGGAACAGATGTCACTAACACTGTCTTACTCTTGTGAAACAAGCGCCTTGAGACCCGCACAGGTGAGTAGCGCGCTTTATAAATGTTAATGATTTGATTAGATTTGAAACACTGTGCATGGTTCTTTGGGACTAAGGACTCCCTCCAAGATTTGAACTGTTTTCCACTTTGAAAGATGCTTTTAATGAACGTCGCTAAAATAATGATTTGCATGTGTACTCCAAAGCAATGTCAGGTCCAATATGTTAACTTTACAATTGTATTGCTTTTTGCACACATGAAAGCAGGGGCACTTCTGATGCTTTTTAAAATGGAATGTTAAGATGTAGAACTGTAGAATCAGAACATCACTTGCTAAAACGCAGCTCTCCGGAAGAATTTAGAGATACATCTTCTGTGATACATCATTCTTTTTTTGCCCATCTTCTTGAAGTCCTTGGGTCCATTTTATCACATTGTGTGGGAATGTACAGTGCTACAGCATTTGTGGGTGGCGGTGGTAACCTATCTGGGCGAAATGTGTGGGGATTCCTTGACTGCCTCGAAAAAGTGGTGTCTCCTGAACATCTGGGATTAAACAGACTTGCACCATATAGAGCTGGGGGATAACACTGGAGTTAGCTGTAACTGAATGGAATGTTGCAAGATTGTGGGGTGGTGAGGCTGGCTGACTGGAACCGTGATATCGTTGGTGTATGCTGGCAGAGCGAGCGGTCTATGAAGGATGCCCCCAAAAGTAGGCAAGGGTATGGGGACATTTAAATACCTATAGGGCCAACATTTGTGATGAACTCACCCCTGTCAATTTTGAGGAACTGCCACCTAATTCGGTCGACTTGAGTTGAGCATCGCTGTTAGCAGTGTTGAGGAGTGATGGAAAACAGACCTGTTTGATGCTGAAATGATTATGATGTCAAAAAAATTAACAGTGTACAGTTTTTTAAATCTATATGTGTATTTATTGAAATGCCAATAAAAAGATCTGTTGAAAAAAGGTAATCACTGAAGTCGCATTCCAGTCCATCATGATTTTGGCCTCAATGCCACTCCACCTAGAAACCAGCCTCTGTCCTGCTCCAATACCAACAATCCATCCTGAACTGCTTGGCTGGGTCACCTCCAGGTAGGATATGTTATGAACTGGTGAATTATTTGTTAGTCACCTAAGTGAGGTCAACAGGCTATATGTAAGGTATGGATGAGGACTTGGATGTACTCCTTAGTTAATAACCTACTGTAGCAATGGACAAGTTACTTATCTTTGGTAATGCCTTTTCTGGTAGAAACAACATCTAGTTGCAGATTCCTTACCTTAGAATTTCCCCCGAAGCGTCAGTCTGGATCCGGAGATTTTTCTTGCGCAGTACCCCTGCGCGCTGTTAGGTGGCATCGATCAGCTCTGCATCTGTCATCAGCGTCGTCTGAGCCTGATAGGATGTTGCAGGTTTTATACTGGCGCCACCCTGGCGTGCTGACATCAGTTTCTTTTTACGACTTTCCACGCCAGAAGCTCAGGGCCATGAAGAACACTATTCATTGGTGCGTCAAAACTAGGGCCTTGAAAGGGAGTCCCTGTACCTAGAAATCAGTTTGCAGAGCGGGGAGGATGGGTGGGTCAGTAAGGAATCTACAATTAGATATTGTCTCTACAGATAAGGCATTATCGAAGGTAAGTAACTTGCCCATCTGATAGTAGCATATTGCTTACCCTAGAATAGACACCCAAGCAATACCATCCCCGGAGGTGGGTCTGGGAACTAAGATAATACTAGAAAGTCCTGCAGGACCGAACAGGCACACTGCCCGTCCCTATGGACCTGACTGTCCAGGCAGTAGTGTGTGCAAAGGTACCCACGTTGCCGCCTGACAGATGTCCAGGAATGGAACTCCGAGTGCTAAAGCAGTGGTTGCAGCTTTAGCTCTAGTAGACTAAGGACGCAAACCTTTCAGTGGCTGCTTCTTACTCAATGAATATCACATTTTAATGCAGAGTATGACCCATCTCGAGATGGTTCTCTTCAGCACTGCCTGACCTTTCTTTGTACTCACACAACAAACAAAGAGTTGAACATCCACCCATAACTCTTTGATATGATCAAGGTAGATCTCCAACGCTCTTTTTGGGTCCAGGCCCTCCCCTGCTGCTACAAAAGAAGATGCACATGAAGAGGCATTCGGATAGGAGGATCAAAGGCCATGCTCAATAGCTCAGGATACCAGGCTCTTCGTGCCCAGTCCGAAACCACAAAGACCACCTGGGCCAGGTCGTTCTTGATTTTCTTGAGAACTCTGGGCAGAAGTGGTATGGGCGGAAAGGCGTACAGGAGGGTGGAGCTACACTACAGGAGAAAAGTGTTGCAGAGCAAGTGCCGCCTTGGAAACTCCACCACACAATACTGCTGACATAGCACATTCCGTGCGGAGATGAACAGATCTAACCAAGGCTCTCCCCACTGCTGAAAGAGACCTTGCGCGACCTCTGGACGGAGATGCCATTCGTTATAGACTAAGCATTGTTGGTTTAGTTTGTCTGCTCTGACATTCAGAGAGCCTGCCAGATGTTGAACCACCAGAGAAATGTCCTGTTCTTCCAGTCACATCCAGAAGTGCAGAGCCTCTTGACAAAGTGTCCATGACTCCACTCCGCCCTGCTTGCTGCAGTACTGCATGGCAGTAGTGTTGTCCGTGAACACCTGCACTACCCTCCCTTTGAGAGAGGGAAGAAATGCTTTCAATGCTAGTCTGATCGCCCGGAGCTCCAACAGGTTGATGTGGAGTCCAGACTCCGCCGGAGACTACACACCTCTGATCTCTGCTTCTCCCAGGTTGTCACCCCATTCCAGGAGTGACCCATCTGTCAGTACTGACAGATCTAGTTGGGAAACAGAGAGGATCTGCCTTTGACCCAATCGCGGTTCGTTAGCCACCACTGCAGATCTCGCACAGTTCCCTCCGGTCTGGGCCATGTCGGAGAGATTCCCCTGATGCTGAGCCCAACTGATACTTCAGGTCCCACCCCAGAACCACCATACGCTACCTGCAGGATGCAGGAGGCCATGAGGCCTAGCAGCCTTAGAGTCATTCTCATTGAAATCCAGGATTAAGGCTGAAACATCGGTATCATAGCCTGAATATCTTGAACTCGCAGCTCGGGAGGGTAAGCCTAAAACTGCACTGTGTCCAGAACAGCTCAGAGGAAAGGGAGCATCTGAGAGGGAGCTAGGAGTGACTTCTGCACATTTACAGTGAACCCCAACGAATGCAAGAGGTCTGCCGTAGTCTGAAGGTTGGAGAGGACAGACTGGGGCGAACCCAACTTTAACAGCCAGTCGTCCAGATAGGGGAAGACTAAAGCCTTTAATCTGCGCAGATGAGCTGCGACCACTGCTATCACCTTGGTGAACACTTGAGAGTAGCTGATAAGGCCAAAGTGGAGCACGGTGAACCACAAGTAACGTCTGTGGGCAGGCAGGACGGGAATGTGGAAGTAAGTGTCCTGCAAGTCTAATACTACCATCCAGTCTCCTGGGTCCCAGGCACATAGAACCTGAGGCAGAGTGAGAATTTTGAACTTCTCCTTCTTGAGGAAGAGATTGAGTCCCCGAAGGTCTATGTTAGGGTGTAGGATAGGGCAGAGTCCCTTGTCCTTTTTGGGCACCAGAAAGTAGTGGGAATAACAACCCTGCCTACTACTAACAAGGGACCCTCTCTCTATGGCTCTATTGGCCAAGAGAGTTGAAACTTCCTCGCGGATAAATGGCAAGTGATCTTCTGCCATCTGATCGTACAATGGTGGCATGGATGGAGGAGTAGTCTCGAAGGGGAGGGAGTAGCCCCCTCTGACTAACTTCAAAACTCACCTTTCTGATGTGATGGATTGTGAGTGGAGCAAATGATGGCAAATCCTGTCTCTGACTGGTCCCTGGTGGGAAAGAGTCAGACTAGGAAGGTTTGGAGGGAGTTGCAGAGGTGGGGTGGGGGGATAAGTGGGTGGGGACTGGCCAGACTGCTGGCTCCCTGATCCACGAGGGTTGTGGGTTCCACGTCCCCTGCCACGCAGAGGCTGTCAGCATGTGCGGCACAGTGGCTGGACGGGAATGGACATGGCGAGTCACCCCATCCATAGCCAAGAAAGGGGTAAAAAGCAGACTGAGGAGGGCAAGGGCCGGCTGCGAGGCCCAAAGACCTGGCCAACGCACAAGAATCCTTGAAGCGCTCAAGCGCAGAGTCTGCTTTTTCTCTGAAGAGACGGGTGCCATCAAAGGGCATGCCCATAAGGTTAGATTGGACATCCGTGGAAAAGCCAGACTTCCTCAACCAGGCGTGGCGCCAAAGGGCCACCATCGTTGCAACTGATCTGCCCAGTGAGTCAGTCGTGTCCAGTCCACATTAGATCATGAACTTTGCTGTGTCTCGGGTCCAGGAATGGATCTATGGGTGCCCCTTACAGCCAAGGCCAAAGACGCTGGCCCCAAACCCAAGGGGCCCCTTCCAACCAAGCAGGGCCCAAAGGCACTCCAGTGCAGTTGGACTGCCTACAAATGAGGAGCATGGCCCCATAAAACTCTCCGAGTTGGACAGGGGTCGCTCCAGCTCCTGGAAACTTGGGGAGACAGGGAGCCGTCCCAGCGCACGCTCCGCCGAACGACGACACTCCCTTTCCCCTGTCTCGTTGGCTGATGGAAGGGGCAAAGTTGAAAACGTTTGTTCTTCTTCAACTTGTGGCTCGACTTAACCGATTGTTCCAAGGACTTGGATTGGGACAACGATGAAGGGAGGGCTCTGCGACCGATCTCAGGACCTTCTTCGTGACTGAGATCGGAATCTATGCGGAGCACTGCGCCCAGCCACCAGGAGTTTTAGGGACCGCTCCCCAAAAGCTTTCGGATTCATGGCCCAGCATTGGAAGCATGACTTCAGGTCATGGTCACGCTCCAGACACCAAAAGCACAGGAGGTGCAGATTCGTCATGGACATCGCCTGATGGCAGGATCCGCAGGGCTTAAACCCGGACGCACCAGGACTGCAGACACTCAAAAATATTCAACAAAAAGTCAAAAAAGAACAGGGGGGGTGGGGCTCTTTCTTCAGATCAGCGCTGGCTGGCAAAGAAAGCACACTGGGGTGGTGCCCCTATGGGACCCACAATGTCATATCCGGGGTGGACAACGCAGATGGCAGACGTGGAACCGATTGACGCCACTTAACAGCACGAAGGGGTATTGCTTGAGAAAAATCTCCAAATCCAGACTAACGCCTAAAGGAAATTCTGAGGTAAGGAATCTGTAACTAGATGTCTCTATCAGATAACATGATTTCTGATTATTGCCTACATATTCCGTTTTTCAATGACTACATAGGAATAATGTGGATGGGAGGAAATCTATGGGTTTCAGAGTGGGGTTAGGATAAAAGATATATTGTATAAGTGCAAGCACAGAACACTAGACATGTTTTGAATTAAAGAGAATGGTAGCCAGAAACCACAGGCTTATTATTAATTTGGAGAATCAGATCAGATGACACAAGATCGCAGTTTGGAGTAGGGAGTGCAATCGGAGCACAACATTAATTTTTTCTGGTTTGGTAAGTATGGTGGCTATACATCAGGCAAGTTTGGATTTCACAGTGGGCTGGCCAAACAAGGTATGCATCCATATGCGACTAAGATTATAATGATCCTATTTTTAGTGTATTCCTTTAAAAAATATTTAATGCAAACTACATTTGGTATTTGCATATTAAATTCCAGATTAAGAGTGAGATTAAGTTGTATCCCCATGAGGAATACCGCCTAATCAACCACAAATGATCAGTGTTCTCGCACTGAGATTTCCTGTGTGCCAAAATGAGCTCTGATTTTATCAGGGAGAACATCTAGCAAGTAAAGGTACAGAAGATTGTAGTGCAAGTGCAGCCCATCCCTGTTCCCCAGATCTACACCCCATACAATACTGCCCTTTGCCAAGCAACATCTCTTCATCCTTCTCCACTCCACAAAATGATCCCAAGCTCTAATTTACCACCCGCTGAAAGCATGGTTATTCCTCATACACTAGGGATTTGTTTGTAAAAGGTGGTGTTTGAAAGGCCATATTTTGTGGGGCATACCCAACCAGATTTTTTACCTTCTTTCACTGAACCCCTTTTTGTTGCCCATAGGACTTGCCACACATTTTACTCATGCTGAGCAGTGATAAAAACTGTGGTAAAGTGCTTTTGCTCTCCTGTTAAACACGGTAGAATGACATACTCCCGATTGGAACATTTAATTTAATAAGCCCTTATGGGCATATTGTACTACATGTACCTTGGGCCTGTAAAATGCTGCTGGTGGGCTGCAGCATGACCTTTGCCAACCATTAAAGTAGCACTATGAAACTTGTCTCCAGGAATGCACCTGCAGCCTGGGTATGCAGTTTTAAAACTGCCATTTTGAGCAGGCAATGCAAACATTTTGCAAGGCCTAATCCTTCCTTTTTAGTATTTATAAGTCACCCCTAAGGTAGACCTGAAATGTCCATAGGGCAGGGTGCGTGGCAGCATTTTAAAATTAGGGCACATATATTTAATTTTTTGCATTCCATGACAGTGAAAAACCTCCAAAGTTGGTTTCCACTTTGGCAAGGCTGGCCCTCCTGTACGAAAAACACAGTCTTACACTATAACAATTTATAGTGCTTAATTTCAAGTTGGGAACAGCTAGAAAACGGTTTAAGGACTCATTTTAATAGTAATTTAAAATTCAACTTAATGGTCAAGTCGGATTTTATATTACCATTTTGAAAATTACACTTTTACAAAGTTGTAATTTTCCTGCCTAAGCCAAAAGGGCATTGCTGCCAGTGTTCAGTGTCGGCTGACTACTGCTGGCTCCCCTGTGATGAGATGTGGATTGCTCTCAGACAGTGGACAAAGGGCTTAAGTGTGGGAGGTGTTTTTCTTTGTTGATCAGGGTGGCCTGAGAGGCTGGGCCATGTCCCTTCCTGAGCTTCAAAGAATGCTTACTCTGTCACTGGTAGATGTAGCTCACTCCTAGGCCTACCTCCGTTTTGTCTTGCTAATCAGCTTGGCTCCAAACCAAGAGCTGCCCCAGAACTAGTTTGAAGTGACCACAAGGAAAATGTTGCCCATTATCATTGCGACACCTCTGGGTGGGCACAGGGAGCTCTGTCTAGCAGAAGAAGGAATCTGTCATATTGAATTTAGGTAGGAAGGAGCACTCTAGGATAGTTTAAAACATACAGGAAGGCCCCCAAAGTGAGTAGGGTCACACATGGAAGCTTTACCCCTATTGGTTAGGGAGTTTTCCCCAGCAACACCGGGCATAAATGTGGCAACCAGAGTACCACCGGAGAACACCCCTAGTCCTGTGAAGAATCAGAATCGCTGCTGTCTGAAGGACCTGAATGAAAACTGGACCTGCTTATCCTGAACCCCAGAGATGACTCCAAGGTTCAGTTGGCTCACCTCCTCCTTGAGCTAAACATCTTGCAGAGACCTCTCTCCCAGTAACAGCCCATCTGACCAGTTCCAACTGGACCTGCCCTGGAACCTGCAGCTGGCCATTGTTGGAGTGAGTCCCAAGCCTGAAATGGTGATCCCAGGTTCAGAACCCTCTGCTGGTGTTAGACTGTACTTCTCCTGACCAAATTGCAAAATTTTCGCCAGCATTTTCTCCACGTAACCGTTTGGAGACTGGGATCACCATCGAAGTTGAATTGTTGGTCTGATTCAACTTTCTGGTTTGTCCCACTGAGGAGAGCTGACTTCCAGAAAAGTTTCTAAGTCCAAACATGGTGGGCTCCTGGCCTGAGTGCTCCTGGTGGGTAGGGCCTCCATCTACTTTTCAGCAGGCCCCCCCCATAAGTACTATTACGCCATTGGCCAAGATACCAGAGGGTTAAGCACAGCTTTATAAAATGACTTTTGAAGTTCACGCTGATGAGGATTGTGATTATTTGTGGCGGGTTCTCACTCCCCTCAAATAATTCTCTAATTTCCTAAAGGTGGATATAGGAGTGAACACATAGACTGGAACTGCTAATTCCAGCCACCCACATCTCTGCTCCTCAATCTGCCTGACTCATAATCTGGGCCTAGGTGTTTGTGTTTTAATTTATGTGGGACAAATAATGCAGTACAGTGTGCATGTTGTCCTGGGTACCATACTTTCTTAAAATATCACATTACTGGCATCAAAGGAACTATGGGGGTTATTACAACTTTGGAGGAGGTGTTAATCCCTCCCAAAATTGACGGTAAAGTGACGGATATACCACCAGCCGTATTACGAGTTCCATAGGATATAATGGACATGTAATACGGCTGGTGGTATATCCGTCACTTTACCATCACTTTTGGGACGGATTAACACCTCCTCCAAAGTTGTAATAACCCCCAAAGTGCTTTAATGACATAGGCTTTCTGTGGCGTGGAAAGAAAAACTACTAACATTTTATAAGTGTTTAATCTGCCATTAACCAAATGAGTTTTGGACACTATGCTTGGATAAATACTGTATAGCCTTTTTGAAGAGCTTCTCAAGTTTGTTTTGAGGTAAAGGAACATAAAAACCCTAAATGGTTCAGTGCAGAGAAGGACATGGTTCATATACCTTTGCTTGGACTTCACTAACTGACTCTGATATATGTTTCAATAGTAAACGTGTGCCAATTTACCTAGCCAGAAGATATTTTATCTTTATGCTCATAAATATGGCACTCTCTACGGGGAACTTGTTTTGTAAATTAAAATCAACAAGATATGGTAAAGACATTGGATGTTAGTAGCCTTTTCACAAATTACACCATTAGGGCTGCAGAATTCAATGCTGTTTTAGCTGCCTTCCATTTAAATATAAACTCTTGCCTAAAAATATGATTGTTATCTATTCTTGACAACTGTATTCCTTAGCATCATTAAATAGCTATGTGGAATATGTCTAAGCTATGCTATCTGTGACTTCCAGTTAAAATAACTGGTAGAAAAGAATGGCAAAAATATAAATACATTTTTTTAATGGAAAACGTCAATAAGTCTTGGTCAGTTGAATTTAATTACTCCATTTTCCATTCTTTATGATATATCCTTGTGTGCAATTGTGAACTTCAGCAGAAAAATCTGATAATATTGACCTTTTGTCAGATTTGCATCAATGTCCCACGTCAGTCTGGTTGCTGAACACGGTCTTACTTACTTAGGCTGTAATAGTTTTGCATATCAGTTCTGATAACTTTGAGAAACTACAGCTAATATTTGAGGGTACATTGACAGACTATATTACTAGCAATGCTGTATCTGTCTCAAAATAACACGTGTGTAAGGCTAGAAAATTAGAACTGGCTCTATGGAGTTTTAATTGTAGGCAATAAGGGAATTTTAATGTGGAAAAGTTTAATATTTCCAAATATTGACACATAATTAGAGGAAACATTCCTGCTACAGTTATACTTTTTGTTTTGTGGCAAGGATAAATGTGAGGTGGTTTTAATAAACAGCATTAATATAGGATTTACTTTTCCTTTTTGTCCACCCCATCTGTGTGTGTACTCCCTTTTATTAAAGCAAACCAGGTATATTGCAATTTAGTTGTACTGCATGCCTTTTTTAAGCTAAATAAAATATATGATACTGTCAATTTAGCTTATTCAAATATTGATGAATCCTGTTTTTACTGTGTTGTAAAACTCAGTGAAGTTATGTTGATAAAACATTATCCATGATTTATGTGTATTGTTTGGAAGTGCAAATTGGACTTTAGTGTGGATACATTAAATTAACTCTCATAGTTCAGTATTGCATCAATGCCAACATCTTGGTAAGGCACTATGTGTTGGTTCTGTTGAGCAGTGAACCGGGGATGCAGAGTTTACGCTGGGAAAAGCATAGCGCAGTGGTGGTTCTGTAGGCAATGCATTGAACCCAAGAAGGGGGATATGGTGGTGTTGTGAGTCTTTGGAATGGGCCCGATCCCTGCAACAGCAGTAATGCATTGGTTGTGCTCGATGATGCACTGCTCATGCTGAGGAGATGCAGCGGATCTGCTCGGGAATACGTCGCTCAGCAGAGGATGCGTCGGTTCCGCTGAGAAAACAACTTAGGCCCACTTCCAAGGGTCCAGGACTTGGGTGGCACCACTTGGCAGGGTAGGCTCACAGATGACAGTGTCCAGGTGCAGAAGCAGGGTGGTTGGAAGTCTTTTATGTCCTGGAGACTTCAGATCAGGAGATCAGCCAGGTCACTCTTGGTTCAAGTGATGCACGTCCAGTCCTTCTCACTCTGGCAAAGGATCAGCAGCGCAGCACAGCAAGGTAGGAGTCCAGCCACGCAGCAGTACTGCAGAGTAGCAGTCCTTCAGCAGCATAGAAGTCCTTCTTCCTAGCAGATTATGTACAGGTCTCTGAGTCTCTGCTGCACCTGAGACCCGCCCCCCCCCACCTGCTCTGGCTCCTTAAGTGTATGGAGGGAAGGCCAAAGACAGGCACCTCCATTTTGTGTTCCTCTGTGCATCTCTCCTGTGTCCTGATACAGCCCAGTGTTCAAGGATTGCAAAGAGACCTAGGTAAGGAGCCCAAAGATATTTTCTAGTCAAATAGTATTAATTGTTCAAAAAGTGTTTGTTTTACTGTGGACTCTCTGTGTTTTCAGGCAGCCTAGCCTCTTTTAAAGTGGTGTTTGTTTCAAAATCGTTTTTGCTGTGACTGTGTGAATTCCCTTGCTAGTTTGTGGCTCCCCCCCCCCCTCTTTTTTCCCCCCCTCTGCCCCCTTTTTTTCACCCCTATTCTTAGTAAAAAGACTACATAGATCTTTCAGAGTGTGGTTTTAGGAGACTGTTTTTAATCTGTTTGTGTGATTTAAATTGTGCTTAAAAGCTGTCTGCCCCCCTGTATTATTTGCCTTAAAAAAGCCCGATTTTAGAGTGTGCGCCCAGAACTATTGCAGTGTTTGTCTCTTAAACAATCTCCCCCTTACCTGAAAAGTAGACTCTGCTAGCTTGGAAGTGTGGATTCAGCCTGTCTGTATCCAAGGAGATACTGAATAGAGCAGCAGTAGCCTCCCCCCAGGCCCCAGGGACTGGACTTAGCTGATTGGCTCCCTGAGTCTCTGCTGCACCTGAGACCCGCCCCCCCCACCTGCTCTGGCTCCTTAAGTTTGTGGAGGGAAGGCCAAAGACAGGCACCTCCATTTTGTGTTCCTCTGTGCATCTCTCCTGTGTCCTGATACAGCCCAGTGTTCAAGGATTGCAAAGAGACCTAGGTAAGGAGCCCAAAGATATTTTCTAGTCAAATAGTATTAATTGTTCAAAAAGTGTTTGTTTTACTGTGGACTCTCTGTGTTTTCAGGCAGCCTAGCCTCTTTTAAAGTGGTGTTTGTTTCAAAATCGTTTTTGCTGTGACTGTGTGAATTCCCTTGCTAGTTTGTGGCTCTTCTCCCCCCCCCCCCTTTCCCCCCCCCCCTCTGCCCCCCTTTTTTCACCCCTATTCTTAGTAAAAAGACTACATAGATCTTTCAGAGTGTGGTTTTAGGAGACTGTTTTTAATCTGTTTGTGTGATTTAAATTGTGCTTAAAAGATGTCTGCCCCCCTGTATTTTTTGCCTTAAAAAAGCCCGATTTTAAAGTGTGCGCCCAGAACTATTGCAGTGTTTGTCTCTTATACAATCTCCCCCTTACCTGAAAGTAGACTCTGCTAGCTTGGAAGTGTGGATTCAGCCTGTCTGTATCCAAGGAGATACTGAATAGAGCAGCAGTAGCCTCCCCCCAGGCCCCAGGGACTGGACTTAGCTGATTGGCTCCCTGAGTCTCTGCTGCACCTGAGACCCGCCCCCCCCACCTGCTCTGGCTCCTTAAGTTTGTGGAGGGAAGGCCAAAGACAGGCACCTCCATTTTGTGTTCCTCTGTGCATCTCTCCTGTGTCCTGATACAGCCCAGTGTTCAAGGATTGCAAAGAGACCTAGGTAAGGAGCCCAAAGATATTTTCTAGTCAAATAGTATTAATTGTTCAAAAAGTGTTTGTTTTACTGTGGACTCTCTGTGTTTTCAGGCAGCCTAGCCTCTTTTAAAGTGGTGTTTGTTTCAAAATCGTTTTTGCTGTGACTGTGTGAATTCCCTTGCTAGTTTGTGGCTCCCCCCCCCTTTTTCCCCCCCTCTGCCCCCCTTTTTTCACCCCTATTCTTAGTAAAAAGACTACATAGATCTTTCAGAGTGTGGTTTTAGGAGACTGTTTTTAATCTGTTTGTGTGATTTAAATTGTGCTTAAAAGCTGTCTGCCCCCCTGTATTTTTTGCCTTAAAAAAGCCCGATTTTAGAGTGTGCGCCCAGAACTATTGCAGTGTTTGTCTTTTAAACAATCTCCCCCTTACCTGAAAAGTAGACTCTGCTAGCTTGGAAGTGTGGATTCAGCCTGTCTGTATCCAAGGAGATACTGAATAGAGCAGCACTAGCCTCCCCCCAGGCCACAGGGACTGGACTTTTAGTTAACTTGCTCCTTATATAGGTTCCTCGTGGTTGTTGCATATGCTGTTGTGATTGGTTTTTGGGAGATGGTGTTTCATTGGTTGCTAGCTCCAGGGATGCATTTATGATTGGTGGATAGGGCTAGGATTCTGATTGGCTGTTGGTTTCTAGGGCTGTGATTGGTGGATAGGGCTAGGATTCTGATTGGCTGTTGGTTCTAGGGCTATGATTGGTGGATAGGGCTGGGATTCTGATTGGCTGTGGTTCTAGGGCTATGATTGGTGGATAGGGCTAGGATTCTGATTGGCTGTTGGTTCTAGGGCTATGATTTGGTGGATAGGGCTGGGATTCTGATTGGCTGTTGGTTCTAGGGCTATGATTTGGTGGATAGGGCTGGGATTCTGATTGGCTGTTGGTTCTAGGGCTATGATTGGTGGATAGGGCTGGGATTCTGATTGGCTGTTGGTTCTAGGGCTATGATTGGTGGATAGGGCTGGGATTCTGATTGGCTGTTGGTTCTAGGGCTATGATTGGTGGATAGGGCTGGGATTCTGATTGGCTGTTGGTTCTAGGGCTATGATTAGTGGATAGGGCTGGGATTCTGATTGGCTGTTGGTTCTAGGGCTATGATTGGTGGATAGGGCTGGGACTCTGATTGGCTGTTGGTTCTAGGGCTATGATTGATGGATAGGGCTGGGATTCTGATTGGCTGTTGGTTGTAGGGCTGGGGCTGTGATTGGGGGTCAGGAAATAGGGCTGTGACTGGTGATTAGGGCTGGGTCTCCCATTAATTGGCTAAATCAGGGTTTAAAATCGGATTGGCTAGGGTTAGGACCAGCTTCTTATTGGCCAGTAGGGCTATAAAAGGCTAGGATTCAGGGCGTCTGAGCCCGGGCGTCGAGGCAAAGGGCGGAGAGGACAAGGGCAGTTGCCTGTTTGGGCCTGTAAGGGACAGGTAGGGACTAGGGACTAGGACCAAAAATGCTGCCCAATTCTCATTCCACCAGGAATGGTTTCTACCCCAACACATCCCTCAACATGCAAACACATTATCTGCAAAGATATCCAACTCATGCATCACAAACTGACCACAGACATATTGCATTGCCCCACCACCCAACACAATACCCTACATACAACACATATACACATACACCCCATAACTACTACAGTCAAACACCTTCATACTCACAACAAACACTCCTCTGTCCCCTCCCACTAACACTACCTGCCACCGCCCACACAATACAAAACTACAACATACAATTCTCTCAGTTTCAGTCTCCCAGATACACACTCTCTACACATACTAACCGAAAACACTATCCGCTGTTCGCTTCACACAGACCGCCTGAACTCATAACAATGCCAAAACCCTGCCTTCATAAACATCATCTACACACACTCTTCCCCTCTGCTCACCAATTACACACAACCATACAATCCCCACATTTCACTCCACCACACATATTACCTCTTCCGGTCATCTCAACTAATACTTATCTCCCTGACACACATCCATCACCTCATATACACCTCATACATTCATCTCCAAAACACATCAACACCCCATCTAACACTCAAATTCCACTTAACAGCACTAACTCACATACAAGTCCCTCACCAAAAACAACTACACCAATAGCCCCTCTCATTATTCCACAAAAACAATACCAACCACAAACATCAGCACATCAAAGCAACACAAACTTACATTACACTCATCATCATACCCACTCTCACCCCCAAGACTACACAAAGGATACAAATTCCACCCTATCTCCACCCCTACCCCCCCACTCTTCACAAACACCTACCACAAGCACCCCATCCCAGCAACCTTCATTCAGTCGCCTCTCCTCCATTGCACAATTTAGAGCCTTACATCATGATCCACATGCTCCTCCACCACCCCTAACCCATACTCCATCCACACTAAACAAACGCAAACAAAATAAAAAACATGCCACTCATAGCAACCTCGCATCCCCTTGTTTGTTTCATAATAAAACTACCCTACAAAAAACACTACACTCCTCATGGCTCTCTCAGCCACCAAGTTCACCACCCACACACACAGACCCAACAAAATGCCTCCTTAACCTGCTGGAAGAGGAACACTATGTTGAAAAGCAAGACTATTGTGAGCCTCAAACAGTTAACACAACTAGCAACACTCCTGCTTCAAGCTCACATTATACTACTTACCCTTCTACTAAACAAAACAACACTACCACTAACACACCCTATCTAAACTGCCAGCTCATAAATGCTCAATCACTCTCAAAAAACAAGCACCACATCTACGACCTTCTCACAGACACACAACCTGACTTACTATTCATTACGGAAACCTGGTTGGGAGATGACATGGCACCAGTATTGCACGAAGCCCTTCCTCCAGGCTATCAAACCATCACACAAAACCGTATAGGCAAGAGAGGAGGTGGACTAGCTATTATATTCAAACAGGCAATAAACCTCAGTAAAACAGACAACATCTCCATACAAGGTTGTGAAGCCCTCCTTACCAGATGCCACCCTACTCCAACTTCCACCTGTAACTTTCTCCTCCTTTACAGACCTCCACCTAACAACTCCACTTTCCCAGATGCCTTTCTTGACATAGTCTCAAACCTTATTACACTATACTCCAATCTATGCATTCTTGGGGATCTAAACATTTGGTTTGACAAACCCAATATGCCCCATCCAAAAGCTATCACCCCTGGCCTACTCACATTGAATCTACATCAGATTGTACACAATCCCACACACATCGCTGGTCACATCCTAGATGTCATTTTTGCTAAGCCTGAACTTGTTACTATTCATAGCATCACACCAACCACCTGGTCAGACCACCATCTGATAACTTTCCGACAGACAACTCCACAAATCAACACACCCCACAACCACTTACATACATACACCTATCGACCATGGAGAAAACTCAATTTGGATCACTTAGAAACACAACTAACAGCAAACACAGATCTAGATACAATCAATTCTGTACCTAAACTTTATGAGTGGCTACAGGAAGCTTTTGATGTCCTAGTACCACTCAGAAAAACTAAACATGACAAAAGAAAACCAACACCTTGGAGAAACACAGAACTTAAAAAGATAAAGAAACAAATCAGAAAGTTGCAGCGGACCTGGCTCAAAACAAACAACAGTCAAGACAAACTGCAGCTACACAAACTTAACAGGATATACAAATCATCAATCAAAAAAGCTAAAAAAAGATACTACTCAGACAGAATTCTAAATGCTCAATCTACAACCAAGGAATTTTACAAAATTCTCAATGAATTTCGAAAACCCACATGCATGGAAGGAAGTCATCCCACCACTCAAGATTTCACAAACAAATTGGCAACTCACTGCTCAACCAAGGCAGACACATTGGACTCCTATTTAAAACAGAAGAAAACCATCAGCACCAACCCCTTTACTAAAATACCCTTTAAGAATAAACCATCCCAACCTCTACAGTCCTTCAAACAAATATCCCAGGATGAATTTATGGATTTGGTCAAAGCAAGCAGACCTTCTGGTTGCCCTTCTGACCCTTGCCCACCACAGATCTTCAAGAACATCCTGCTATCTACTTCCGCTGCCACACCTGTAAGAAGAATCATCAACAACTCGTTAACTTCAGGAACTTTTCCTACAGACCTGAAAAAGGCATACATACACCCATTATTAAAGAAAACAAATCTAGACCCGCAAGACCCCAACAACTACAGACCTATCACAAATGGACCTTTCCTGGGCAAATTGATAGAAAGAGCAGCATTCGCCCAGATGTCACAATTCATTGAAGACAATTCTATACTTTCAGACTTCCAAACTTGGATTCCGCCCAGGAAGAAGCACTGAATCGGCACTCATGGCAATCTGGGACGATCTTAAAAACACAGTTGACCGAAATGGAGTTGCTGCACTACTTCTCTTGGACCTCTCAGCTGCCTTTGATACGGTTGACCATGACACCCTAACTCAAAGACTCCACGAAGCCGGCATACAAGGGATTGCGCTCGACTGCATTACTTCCTATCTCCAAAAAAGAGCAAATATTATCCACTCACCCCCCTTCTCATCCGAACCCTACCTCACAAAAACAGGGGTCCCCCAAGGGTCAATCATCTCACCTTTGCTTTTTAACATCTACATGATATCTTTACCAGAACTGATCAATGATTTCCATCTCACATGCTACAACTATGCAGATGACACACAAATACTACTTCAATTAGAAGACCCCAAAAACATTGAAAACTCTCAAATCTTCAGTTGCCTCAGAGCCGTTGATCAGTGGATGACCAGGAGCCATCTCAAACTAAATACCTCCAAAACTGAAATACTCATATGTGGAGACTGGAAACATTATGACCCTCTGTGCGTCTGGCCTGACGATCTCGGACCGCCTCCTCAATTATCCAAGGAAGTGAAAAACCTAGGAATCACCATGGATTCCAAACTAACTATGAATGCCCAAGTAGACAAATTAGCACGCACAAGCTTCATCACCTTAAAGACTTTACGACGCATTTTCCCTCACCTCGGATTTCCACACAAGGTGCAAGCTACTATCTCACTTGTATTATCCAAACTGGATTATGCCAATAGCCTCTACCATGGATCATCTCTATCTGTTATGAAAAAACTACAACGTATCCAGAATTCCGCAGCCAGGCTACTATTACATATAAAGCCGCAAGCCCACATCTCCCCTGCCTTGAGAGCACTACACTGGTTACCCGTTGCCAGAAGATGCACTTTCAAGCTGCTTTGTATCACCCACAAAGCTATACATGGAACAGGACCGCTTTTCATCAGAAAGAAAATTACCAAATACATCCAACAAAGAACCCTCCGCTCAAGACTGGCACCCCGCCTTAGAACACCACCATACAAGAAAAAGACTGTAGGTGGTACATCCTTCTCCGTCCAAGCATCCAAACTATGGAATTCATTACCCCCAACTATAAGAGCCACAGATAACTTTCTTGTTTTCAGGAAACTACTCAAGAGTTGGCTCTTTCCTTCATAACCACCTTTTTCAAACAACTATGAACTGCATATGCCTATGTGGATAATTATTTTTTTCAGATTATATGTATATTTCTATTTATTCATAGTTTCTTTGGAAACTAAAGCAAGGCTGTGCGCTCAGAGATCCCATAGCAGAAAAATATCTAGAATCCATCCTGGAGGTGAACTGATGATGTACTGGAGCGTAATCTGTATCTGACTGAGACGCGCGGGTTCTATCTTCCTCTGCTGGAGACACAGAGTAGAAGGTTCTCCCTTTATAAAGCACATGTAAGCTCCACCCGCTGAGCCACGCCCCGTCCACCCTCGAAGTAGGTAAAGGAATTCCCGCCTTTTACCAGGATGATGGACAGCTTTCCAAAACGACCCAATGCGTTTACCGCCGATTCCAGTGGTGCGTTGTTGATGCTCAGAAGCACAAGGACATCTCCACAAAGACGCACTAGTAACAATCACATTGCCAAAGGCACACAAGGTTGCTGGAGACGTTTACCCAGTGGCCCATCACGTACCCTTAGTGTACAATATAAACGGGGCGTATAAAACATGCTAGGTAACGCTTACTGACATACTCGTAGAAAATACTCCGGTTGGGTAGGCCACGATGCTCATTTTACAGAAACTAAACCTCAAAGGAAGCACTTCCAAATATAAACGTAGCAGGTGCCGCAGTTGAAGCTCAGCTTCTGGAAAGGACAAGCCACCCTAACTCTTGGGCTTGGCAAAGATAAAGCAAGGCTGTGCGCTCAGAGATCCCATAGCAGAAAAAGATCTAGAATCCTTCCTGGAGGTGAACTGATGATGTACTGGAGCGTAATCTGTATCTGACTGTGACGCGCGTGTTCTATCTTCCTCTGCTGGAGACACAGAGTAGAAGGTTCGCCCTTTATAAAGCACCTGTAAGCTCCGCCCGCTGAGCCACGCCCGTCCACCCTCGAAGTAGGTAAAGGAATTCCCGCCTTTTACCAGGATGATGGGGCTATGATTGGTGGATAGGGCTGGGATTCTGATTGGCTGTTGGTTCTAGGGCTATGATTGGTGGATAGGGCTGGGATTCTGATTGGCTGTTGGTTCTAGGGCTATGATTGGTGGATAGGGCTGGGATTCTGATTGGCTGTTGGTTCTAGGGCTATGATTAGTGGATAGGGCTGGGATTCTGATTGGCTGTTGGTTCTAGGGCTATGATTGGTGGATAGGGCTGGGACTCTGATTGGCTGTTGGTTCTAGGGCTATGATTGATGGATAGGGCTGGGATTCTGATTGGCTGTTGGTTGTAGGGCTGGGGCTGTGATTGGGGGTCAGGAAATAGGGCTGTGACTGGTGATTAGGGCTGGGTCTCCCATTAATTGGCTAAATCAGGGTTTAAAATCGGATTGGCTAGGGTTAGGACCAGCTTCTTATTGGCCAGTAGGGCTATAAAAGGCTAGGATTCAGGGCGTCTGAGCCCGGGCGTCGAGGCAAAGGGCGGAGAGGACAAGGGCAGTTGCCTGTTTGGGCCTGTAAGGGACAGGTAGGGACTAGGGACTAGGACCAAAAATGCTGCCCAATTCTCATTCCACCAGGAATGGTTTCTACCCCAACACATCCCTCAACATGCAAACACATTATCTGCAAAGATATCCAACTCATGCATCACAAACTGACCACAGACATATTGCATTGCCCCACCACCCAACACAATACCCTACATACAACACATATACACATACACCCCATAACTACTACAGTCAAACACCTTCATACTCACAACAAACACTCCTCTGTCCCCTCCCACTAACACTACCTGCCACCGCCCACACAATACAAAACTACAACATACAATTCTCTCAGTTTCAGTCTCCCAGATACACACTCTCTACACATACTAACCGAAAACACTATCCGCTGTTCGCTTCACACAGACCGCCTGAACTCATAACAATGCCAAAACCCTGCCTTCATAAACATCATCTACACACACTCTTCCCCTCTGCTCACCAATTACACACAACCATACAATCCCCACATTTCACTCCACCACACATATTACCTCTTCCGGTCATCTCAACTAATACTTATCTCCCTGACACACATCCATCACCTCATATACACCTCATACATTCATCTCCAAAACACATCAACACCCCATCTAACACTCAAATTCCACTTAACAGCACTAACTCACATACAAGTCCCTCACCAAAAACAACTACACCAATAGCCCCTCTCATTATTCCACAAAAACAATACCAACCACAAACATCAGCACATCAAAGCAACACAAACTTACATTACACTCATCATCATACCCACTCTCACCCCCAAGACTACACAAAGGATACAAATTCCACCCTATCTCCACCCCTACCCCCCCACTCTTCACAAACACCTACCACAAGCACCCCATCCCAGCAACCTTCATTCAGTCGCCTCTCCTCCATTGCACAATTTAGAGCCTTACATCATGATCCACATGCTCCTCCACCACCCCTAACCCATACTCCATCCACACTAAACAAACGCAAACAAAATAAAAAACATGCCACTCATAGCAACCTCGCATCCCCTTGTTTGTTTCATAATAAAACTACCCTACAAAAAACACTACACTCCTCATGGCTCTCTCAGCCACCAAGTTCACCACCCACACACACAGACCCAACAAAATGCCTCCTTAACCTGCTGGAAGAGGAACACTATGTTGAAAAGCAAGACTATTGTGAGCCTCAAACAGTTAACACAACTAGCAACACTCCTGCTTCAAGCTCACATTATACTACTTACCCTTCTACTAAACAAAACAACACTACCACTAACACACCCTATCTAAACTGCCAGCTCATAAATGCTCAATCACTCTCAAAAAACAAGCACCACATCTACGACCTTCTCACAGACACACAACCTGACTTACTATTCATTACGGAAACCTGGTTGGGAGATGACATGGCACCAGTATTGCACGAAGCCCTTCCTCCAGGCTATCAAACCATCACACAAAACCGTATAGGCAAGAGAGGAGGTGGACTAGCTATTATATTCAAACAGGCAATAAACCTCAGTAAAACAGACAACATCTCCATACAAGGTTGTGAAGCCCTCCTTACCAGATGCCACCCTACTCCAACTTCCACCTGTAACTTTCTCCTCCTTTACAGACCTCCACCTAACAACTCCACTTTCCCAGATGCCTTTCTTGACATAGTCTCAAACCTTATTACACTATACTCCAATCTATGCATTCTTGGGGATCTAAACATTTGGTTTGACAAACCCAATATGCCCCATCCAAAAGCTATCACCCCTGGCCTACTCACATTGAATCTACATCAGATTGTACACAATCCCACACACATCGCTGGTCACATCCTAGATGTCATTTTTGCTAAGCCTGAACTTGTTACTATTCATAGCATCACACCAACCACCTGGTCAGACCACCATCTGATAACTTTCCGACAGACAACTCCACAAATCAACACACCCCACAACCACTTACATACATACACCTATCGACCATGGAGAAAACTCAATTTGGATCACTTAGAAACACAACTAACAGCAAACACAGATCTAGATACAATCAATTCTGTACCTAAACTTTATGAGTGGCTACAGGAAGCTTTTGATGTCCTAATACCACTCAGAAAAACTAAACATGACAAAAGAAAACCAACACCTTGGAGAAACACAGAACTTAAAAAGATGAAGAAACAAATCAGAAAGTTGCAGCGGACCTGGCTCAAAACAAACAACAGTCAAGACAAACTGCAGCTACACAAACTTAACAGGATATACAAATCATCAATCAAAAAAGCTAAAAAAAGATACTACTCAGACAGAATTCTAAATGCTCAATCTACAACCAAGGAATTTTACAAAATTCTCAATGAATTTCGAAAACCCACATGCATGGAAGGAAGTCATCCCACCACTCAAGATTTCACAAACAAATTGGCAACTCACTACACAACCAAGGCAGACACATTGGACTCCTATTTAAAACAGAAGAAAACCATCAGCACCAACCCCTTTACTAAAATACCCTTTAAGAATAAACCATCCCAACCTCTACAGTCCTTCAAACAAATATCCCAGGATGAATTTATGGATTTGGTCAAAGCAAGCAGACCTTCTGGTTGCCCTTCTGACCCTTGCCCACCACAGATCTTCAAGAACATCCTGCTATCTACTTCCGCTGCCACACCTGTAAGAAGAATCATCAACAACTCGTTAACTTCAGGAACTTTTCCTACAGACCTGAAAAAGGCATACATACACCCATTATTAAAGAAAACAAATCTAGACCCGCAAGACCCCAACAACTACAGACCTATCACAAATGGACCTTTCCTGGGCAAATTGATAGAAAGAGCAGCATTCGCCCAGATGTCACAATTCATTGAAGACAATTCTATACTTTCAGACTTCCAAACTTGGATTCCGCCCAGGAAGAAGCACTGAATCGGCACTCATGGCAATCTGGGACGATCTTAAAAACACAGTTGACCGAAATGGAGTTGCTGCACTACTTCTCTTGGACCTCTCAGCTGCCTTTGATACGGTTGACCATGACACCCTAACTCAAAGACTCCACGAAGCCGGCATACAAGGGATTGCGCTCGACTGCATTACTTCCTATCTCCAAAAAAGAGCAAATATTATCCACTCACCCCCCTTCTCATCCGAACCCTACCTCACAAAAACAGGGGTCCCCCAAGGGTCAATCATCTCACCTTTGCTTTTTAACATCTACATGATATCTTTACCAGAACTGATCAATGATTTTCATCTCACATGCTACAACTATGCAGATGACACACAAATACTACTTCAATTAGAAGACCCCAAAAACATTGAAAACTCTCAAATCTTCAGTTGCCTCAGAGCCGTTGATCAGTGGATGACCTGGAGCCATCTCAAACTAAATACCTCCAAAACTGAAATACTCATATGTGGAGACTGGAAACATTATGACCCTCTGTGCGTCTGGCCTGACGATCTCGGACCGCCTCCTCAATTATCCAAGGAAGTGAAAAACCTAGGAATCACCATGGATTCCAAACTAACTATGAATGCCCAAGTAGACAAATTAGCACGCACAAGCTTCATCACCTTAAAGACTTTACGACGCATTTTCCCTCACCTCGGATTTCCACACAAGGTGCAAGCTACTATCTCACTTGTATTATCCAAACTGGATTATGCCAATAGCCTCTACCATGGATCATCTCTATCTGTTATGAAAAAACTACAACGTATCCAGAATTCCGCAGCCAGGCTACTATTACATATAAAGCCGCAAGCCCACATCTCCCCTGCCTTGAGAGCACTACACTGGTTACCCGTTGCCAGAAGATGCACTTTCAAGCTGCTTTGTATCACCCACAAAGCTATACATGGAACAGGACCGCTTTTCATCAGAAAGAAAATTACCAAATACATCCAACAAAGAACCCTCCGCTCAAGACTGGCACCCCGCCTTAGAACACCACCATACAAGAAAAAGACTGTAGGTGGTACATCCTTCTCCGTCCAAGCATCCAAACTATGGAATTCATTACCCCCAACTATAAGAGCCACAGATAACTTTCTTGTTTTCAGGAAACTACTCAAGAGTTGGCTCTTTCCTTCATAACCACCTTTTTCAAACAACTATGAACTGCATATGCCTATGTGGATAATTATTTTTTTCAGATTATATGTATATTTCTATTTATTCATAGTTTCTTTGGAAACTAAAGCAAGGCTGTGCGCTCAGAGATCCCATAGCAGAAAAAGATCTAGAATCCATCCTGGAGGTGAACTGATGATGTACTGGAGCGTAATCTGTATCTGACTGAGACGCGCGGGTTCTATCTTCCTCTGCTGGAGACACAGAGTAGAAGGTTCTCCCTTTATAAAGCACCTGTAAGCTCCGCCCGCTGAGCCACGCCCCGTCCACCCTCGAAGTAGGTAAAGGAATTCCCGCCTTTTACCAGGATGATGGACAGCTTTCCAAAACGACCCAATGCGTTTACCGCCGATTCCGGTGGTGCGTTGTTGATGCTCAGAAGCACAAGGACATCTCCACAAAGACGCACTAGTAACAATCACATTGCCAAAGGCACACAAGGTTGCTGGAGACGTTTACCCAGTGGCCCATCACGTACCCTTAGTGTACAATATAAACGGGGCGTATAAAACATGCTAGGTAACGCTTACTGACATACTCGTAGAAAATACTCCGGTTGGGTAGGCCACGATGCTCATTTTACAGAAACTAAACCAATAACAATAAAATACACACACACTCTTTTAAACCTGTCTGACTAAGTATTTTTTACCCATGATTCTAATTATGTATTGTATGTGCATATGTGTGTGTATTCATGTGTGTGTGTGTATAAATATATATATATATGTGTATGTATGTGTATATGTTGTTTCTGTGCCTGGCATGTTTGTGGATCATTGCATGGCTCCTGTTTTTTTTTTGGGTTGTTATACTAGATATCTATGAATTTCTGCTCTCTTTTTATCACACTTATCTACTCATCACTCTTATGTCATGTCTCTATCAAACTATCCTCCATTCTCACTCGGACTCATCCCAAATCCCTTCGACCACTTTCATCTCCTAAATATCTCTGCCTAAGCTCTTCCCTCCACCTCCACATCTAACTCACCAAACCTCACTCTACCTCTGTGACCTCCCACACAACCCTACTAAATTTTCCTGCATTCATCTCACCCCGCTCCCCTTTTATTCATCTCAAGCCTTTGGATTGAGTAAATGAAGGATAAACTCCCAATTAACACTTCTGGATTTCTTTCCTCCTCCACCCCTCCATTACTCCAGTCAATCTAACTAACAAACTCTCATATCCGCAACTCAAATTAACTCATAATAATACTAAAACTGTACTCCTTATTAAATTATACTAATCCATCACTAATTCTTGTTGGGTACCGGAGTAGCGTGCTACTCATCGAAAAGCACTTCGACGCCTCGTCAGGGGTAGTAAGCGCTATATAAATACGATTACAATTACAATTTACAATTACAGGTCCAGAAGTGTACTGAAGCAGTGGTGTCTGAGGTCCAGCGCTTAGACTGAATAGTGACTTCGAAGTGAAGGGGGGAAGGCGGGGGTAGAAATGCACAGAAGTCCCTGACTAACCACAAGGGGATATGCAGCCCTTTATATGTGGACAGGACACAGCCTAGTCAGACGTAAGGTTGTGCTCAGCTCCTCCCTCCAAACCTGCCAGGATAGCCCATCAAGTCACACCTAAGCTACCATTGTGTGTGGCTGTCTAGAAGGAATACACAAAGCACAGATGTCAGCTACCCCAGATATGTGATCAGAGACTGGCAGCAGGCAACAATGGCTAAAGTAAGAAAACGCCAACTTTTGAAAAACTGGTATTCTCAGAATTGCAATTTAATATCGACCTTCACCAAAAGGTTGAACTTTAAATTTTTATTCCAGAGAAAACAAACTTGAAAGGTCCATCTCTTCACAATTGGGAATTACAATTATAAAATGTAATAAGGGAATCCCAGTTTTATCCTATGGGAGAATTATGTTGTGCAGTAGTGAAAAACTTAAATGTCCATGTCCTACCTTTTAAATACATTGCACCCTGCCTCTGTGTTGTTGTTGCACTGGGTTCTGCCCCCGCAGTATGCTGGGATTTTTTGCTTTTCTGATCACTCAGTTTTTGGGCTTTTTACTGTGGGTGTGTCTCACTACCGGTGTCTCACCCACGGTAATCACAAAGCAAACGGACTGTGCATGTTTACCACCAATGTAAGGGTCACTTCGCTGGTTGCACGTGTACATGGGTGCACACACGTGCATGTGTGTGGACTGTGGGTGGCAGACTACTGTCATGCATAGCCCAATAGGAGCGCATAGGTAGCCAGGTGCAATGGGGACTTTGCAGGATTAGGATTCACCTGGGAAAGGCATTATGAGGGTAGTGTACACTATTAGGGGAAAGTCAGTGTGCTTTACTGTTTTATCTACAGTGGCACCCCATTACACACATAGGGAGGGAACTACTTTAGAGCGTAGTTTCAATTCCCATTTGGCCTAAATATGTAACTTCCAAATTGATAACTGTACATCTTATGGGTCATCCAGAGTTTCTACAGTGCCCTTCCTAAGCTCGGAATCAGAGCCCAAGCTGTAGAAAATGTAGTCCGTAGGAAATGGGTCTTCAAACGGTACTTTATTGTATTCCAAAATAATATCTCATCCACAGAGGTTCCCTCAGCAGCTCTGCTCCCATCCACTCCTTCTGCAGCCTCTCACTGTCTCCACTTCACAGGAATCTAGAATCTCTTTACTTTCACATTCCATCTCTTGAAAGATGCAAAGCAAGCTTCACTGTAGATACCACACAACTTTCCCCCAAAGAAAACATAGTTCTAAACTTGTAATTAACGTAAACCTAAGTTAACAAAACTATGTACATAACAACGTTACAGAGAAAGTACATTTTGAAATTTGTTAAAAGAAAGTTTTCAGCGGAGTCCTTAACAAAGATAAACAGAGGAGAATTAAACATTTTTCTTCCTAGAGACCACAACACGATTAAGGTTCCAAATTCTTCCGTCACTAACTTAGACTGCATTCTTGAACAACTTAGTGACCACAAACGGACTCCAATATTTACTCCCACTCTTACCTAAAATTGGTTTCCTAATCAAAACCCTATCTCCTACATTTACCTTGACTGCACATGCCCTTTTTGTTCTGTCAAAATATTATTTCCTCTTTTCTACTAGATTCTTTTCACAGCTTCTATCATGCTCTTCCTGAGACCAGGAGACTGCCTTATTTTTGTCCCCGGAAACCCATCCAGGAACTAACGTAGTATTAGCCTTTCTCCCCCTGAAAAACTCAAAAGGAACTGCCCCGGTGGTCGAATGTGGGGTAAAACGGTATGCTACTAGAATTTTTTTTAGACCTTCTTTCCAACATCTCCCTGCTTCCACCTCCAGTTGTACACATTCCTTTATGCACCTATTGAATCTCTCAACCATTCCGTTCCCTTCAGGATGATACAATGAGCATAACTTATGCTTGATCCCCAATTTCTTCAGATATTCCTCCATTTCCTTGCACACGAATTGCGGACCATTGTCAGTTAGAATGGAGTTGGGAAATCCTTCACGAGCAAAGATTTCTTCAAGAAGACCAATTATCCTTTTAGTTTCCACACTACTTACCACCCCAATCTCGACCCACCTGGAAAATTGATCAACTAACACTAAAATGTAACTACTTCCTGCTCTTCCATAAATTGGTCCCACAATATCCATAGCCACAACATCCCACGGTCTGTTTGACAAACTCCTGACACACATCGACGGTACTCTCGTTTTATAAATCTTATAGCTGTTGCAACAGTCTGGACATTCTCTAATTACTCTCTCTATACTTAAATCCATCCCCGGCCACCAATAGTTTAGGCGAATTCTAGCTTTAGTTTTGCTTATCCCTTGGTGACCTGTGTGTCCTAGTTGTACCATCTTATCTATCAAAGCACTTGGGACCACTAACCTTCCTCCCCGAAACAATAACTCTCCAGATACAGACAACTCATCCCTTACCTTCCAGAATCCTTTAAAAATGTCAGATTCTTTCAAACCTTCAGAATCCCACGTGTTCTTGAGTGAATGACATACACGTCGTAAAATAGGATCGTTAGCTACCGCTCGTATCCACTCATCATGTTCAATTATACCTTCTGTTATACTACACACACTAAACTCATCTTCTTGACACATGTTCAAGTCTTCTTCCAAAACAGAGGCGAGTCTAGACAAACAATCTGCTGTATTATTGTAAGCCCCTGGTACGTAAAACATTTTGAAATTAAAGTCTTGGAGATTAGCAACCCACCTGCTGATTCTGGACGAGATTTGATCCAGTCCCTTTCTCATGAAACCATCCACTAATGGCTTGTGATCAGTATAAACATGGAACTCCCTTCCCCACACAAAGTTCTTAAATTTGTTAATAGCCCAAGAAACCCCAAAGGCTTCTTTCTCAATAGTGGAATAATTTACTTCTGAGCTTCTCAGGGTTCGTGAATTGTAGACTACTGGTTTCCACTCCTTTGGTACTGGCATCAGTCATGATTACACATAATTCATTTGGATTGAACGATTTCAAGCATCCCACTTTACATAGTACACTTTTGACATTCTTAAACTCATTCTCACACATCTCATTCCACACAAATTCAACTCCTTTCTTGAGCAATCTGCGCATGTTCTCTGTTTTTGAAGCTAGGTTGGGTAGAAACTTGGCATGAAACTCAACCATACCAAAGAAAGTTAGCAATTCTTCTTTGTTCTCTGGGGAATGCAACTTCAAAATGTTCTCAATTAAGTCCTGTTTTGGTTACAACCCTGTAGAAGTAATTTTGTGTCCCAAATATTTAATTTCCTCTCTACCAAAGGAGCACTTACTCAATTTTAATGTAAGCCCATGATCTCTTAAGATACGCAAAACCTTCCTTACTCTCTCCTCATGCTCCTCTTTGGTACGAGCATACACTAAAATATCGTCCTGAAAATACTTTACACCTTTTTCTGAGCCAAATAGATTATGCATTAAACGCTGAAACACTGAGGCAGCTGGCATCCTTACAAACCTAAAAGTCCCAAAAGGTGTGATAAAAGTGGTGAGATCTCTCGACTCAGCATGCAACATCACCTGATGATAAGCTGAAGCTAAATCTAATGTACTAAAATACTTTGCTCCATGCAATAGAGTTACCATCTCCGTGATGTTTGGCAGAGGAAACTGGTCACTGATGACTGCCTTGTTGAGATTTCGCAAGTCGATACATAATCTGATCTCCCCAGACGATTTACGCGCGACTACTATGGGAGAAACCCATTCTGATGCTTCTACTGGTTCTATTATACCATCATGGCACAACCTACGTATCTCTTTTTCCACATCACCTCTCATTGATATGGGTATTGGTCGTACTTTGCATGCCATTGGTACTGTACCCTCCTTGATTTTGATGCAATGCGCATATTTGGCAAGACGCCCTAAAGTGTCACTAAACACATCCTTGAACTCACGCACAAAATCTGGTACACCTTCAGCCTTAATGTCGCCTTTGAAATTTTAAAAGTCACATTTAAAAATAGTTACACGCTGCCAAATCACATAGAAACAGAAAGGAACAGGGAAGAACACGCTCAAATGCTCTTCTCAAAAATCCTGGTTATTATTATTATTATTTTTAAATATAACTTCAAAGGAGGCAGTAATTTACTGAATGATAGAAGAACTCCTCTTCCTTGCTTGTCCTTTAAAAAAAAATATATATATGCTTCATATAGATATGAGAAGACAAATAAGACTCACCAAAATGAAAGCAGTCTTAAATCAAGGTGGATTTGAAGAAGAAGTTGAGGATAAGTTCAGGACCAACTGACTGTAGTACTCCAACGTGGGTAACAGTTGTGTTGAGATATTCTAAGAAATGTATCCCATCCTCGTCGCCAGTGTAGAAAATGTAGTCCGTAGGAAATGGGTCTTCAAACGGTACTTTATTGTATTCCAAAATAATATCTCATCCACAGAGGTTCCCTCAGCAGCTCTGCTCCCTTCCACTCCTTCTGCAGCCTCTCACAGTCTCCACTTCACAGGAATCTAGAATCTCTTTACTTTCACATTCCTTCTCTTGAAAGATGCAGAGCAAGCTTCACTGTAGATACCACACAAGCCTTATGCCACCCTGCTGTGCATGGGGAACAAAGGCCGCCCCAACACAAAAAGGGCAGTTAGCAGTACTTCTCCAAGCTCCTGAGGAGGAAAGGGATGAGGCGAAATGATCTGTATCAATCAGCCAGCTGTCACACTGTACCAGGGATGGGCCTGCTCAAGCCCACTGAACAAAGGAGATTGCCTAGACAACTGGAGCCAACACACCTGAGGGCTCCCTTTGGAATTCTAGTGTGTACGTCCCTGGCAGTGATGTCAGTGAGGGGTGGAGCTGAGACCCCCCAGGAGCTGATGTGACCAGTGGCTCCTGCTTGCTGCCATTTTGGATTGTCCAAGCATGCAGTGCAGGAGAGCTGGGAGTGAAAGGGACACAAAGTAGCTCCATACTTCCTTGTGAATCAAGCAGACTGCAACTATGATCAAGCATGACCCACCGGGACAAAGGGAAAAAGGCAGTTTTGAGGTGCACACCAGCCTCCCACTTGACGATGTAAGGATTGTATTCCAGCTTGTATAATAAATAAAAAATAACAAGACTTTAGAACACTTAAGATATCTATTTCCAGATGATGTGACCTACTCCTCTTTTACCTAATGTCCCTTCTTCCTACTGAGTTGACTGTTTTCTCTTGGATAGAAGTCACTATTCATAAATCTAAGAAACAGAACTGAGACTGTTATTTCATAAGACATTCTAGATGCATATACTATAATATATAAATATATCAGTGCAAGTCCTAACGTCTATTACCCACCTAGAGGCTAAGTCTTGAATTCCTACGCAGTAGTTTACTGCCTCAACAACAGTCCTAATGAAATATGCATTACAATGTCAGTAACACATTTATAAACCTAATTCAGTGTTCACCACCTAAATAGTAGTGTTTAGCAGTTCATCAACTTGAACACTTAAATACGTTAAATTCTTGTTTACAAGTAAATCAAACCCCGGAAATAATTATGGTGGTCATTCTGACCTCGGCGGTAAAAGGCGCCTACCGCCGGTCAGAAATCCTCCATAATTCCGCCGCGGTCGCGGTAACCCGCCACGGTCATTCTGACCCGCAGCAGCCAAACCTCTGAAAATCCGACAGCCACAACAGACCGCCAGACCAGCGGTCGGCGGAAAAGTGGAGGTGACCAAACCTCCACCGTCACGCCAACAGAAATACGCCCATGCCATTACGACCCACAAATCCACGCGGCGGTCTTTCAAACGCGGTTTTCCATTGGCGGTACACACCGCCGCGGTCAGAATACACACAAACGAACAAAACTCAGCCACATTGGACGATTTGAATTCCACACACCTGATACACATACACACACCACTCCCACACACACAATACAATATAAAACACACACCCACATCACCCACAAACCCCTACAACCAAAAATTCAGAAAGAAGCACTGAGAGACACATCAGCGATCACAGAATACCATCACACAGAGGCACACTACACCATCACCCACACAATATCCACACACACCACCACACTCAACACACTTAACTACACATACTCCACCCCACACATCATACACACCACTCCATGGCACCCCAAAGACACCCCCGCTTCTCAGACGAAGAACTCAGGGCCATGGTGGAGGAAATCGTTCGGGTAGAGCCCCAGCTCTTCGGCACACAGATCCAATACACCAGCATTGCCCGGAGGACGGAGCTATGGCAGAGGATTGTCGACAGGGTCAACGCTGTGGGACAGCACCCCAGAAATCGGGAAGACATCAGGAAGCGATGGAACGACCTACGGGGGAAGGTGCGTTCCATGGTATCCAGGCACAACATCGCCGTGCAGAAGACTGGCGGAGGACCCCCACCTCAACCCCAACAATTTACAACATGGGAGGAGGAAGTCTTGAACATCCTGCATCCTGACGGCCTCGCAGGAGTCGGCGGAGGAATGGATACTGGTAAGTTGAAGCTTCACTACTGCTTCCCCCCCACCTGCATGCCAAATCATACCCCAACCCTCACCCCCATCCTCGAACCCCACCCTCACCCCCACCCCCATCCTCACCCCCACCCTCACCCCCACCACCATCCTCACCCCCACCACCATCCTCACCCCCAGCACACCGATTCCCTGCCAATGTCTCACCATCACAACCCACACATCCCAAAACCTAGGCCTGCATGCGTCCACTAAGCATGGACACCCATCACCAAAGCATGCCCAATGCATATACACATCCCCCCCACAAGCCACCCTCACCAAAGCCCCCACACACGAATGCCAGCACTTGGGGACACGGGAACCCACAGATACACCGATATGCCACACATTGAAACTATAACCATACCTCTATACCCCTGCAGGACCCGACCGTCAACACACCGCCACGGAGGGCCCAGAATTCTCCACACCCCCCACCCAAGAGGCCGTCAGCGATGACAGCAGCTCTGTCGACCTGGACACTGATGACCAGCCCGGACCATCAGGGACCTCTGGACAGTCTGTTCCCCTCACACAGGCACAGGCCACTACAGACCCAAACCCCTCTGGGAACACCAGCACAGCTCCCACCCAGCGGGCCCATGCCTCTGTCTCCAGGGCGCGTCAATCTGCGGTGTGTCTACCACTACAGGGCACCCAGGATAACCCACCACCCCAACAACAACAGGGACCTGGGGGCAGTGGTAGTGGGCACACCGGCCAGGGGGCAGAGGCCCAGGGAAACAGGGCAACTCGGAGGGCAGCTGTGCGACAGGGGGGGACGGGCCCAGGGAACCCACTCTCCACGAGGCCCTCACCACCATCATGGGAGCATACAAAAGCTCCCAGGAGACGATGTCGACGGTACTGGCCCGGTTCCAGGAGATCCAGGTACTGCAGGAGGAACACTATCGGGGGTACAGGGAGGACATCAGAGCCCTCACCTCCACCCTGGTTACCATGGTAGGGCTGCTGCAGGACCTCATCAACACCAGGACGGACACTCAACAACAACAAAGGGCCCCTGCCACTAGCCTGGACCAAGAACAGCCAACCACCTCCGCCGGCGCTAGTGGACAGGAGGCCCCCGCACAACAGCAGCCCACCAGACCCCCACCTCCTGCAGGAGAAGAACCACCCCGCAAGAGGGCCCTGAGATCTCGCAAGAAGACAGAGTAGGATGTCAAGACCCCCGCCAGCAAAGGATACCACCTGATGTCATCCCACTGTCCCACATTGTCACCCTGTCCATCCTTGAACTGCCCATGCTCCATCTCTCCACAGGCCTCTGGACAATGCACCTGTGTGACTGTTACTCTGGACTCTGCCATGGACATTCCTTCACCATAGCCCCCACCCACTTGAAACCACCCATCCCATTTTGAGCACTGAAATAAACACCTATTTTGCACAAAACTATCTGGAGTCTGGCTGTGATTTCAAAATATTGTAATTGACATGACAGTGCAAATATGTCCTTGTACATAGTGAAGTCAACAAACAGCTGCAACAAAGCTGTAGTCCATGGGGAAACGAAGCACAGGACTCGTAGTGGGGACCCCAGATCTGAAATAGGGAGGGAAAAGCCACAACTCAGTCATCATACACTGGGGCAAATAGACAGGCAGCAGAGATGCAGGAGAGTAGTTCACATTTACTAAATTATGTTTGAATTGTTACCTGTGTCCTATTGGAAGTACTGTTCAATGATTCTGTCCCTGTTGTCTGTTTCAGCCCCGTCGTCTTCCTCCTCGTCACTCTCCACAGGTTCCACAGCTGCCACAACACCACCGTCTCGACCATCCTCCTGCAGGAAAGGCACCTGGCGGCGCAAAGCCAGGTTGTGAAGCATGCAGCAGGCCACGATGATGTGACACACCTTCTTAGGTGAGTACATTAGGGATCCACCTGTCATATGCAGGCACCTAAACCTGGCCTTTAGGAGGCCAAAGGTGCGTTCGATCACCCTCCTAGTACGCCCATGGGCCTCATTGTACTGTTCCTCTGCCCTGGTCCGGGGATTCCTTACTGGGGTCAGTAGCCACGACAGGTTGGGGTACCCAGAGTCCCCCAATAGCCATACAGGGAGTGCAGAATTATTAGGCAAATGAGTATTTTGACCACATCATCCTCTTTATGCATGTTGTCTTACTCCAAGCTGTATAGGCACGAAAGCCTACTACCAATTAAGCATATTAGGTGATGTGCATCTCTGTAATGAGAAGGGGTGTGGTCTAATGACATCAACACCCTATATCAGGTGTGCATAATTATTAGGCAACTTCCTTTCCTTTGGCAAAATGGGTCAAAAGAAGGACTTGACAGGCTCAGAAAAGTCAAAAATAGTGAGATATCTTGCAGAGGGATGCAGCACTCTTAAAATTGCAAAGCTTCTGAAGCGTGATCATCGAACAATCAAGCGTTTCATTCAAAATAGTCAACAGGGTCGCAAGAAGCGTGTGGAAAAACCAAGGCGCAAAATAACTACCCATGAACTGAGAAAAGTCAAGCGTGCAGCTGCCACGATGCCACTTGCCACCAGTTTGGCCATATTTCAGAGCTGCAACATCACTGGAGTGCCCAAAAGCACAAGGTGTGCAATACTCAGAGACATGGCCAAGGTAAGAAAGGCTGAAAGACGACCACCACTGAACAAGACACACAAGCTGAAACGTCAAGACTGGGCCAAGAAATATCTCAAGACTGATTTTTCTAAGGTTTTATGGACTGATGAAATGAGAGTGAGTCTTGATGGGCCAGATGGATGGGCCCGTGGCTGGATTGGTAAAGGGCAGAGAGCTCCAGTCCGACTCAGACGCCAGCAAGGTGGAGGTGGAGTACTGGTTTGGGCTGGTATCATCAAAGATGAGCTTGTGGGGCCTTTTCGGGTTGAGGATGGAGTCAAGCTCAACTCCCAGTCCTACTGCCAGTTCCTGGAAGACACCTTCTTCAAGCAGTGGTACAGGAAGAAGTCTGCATCCTTCAAGAAAAACATGATTCTCATGCAGGACAATGCTCCATCACACGCGTCCAAGTACTCCACAGCGTGGCTGGCAAGAAAGGGTATAAAAGAAGGAAATCTAATGACATGGCCTCCTTGTTCACCTGATCTGAACCCCATTGAGAACCTGTGGTCCATCATCAAATGTGAGATTTACAAGGAGGGAAAACAGTACACCTCTCTGAACAGTGTCTGGGAGGCTGTGGTTGCTGCTGCACGCAATGTTGATGGTGAACAGATCAAAACACTGACAGAATCCATGGATGGCAGGCTTTTGAGTGTCCTTGCAAAGAAAGTTGGCTATATTGGTCACTGATTTGTTTTTGTTTTGTTTTTGAATGTCAGAAATGTATATTTGTGAATGTTGAGATGTTATATTGGTTTCACTGGTAATAATAAATAATTGAAATAGGTATATATTTTTTGTTGTTAAGTTGCCTAATAATTATGCACAGTAATAGTCACCTGCACACACAGATATCCCCCTAACATAGCTAAAACTAAAAACTACTTCCAAAAATATTCAGCTTTGATATTAATGAGTTTTTTGGGTTCATTGAGAACATGGTTGTTGTTCAATAATAAAATTAATCCTCAAAAATACAACTTGCCTAATAATTCTGCACTCCCTGTACACGGTGTCTCTCTAGCTGTTCCATCACGTAAGGGATGCTGCTATTCCTCAGGATGTAGGCGTCATGCACTGACCCTGGGAATTTGGCATTTACATGCGAGATGTACTGGTCAGCCAAACACACCACCTGGATGTTCATGGAATGGTAACTTTTTCTGTTCCTGTACACCTGCTCCCTGTCTCTTGGGGGAACCAAAGCCACATGGGTCCCATCAATGGCACCAATGACGTTGGGAATATGTCCAAGGGCGTAGAAATCACCCTTCACTGTAGCCAATTCGCCCACCTCAGGGAAAAGGATGTAGCTCCTCACGTATTTCATCAGGGCAGACAACACTCTGGATAACACCTTCGAAAACATGGGCTGAGACATCCCAGAAGCAATTCCCACTGTTGTCTGAAATGACCCACTTGCCAAGAAATGGAGTACTGACAGGACCTGCACCAGAGGGGGAATCCCTGTGGGTTGGCGATTGGGGACATCAGGTCGGGCTCCAGCTGGGCACACAGTTCATGTATAGTGGCACGGTCAAGCCGGTAGGTCAGGATAATGTGGCGTTCTTCCATTGTCGACAGGTCCACCAGCGGTCGGTACACGCGAGGATTCATCCGTCTCCTCGACAAACCCAGCGGACGGTGCCTAGGAAGGACAACATGGAGCACACAGTCAAGCAACCCACAGGTACGTACTCACAGCTTGCACAGTAAACGATTCTCTATGCAGTGAATGGCGTGTCTGAGTGGCTATGCAAGGCCTAGGCCTGTGTGACGCAGTTGAAATTGAGCCATGTGGACCCTCGAAATGGCGGCTGCCTGACCTGTGAAGTGTGACAATGGGATGTGAGGTCAATGCGCTGGCGTGGCACACCGCGGCGGTCGGCGGGCGAAGACCGCGGCGCGAAGCCGCATTGGTTAACATTGAAGCCTATGGGTTTCAGGAGCCAATGGCGAAGGGCGCCGGCGGTGGCGGTACGCACCGCCGCGGTACGCACCGCCGCGGACGTGACCGCCATTTTCTATCTACTTATCCACTTGCGACTTGAACTTTCACAGGAGAGGACCTATACTGCAAGTGTTGCTGTGACCTCGGTCTGGAAGGGACAATGGCTGCTGCGACTGGGGAAAGGGCCCCTGCCTTCACTGGAGAGGAGTTGGAGAAACTTGTGGATGGGGTCCTCCCCCAGTATGCGCTACTCTACGGTCCTCCAGACCAACAAGTGAGTTTAATTCAATATGGATTTGGGGCCACTGGCTGGCTTGGGGGCCTGGCGGGGGGCCTGGCGGGGATGGGGGGCATGTTGGGCCTGGCGGGGGGCCTGGCGGGGATGGGGGGCATGTTGGGCCTGGCGGGGGGCATGGCGGGGGGCCTGGCGGGGATGGGGGGCATGTTGGGCCTGGCGGGGGGCCTGGCGGGGGGCCTAGCGGGGATGGGGGGCATGTTGGGCCTGGCGGGGGGCCTGGCGGGGGGCCTGGCGGGGATGGGGGGCGTTGGGCCACTGGCAACGAAAATGCAGACAAACTTGAACGTGGTATTTCTCCCTCCCTGTACGTGTCACATAGGTCCGCGCCCATGAGAAGATCGGGATTTGGCGTGCCATCGCCAAGGAAGTCCGGACCCTGGGGGTCCACCATCGACGGGGCACCCACTGCCGCAAGAGGTGGGAGGACATCCGCCGCGGGACCAAGAAGACCGCCGAGTCTCTGCTGGGGATGGCCTCCCAACGTAGGCGGGGTGCCTGCCGTCAACTGACCCCCCTGATGTTCCGGATCCTGGCGGTGGCCTTCCCTGATTTGGATGGGCGCGTGAGGGCAGCACAGCAGACACAAGGGGGTGAGTACAAGCATTATCTACTCTGTTGTCGCGCAGTGGAGGTGTCTGGGTGGGGGAGGAGGGCTGGGGGTCCCCCTAGGCCAGGGCGATATCTGTAGGCTGGGCACCCCCGTAAGCCCCTGTGTCCCCAGCCACCACCCTCAGTAGTGTGTCAGTACAGCCATCCCTGGGCCGTGTCATCCATGGGTGCAGTTGTCAACTCTAGGCGTGTAGGGCATGTTCCACGGAATGCGTAGCGGACCCCAAGTGCGCAACTTAGTGCAGGGGGCATCTGTGTCTGTCATGTCCGCTAACTGTACCGGTGATCCATGTACTCAAAATCTCTTTATTTCTCTCTCCCCCCCCCTTTTTGTTTGTCTTTCTGTGCTTGTGTGCATCAGCATCATCAGGCGGAGGAGAAGTGGCATCGGGGCAGGAGGGAGCTGCATCTCACATGGCCCAGGAGGGCCATGCCACAGAGTCTGACTGGACCAGTGAGACGGAGGGCGAGGGGAGCTCCACAACGGGGACGACTGGACCCTGCAGCGACACGGACACGTCCTCGGAAGGGAGCTCCCTTGTGGGGGTGGCACCATCCGTGCCCCCCGCCATTACAGGTACAGCCGCCACCCAGCGCACCATCTCCGCCCTCCCAGCAGCCCCTCAGCGTTCGCCCCGTGCCCGCTCTGCCAGGAAGCCGGGCATCTCCTTCGCCCCAGGCACCTCAGGCCCTGCCCCTGTTACCCCCGCTGCCCTCAGTGAGGAGGTCATTGACCTCCTCCGAACGCTCATTGTTGGGCAGACTACCCTTTTGAATGCCATCCAGGGGGTGGAGAGGGAGGTTCATCGCAGCAATGCGTACCTGGAGGGCATTCATTCGGGTCAGGCTGCCCATCTGCGATCGTTCCAGGCTCTGGCCTCAGCACTGACGGCAGCCATTGTCCCTGTCTCCTGCCTCCCTCTACTAACTCCCTCCTCCCAGTCTCCTGTTCCTCTGCCTGTCCCACCCACACCATCAGACCAGCCTGCACACACCTCAACACCCAAGAGCAGCTCATCCAAACATAAGCACCACAGATCACGCAGACATTCACACAAGCAACATTCCGATGCAGACATGCCAACAGTCACTACCACCTCTGTGACCCCCACCTCCTCGTCTCCCTCCTCCCTCCCTGTGACGTCTACACTCACACCTTCATTCACCTCACCATCAGCCAGTGTTTCCATCACCAGCACACCCTCCAGTACAGTCCGCACACGTGCAGTCACCACCCCCACTGCCATTTACACGTCCCCTGTGTCCTCTCCCACTGTGTCTGTCACCCCCTCTTCCACACCACACAAACGCAGCCACCCACCCACCCAACAGCCATCCACCTCACGACAGCCTCCCGCTCCTGCACCTGCACCCAAAGACAGCAAACTTGTCTCGCCTACAACCACATCCTCTCCCTCCACTCCCATACCCACTGTACCTACCACTATCCATTGTCCCAAGAAAATCTCTCTCTCTACTGCTACCTTCTTTCCTGACCCTGAGCCCCCCCCTCCTTCTCGTCGGGGTAAAAAGAGCACCTCAGCCACCACCAGCCCTGCAGCCCCCTTGACAAGGGTGCAGGGGTATTGGAGCCCACCAGCCCGCAGGTCTGGATCTTCGCCCAGCAGCAAGGGGACAGCCAGCCCACCCCCTGGGAAGAGGAGCAGAAGGCGGAAGGGCCGCCGCCGGAGCCCGGATTCGATATCCCCCCAGGACACTAGCCAGCCACCGTCAACAGCCACAGCTCCAAAGGGAGGAAAGGGCCACAGACTCCCGACTAAGGAGGGCAAGGGCAGCAAGGCGGAGAAGTCAGGCAGCAGGCCTGCTGCCCATGGAGGACCCGTCACAGCTGCCCAGGAGGAGCCCGCAACCCCCATAGCCGCTGCCCCGGGAGGAACCGGCACAGCTGCCCCGGGAGAGCCCACCACCCCCATAGCCGCTGCCCAGGGAGGACCCAGCCCAGCTGGCCAGGAGGGCCCCACCACCCACAGCCCAGGTGGGCATTGAAGGAGCACCATCCCCGCTGCCCAGGAGGGCACCACCAGGCAATGAGCAGTTGGCCATAGAATGTCCGCCGTCTCCAGCACCACTCCGCTGGGGACCGCCGTCTCAAGAACCGCTGAACTGGGCCCGCCGTCTCCAGCACCGCTCCGCTGGGGACCGCCGTCTCAAGAACCGCTGAACTGGGCCCTTCAAGGCAAGAACCGCTGAACTGGGCCCTTCAAGGCAAGAACCGCTGAACTGGGCCCCGCCGTCTCCAGCACCGCTCCGCTGGGGACCGCCGTCTCAAGAACCGCTGAACTGGGCCCTTCAAGGCAAGAACCGCTGAACTGGGCCCTTCAAGGCAAGAACCGCTGAACTGGGCCCTTCAAGGCAAGAACCGCTGAACTGGGCCCCGCCGTCTCCAGCACCGCTCCGCTGGGGACCGCCGTCTCAAGAACCGCTGAACTGGGCCCTTCAAGGCAAGAACCGCTGAACTGGGCCCTTCAAGGCAAGAACCGCTGAACTGGGCCCTTCAAGGCAAGAACCGCTGAACTGGGCCCCGCCGTCTCCAGCACCGCTCCGCTGGGGACTGCCGTCTCAAGAACCGCTGAACTGGGCCCTTCAAGGCAAGAACCGCTGAACTGGGCCCTTCAAGGCAAGAACCGCTGAACTGGGCCCTTCAAGGCAAGAACCGCTGAACTGGGCCCCGCCGTCTCCAGCACCGCTCCGCTGGGGACCGCCGTCTCAAGAACCGCTGAACTGGGCCCTTCAAGGCAAGAACCGCTGAACTGGGCCCCGCCGTCTCCAGCACCGCTCCGCTGGGGACCGCCGTCTCAAGAACCGCTGAACTGGGCCCTTCAAGGCAAGAACCGCTGAACTGGGCCCTTCAAGGCAAGAACCGCTGAACTGGGCCCTTCCAGGCAAGAACCGCTGGCCCTTTGGCAGACGTGGCAGGGCAGGATCTGTCTCGGGCAGGGCTGCAGGATGTCCTCTGGCCAACATGCCTCCTCCAGTGGCAGTGGAGTCTGTTATGGACTGTTTGGACTGTGGCTTTGCACTCCCCAGGATGGCCCAGTGGGCAGGCCACCCACTGTATGGACTGTTTGGACTGTGGCTTTGCTCTCCCCAGGATGGCCCAGTGGGCAGGCCACCCACTGTATGGACTGTATGGACTGTGGCTTTGAACTCCCCAGGATGGCCCAGTGGGCAGGCCACCCACTGTATGGACTGTTTGGACTGTGGCTTTGCTCTCCCCAGGATGGCCCAGTGGGCAGGCCACCCACTGTATGGACTGTTTGGACTGTGGCTTTGCTCTCCCCAGGATGGCCCAGTGGGCAGGCCACCCACTGTATGGACTGTATGGACTGTGGCTTTGCTCTCCCCAGGATGGGCCAGTGGTCATGGAGTCCCCTCGTGGATCTGGCGTCGTGTACTCAAGTGGCTGAGGTGCCCCCCCTTCCCTTCCCCCTGAGGTGCCTGTCCTTTTTACTTTCTGATGCCCCTGCAGTGTTCTCTCCGTGGAGTTCTTGTCGTGGGACTGGGCCTTGCCCCTTTGCTCAGGACCCCTGTGGTCCACGGACAGTGGTTGGACTACATTTAGTAGCTGTATATATTTTGTACATAGTTTATTTATTTATTGGGATTACTGCTGTCCATTTTTAAATATATCTGCCCGTTTAAGATCTCTTCTTTTGGTCTTTGCATTATTTCGGAGGGGGGGGTTTGTGGGTTGTGACAGTGATCTGTGGGAATGCATTGATGTGTGTGTTGTAGTGGGTGTGGGTGGGTGGGTGTGTGCCTGTAATCTTTTCCCTCCCCTGTGTCGTAGGTGCAGTACTCACCGATGTCTTCCGCGCCGCCGGGCGTGCTCCTGGTACAGGAGCAGGTATAGGAGTGCGGGGATGACCTGCAACTCGGGTTCCATACTGCCGGAATCTCGCGTGGAGTATGTGGAGGTGAGCGTTTTCCCGTTCGTAGTCTGTTTCCGCCGTGTTTTTATCGGCGGTGCTCCCGCCCCGGAAAAGGTGGCGGATTGGTGGGTCGTGATAGGGTGGGCGGTACATTGTCTGCCGCCTGGCTGTTGGCGGGGACCACCGCGCTGTTTGTTTGTTCCGCCGTGGCGGGCGGAGTGTTAATGCGGCGGGCTGTGTTGGCGCTTCCCGCCAGGGTCAGAATTGCATATTTTGGACCGCCGGCCTGTTGGCGGGTTGGCCGCCGCTTTATCACCGACCGCCAGGGTCAGAATGAGGGCCTATGTCTCTTATTTCTTGCACAAAATAAACAATGGTTGAAATCACCAACTCCTTGTATTCATAATGTTGTATAAGTTCATCAAGCCTTAAAGAAATAATAAATTGTCTCTTTTTTCCTAGTAGAAAACAAACAGCAGTGAGAATCACCAAATCCTTCAAACAACATCCATTAGATAAGTATACTTTTATGTTTTGACTATAGCTTGTATCAATTTTACCAGCATGTAGAGATCGCCCCTTTAAGTGACTGTTTTTTTCTGTTTATTTCTCAAGGATTTCCAGAAGATCAAAGGACGTCACCAGAAGAGACAAGAACTCGGTAAACCCGATGCATGAGGACATACCCGCCAGGATCCTAAAGAAACAGGGGACGCTGAGAACTGTGGCCGAGGGCACGAAAGAAGGAAGCAGGACCCCGGCGAAAACACGAGAAGGCGCCAGCACGGAAGTCTACAGGTAAGCAGCCAGTACGTAAGTACTGTGGGAGGGAATATGGGCAAGGAGTGTTCTTCACGGTGTAGCGCGCAACCTTAAAGGCTACGTGCTCCACCTTAAAGTGACCGCACCACTGAGATGCTGCCTAGAGGCGCGTATGACACCAAGATTGGCCAGGGATGCATGTCTTCTGTAACCTCTCCCCTTTAAAAACTCTTGCACAAGGGAGAGACTCTTTCTCTTGCCTGCAGATTTCTACACACTTCCCTGCTGGATCTTGGGACTGCCAACGAGAAATGGAAGGAGGAACTCCTTCACCCCCACTCAGGACCAAGGAGTCTGCCAAGTTGACTGCCGGCCAGTAGGTCTCCCCCCCCCCCCGGGCCAGTGAGGCTGACCCCCTTACACTGCCTGAGGACTAGCTGTGGGAAAGCCCTGTACTCTTCTGCTTCCATCAACAAAGAACCAAAGAAGAACTGGTGCAGGGCACCAGAAAAAAATGCTTTTTGAGGACTGTACTGCTTGTTAACTGAGACGGGTTGCTGAAACTGCCCCTGGTGGATAGAGCTCATCACCAGGAGTAAAATGAGCCTAGGAATGTCCATATCGGCCCAACGGGGTCTGAGGTACTGCATCTGGAAGTCTGGTGACCTTTGACCATTTCCTTCTCAGAGCGCATGGAGCTCAGCTGCTGGGCTGGTACAATGTCCCCGGAGTGGGCCAGGGTCTGGAGGACGGCACATGGAAACTGCTTATATTTTTGCTGTGGAGAGGACATGCATGGGGCCCCCTCCCCATTGCTCTATCTCACCCAGGGCCCCCCATGCACCTGGTGGATTCTTATTCCTGGGGCTGGGACCCCATCCCCAGACCCCTGAGTGCTCAATGATGCAAAGATGCGCTGTCGGGCTCCCTGCAAAAAAGGCCCTGTTACAAGGGCTGAGGAAGGGGGGGGTACTGCTGCACCCCATGCCCCCCAAACCCCACCCTGACCTGTGTGAACCACATTCACCATGCCAATGTCTGGAGGGAAGGGGAGACGGCCACACTCTGCACGTCAAATAACAGCTATCGGCTTCTGCAGCAGCATGAGATCGGGTTGTCAGCGCGGGGAGCAGACGAGGGTAGCCAGGGTGGGCTCCCTGCGCTGCCCTCCAATAAGGACAACAAATGGGGTGCCCAGGTGGAACCAGGCCCCCACAAGAAAACAGGAACACAGCACAAGGCTGGTACAAAGGGAAAAGGCAACAAATGCAAACCTGAAGCACAGCAGGAGAGCCACTACTATAAAATTCACAGTTTCTAGAAAATCACCCCATATTGCCTCGCATGGCCTTGCTGTTGGAATCCTTTTCAGCCCATATCTCAGCTTGTTGTGGTCCCAGGATGACAGGACCACCATTAATCAACTCAGCACCACACAGCCTTTCTGCTAAAAGTACTTTCAGAGTCCTCACCCTAAGCTGGAAGGGCTTCAACATTATCACCTCCCCTGGATTTCTGGTATCTTTTAAAGCACTATGGCTGGGGCTTTTGCCCTATAGCTCGGAGCATTTCGCCCTCTAGGGACATGTCACATAGTACCACTTAACTAGGGATTTATACGTAAGTTAAATATGTCAACTGGGGATAAGACAATATTACCATGTTTAGAGGAGCGAGCACAAGCACTTTAGCACTGGTTAGCAGTGGGAAAGTGCACAGAGTCTTAATACCAGCACAAACGACGAGAGGGGAGGAGGCAGGCAGAAAGTTGCATGGAAGACCTCCCTAAGGCTGTCAGGTGTAACAGTGCCAAGCTAGTTTACTCACCGATTGATGGCCGATTTGCAGATGAGATCAAAGCTGTATTCCTTCGCTTTCATTGCTTTGAAAATTATATCAATTTTTATGGTTTCCAGTGGCAAAATGGTACCAAACCCATCATTTGGTTGAATGTCTGCACACTGTGAACAAAAAATACAATAACTGAATGAATCATATTATACAGGTCAAGGTGTTATTCATTTTAAGGATCATACAATGAAGAAAGAAAGATATTAAAAACCGTATACCTCATGCCATTCTGTAGGCTACATTCATACATTTTCCAGTATTATCATGTTATCCGTATTCACAGCAGTGTCCAATTATATACTGAAACTACGTCCCTATCCATCACTGACTATAGTGCTCCGCTACGCCAGCTATTATCAGTTTAGACCCTCTCGATTTAGTTATCTGTACTCCAACTATTCCCTTGTTCTACCTTAATCATCAGTCATAATAACTGTTATCTTTTCAGCTTCAGCTGTCTATGCACCACATATTATGCAGCCGTCACCTACACATCCCTTGCTAATACACACCCAGATACTCCAGCTACTACCTGCCTAGCTCCTTCTGTCTAAGCCTTTATAATGCAGCTACGACCTGCTGAATTATCTCTCCATATTTTAGCTACCACTAATGACATAAAATAATGTCATCACGACTTGTTCAGTCCCTTCTGAAAAAACTCTACAAACACAGACACATTAAGAACAGTTAAGATTTCTATATCTGTTTTAAAGAAATGATTCTCAATTCTATAAAGAATACAATCTGTACCTCTGGGATGCCCACAAATCCAAACTCCTGCGGCAGGATGGACTTATTGGTGAGTAGCACTGTAGCCTGCACAGCCTCATATATGGTACAATATCCAAAATCCACTTCAGCAGGGCTGATTTCCAAATCAGAGGTTGTGACAATGGCGTGGACAGTGAATGGTACAGGTCTGGTCTGCAGTAAAAGAAGTACCGTGACACAAATTTCAACATTGGTAAAAAAAAAAAAAAAAAAAACAGACTTAACACATTTATTACAAGTTTGCCTCTGTAAAACAATCTCAATATTACAAATAGTTTTAAGGGCAAGTGTTTGAGGCCTACTGGAAGGTGTTTGAAGGGGTCTTTTAAAACATGTATTTCTCATTATCCTTATAGCAAATAGGAATTAATGTGTGAATCAACAGACCAGGGACGTTCACAGTTGAGGTAGTTTGATCCCCAATTCCCCCGCTTCAGCAATGCTTTGCTAATGTGCATATTGAGAAAAACATTAAAAACAGCTTCCAATTATGAGTTTAACAGTCCACATGATATCCCCACACCAGAAAGTTGTCTTTAAAAGTAGGCAAAAGTATGGAGAAAGATTATCCAATACAAGTATCTTGTAATATTAACTCCTAAACAGAAAGTTTAAAGTTCCCTTTCCTCTGGATTAATGGAATGTAAATGTCTTCATGTCATAGAAGATAAATAATTTTGTCCTGTACAAAATAAGTTACAAATTAACCTGAAACCAGTGCAGTCAGGCAGAACCCAGAATCTGTCTCTAACAATACCTTTGCACTTCTGAGCCCAAAACCACTTTTCTATACAAATCATGTTGAAGGATCTTTAAACCAGAGAGGGTTGGCAGGTCAGTGTTCTGGAGTAAGGGGCTTGCGACTATAAACAAGAAGGGTGAGAAACCTGTCCATTCTCATACATAAGTATGTAAGTAGGGCATTTACATATAATCTACACAAAAAAATAAATCTCTTATTGCATGTCAGCCTACTGCTTTTAAAGGTCTTGTTCTGGGGAAAAGCATCATCAAAGGTCTTGTTTGTGGGCAAAAACTACAAAGAGAACAATTATGTTCTGAGACATCCACTAAAATTATAGTGGGAGGTTTCAACACACAATGCCAAAGTAACATATTCCATAATTCTAGCCCAAGACTTGAAAATCTCCAGCCATTAAGGGGACATTACAAGAAATGTGCTGCTGGAGATAGGAAGTCTTGCCAGAAGGCAGCTAAAATTCTTATTGATTGAGGACATGAGCAAAGTCTACAAGATATACTGATCAGGCACAGTCATCTGAACATAACACTTTGCTCCATTTTGAGCCACTGAATGTCGTGTTTAGCATTGAAGATAGCATCCTGTATTCTTAAGCCAGTGACTATGTGACTCTGGCATTATGAGTTGCTTCTATTTTTGTAACATTTTAGCAATACCCAGGAAAAAAATAGTTGAATAATTCAACCTACAGTTAATCACTGATCCTACCACCACATTTGGCGGGATTGGGTAAATATTTTAAAAAGAGAATAAAGATAAAGGAGAATGTCCTTGGCACGTTGGAGACCATGGAGAGAAGTCTGTCCAAAACAACAATAAGATTACGGACCCTTTATTTCAAAGTTAAGTTTATTAAGCCACATATGCCTATATAATCACAATACAAACATAACATATGAGATTCAATATTTTAGGTAATATTTGATCTTCTCCTTGAGAATTAACATTAATACTACATTTGGCAAACAGATGTCCTAACTGAACTTAAACTTTCATTATGCTTTTTTATTCAGATCACCATAAATTGTTCCAGCACCTGTAGGAGCAGACATTATATTTGAATTGGCAACCTTATTAATAAAAGTAATATAGTAATTTCCTTTCATTTTATTTAAAGTTTATGTTTTGCTCATTGCTTAATGTACCTATATAATTTAATCATTTAATACAACTGGAACTAGCTTTAAGAAATGCATGTGATTTACTGGTTAAACAAACTGATTGTCAAACCGATTGTTAAAGCTGCACAAACCCTTAGTATTTACATTATTATAATCCTGTGTAAATTCAAAAATTAACAAATGTAACCCCTTGGTTCTTATGGCTTATAGTTCTGTTCACATTTTCATTCCCCAAAAAACACCTAAAAGTAGATCCTTTTTTTACCAAACTACATGATTTGTGTGTTGCCTACACTGATTGTCAGTTTATTTCTCATACAGTAAAGTGCTAAGGTATTGAGCTGACACTGTAATCTAATCAGAGTATGGCTCATTAGGACCAGTTCAAGAATAAAACACTTATATCTTGTCTGTCACTGTTGGGGTGGGGGTACATTTAGAGTTATTTTAGTCGAAGGAAGATCAACTAAAAACAACATAAACAATAATGGAAATAAAATACAGCCTTCCTTTAGGCTATTTATAACTTCTATATTTCTTGTTATTTCATCCTTTGACTTATCTGCTCCAACGCTCGTGTTTTATCATGTACCCAAATTGGGTCTAAACCCTATCTGTTCCATAGGGCCGTTTCCTGAGTTAAGCCAACTTTTCCTGCACCTCAAATACAATCTGAACACAATTTCAACACAACTCTTAGATGTACACTCCAACAACAAAATCATATAGGAAAACTAGATGTAAAATATGAGCTCATAATGTGAGACTCAACTTAAAAACAAAATTAGGTATTCCATCAGAGTCTGTCGCTGTACTCTGACTGATATAAGCTATTAGTTCAATATCCTTATTTAAAGTAAGGTACGCTTATGAATAATTTGGTGACGTGTCACGGTTTACTGAAACATCCAAAGCATTTGTTACTTGGTAGAGCTCTAATATACATTCAAGTCCGTTGATGCTCTGTAATGGTGGAAGAGGTTTCTAGATGCTCTTGGGAAAAGTCCACCTTTAACAGCTTCCAGAACGTGACCATGTTTTTTCTGCTTAATAAAAATTACATAAATTGCTAAACTTTAACAGGAGCTTTGTTTCCTCAGTAGGGCTCTACATTTTTTTCATTTTGTTTCTACTTAATTGGTATCAATTTGCTAAAAGTCTTAAACTCTCTCAGTAACTTTTTCAGATCTTTCTTTGCACAGCTACTTTCATGATCAAACCACATATTTTTTTATTAAGTTTAACATCCTTTGTTGTCTCATTTAAACTACAATTTAAGGTATACTCCATGACTCAAAGATAACTAGATAAACATCTAAATCATTTTGGGCTATGTTCATGATAAGTTCCTTTACCACCATGTGTCAATTACAGACTTAATTTCCTATATATTTTATTTTTTCTTGTTAGTCTCCTTTTTAATATTTCGAATCAAGTTTTAATTTTTTTGAAGCATCTTGTTAGCTCAACCAGCTATATATTCTAAATGTCTTAATCAATTTATATCCTTGGTGAGTATCCACTGACATTATCAATTACTGACTTAGAGGATGACAAGGATATGTTGTCAAAACAATTTGTAAATGCAAAATGTAGCATTTTCTTAGCGAGTCCATTTTGCGTCTCAATAACATGACCTCAGGTTTTTTGTCTATTTTGTATCATTAGTACATTCGCATCAGCTTAAAATCATTCTCCAAAGAAAAGCAACAATAGTTTAGTACTGATTTTTTCCTTCCCATTAAGGAAGTGAAAAGTTGCCTGTGAATGTATAGTTGATCATTATAAGAAAAAGAAAGGATCATAATCTTAACACAACCAGGTATAAACTAAGTAACTATTAAACCATATCAAGTCAATTTATGCTGCAGGAATTCTCAACTGATGTCCTCAAAGCAACTTAACATCTATAAAGACAGAACAATTAGAATAAGGCACAGTAGGAACAGAAAGGAAACACATAAGAGGAAAGCATGATAGACAAACCAGAAATACAATGTGTACTAGGCAACATTTTCAATCATGCAGTTCAAAGCACTGAGAGGCATCTCTAAAATACTGCTGACTACAGATGTCCTGCAATATACCTGAAACTAAGAGGGTAATTCAGGGACAAGCATGTTTGTTTTTTAAAAGAGTAACAATGGTTGTTTGAAGAGAGTTCTGTACAGAGCCTTGTACCATGGAGAAACTAATAACAACATACAGAGCAAGCTCCTTCATAAGGCAAGTAAGGTAACCTTAGAAAAGGCCTCAAATGGCCTTATTAAGCTTTTAGTTATAGTATATATCTAATTGTCAAATAATTGGGTAATTTTTTCATGTAATTTGTCCATGAATAATTATCAAGCCATTAGATTGTGGAAATAAATATGTAATGTAAATATTTCATGGTTAGAATGAAAGAGATGTTGGGACTTTTTGCAGTGTCCACTTTACTGTGCCAGTAAATGTTATTCGCTTTAGTAGTGGCCTTAGGAAAGATTACAAGTTGCCTGTTACAGGACAGTTCTCCTTTTTGGTGATGGTGTTTTTGGACTAATTTGGTGTCTAATTGCTCCGAGTTCATTTTCTGTGCTTTTATTCTTTTGTGTTCCTGGGTGAGGGAGTAAATTTAAATTCTAAATATTACTTTCATACTTAGATTTTTCAAGGCCCTTATATGTTATATATTAATGTGTTCAAGTGATAATTTCTTTTTATTAGAACTGTTAGCATTTGATAAACCATGTGGAGAATGTTGTAGAGATTCTGAGCTGCCCGTTGTTCCAGTTAAGTTTAATTGTGTTGTTGCCTGTATGGGCTTAAAATGAACATTCTCTGTAAAGTTGAAATGAAGTTGCAGACTTTTATTAGTCTAGGAGTGAAAATGTAATAGTCTACATTCTAGTGACAGTGAGATCTGAACGCTCATCTGCATCACAGAGCAAACAACAGAGCAAACAAGGTAAGTACAGAGAGGAGTATGACAGTTACTGGGTGGAGCAGGTTACACACCTGTGAAGGGTAGAGTGTCACGTCCCTTTAACTATTGCACTCAGGTGGCACTTGTTCAATGGGCACCCTGGCTATCTGGACACAGAGGTCTGATGTTCTTCAAATGACAGTGGGTGGTTCAGCTGAAGGGCCAATATGGTCTTTGTGGTCAGGGGCCAGGCACCAGCCTGTGGGAGAACAAAGTATGTGCCCAACACTCATTGGGGCATAATACAACTCAACCAACTTTTAACACTCCTCATCTTTGGTAGTACTCACACACTCACATCCGGCAAAGGGCATCAATCTGTATTTAATCCTCTTGCTAGAAAATGGAGAGAGGTGTTAGAGGGGTCCGGCCTTGAGGTTGACATACATGAGTCAGGAATAGGCAGTAGGTCACCTAAATTGGCAAGTATTTTACAATCAACGGTCCTTACAGCAGCAAATTTAGTATCTCAGCCATTAGTAGATCTAGGCTTCATTAAGATAGGCTCTCAGCACTCCATATAGCCTACTTTCATCGGATACACAGTGAGGCCTCCTGCCTCTGGTCCATACTTATTAAATTTGTGTGCAATGTGGCTCTTCAAGTTGAAAAAGGACCTGATTACCTGGTTCAAAGAGACAACTTATATTTAGAAACAGCAGTAGTTAGGCCTCAGTGAACAATCATATTCATAACTGCACTCAAATCTATAGGCAGAAGCAATCATTTCCAAGTGCATCTCACTTTTTCCATTGTTCACTTCCTTGAAAACTAGCTTTTCAAAAAGTGGGCAGTCATACTGCTTTCCTGATGGAAGGCATTCCGTAATATTCAGTGGTTTTGTGCATCTGGCCATGATGGACTACAGCAAAGTAGGAGCTGCAGCTGGTCTTCTTGGCATATTTAAAGAAATGACAGCCCACCTCCTATGTTCAGAGGTTCCTTCTTCCAGACCATGGGCTGACCTCCTGAAGTGGTTTAATACAGCAAAGGTGGATCCAAAGTAAGCTTTGAAGAGGATGTGATTCCAAAAACAGACACAAAGCATGGCTACAATATATGCTGCAGGGAAGGGGAGATGGATTCAGCAGTGCAGGGAGAACATGCAAGTGGGAGGAGGAAGCCTGTACAGCATTCCGGGTTTTTCTCATGAGACCACGTCCACAAAAAGGACTGAGTAGTCTGCTGGACTACTAGGGCAGTTGGTATTGTGGACGCACAGATATACCCCAACCATGTCTGCAGTAGGGGCAAAAGGACTGTTGCTAGGGCCAGACTGTTAGAGAAAGGCTGAGAGACCTGGCAGTGAATTGGCTCTCCCAAAACCGTTCGAGCCCCATGCTGGCTTTGTCACCAAAAAGGCTTCTGCCATCAAAGGGCATGTCAATCAAGGATGATTGGATATCCCCCAAGAACCCAGTGGACTGCAACCAAGCATGGTGATGCCGCGCCTCCGTCGAGGTCATGGCTCTACCTAGGGAGTCTATGGCATTCAGCCCAACATTTGATGGCAAACTTCGCTGTATCCAGACCATCCAACTAAGGCTTGGTTGAGGATGGCTTGGCTCTCCTCGGGAAGCAATGGATGCAGCTATGCAACGGAGTCCCACAACACATGGGAATTTTAGGTAGCCATAGAGGCATGCAGTGTTCACCGACCACAAGGCTAGGCTGGTAGAAGAGAAAATGCGCTTCCAAAAGGTGTCCAGATTTTTGTATTCCGTGTCCTGTGGAGGAAATCTGGGTTAAGCTTGGCTGTTGACGCCTGCACAGCCAGGCTCTTAGGGTAGGGGTGCTGGGTAAGGTAGGCTGGGTCTCTAGTGGGGCAGGATGGTTGCAATCATGCAGTGCACTAGTGCCCCTGACTGAGATTTGACCAAGGTCCCCAGGAGCATGACAATAAGGACTTCAGTGAAGGGGAACAATGCTTCAGCCGAGCCCGCGCCTGGATGAAGCACCTGTGTCAAAACATTGGTCTTGACATCGGGTGCTGGCAGCTATAGGTCAAGTACCCCTGCTGCCCTGTGAATCACAGTGGCAAAGGTTGCACCCTTCTCCAAAACAGGGCCAGAGGGGAAAGCATGCCAAAGTCCAGAGACGTTTCCATGCCACTGGCAACACCCAACTACTCATACCAGTTTTCTTCTGGTTCAGGGTCCTCCACTAGGGGACCAAGCACGTCTTCCTAAATAACCCATCAGGAAGGAAGCATTTATCTGGGGGCAGTAAGTCCAGGAGTTGGTAGGGCCTGGATTGTTCCTGGCATCGATGTTGAACAGCGCCAGGACAGCATTGGCTCAGAGTCTGGATGATTATCGCCTTGTTGTCAAGCAGGGCCAGTGATGTCAGGGATGACAACAGATGGGATGGAGCTGAGATGGAGGAGGGCACCCATGCTGGTGTCAGTTTGGATCTGGGGTGGATCCAGGGGGGCCACGCTGGTGTTGGGGGGGGATTCGCCAGCAGTAATCCAGCAGGGGTAACTCTTGGCTCAATGAGGGCCGAAGGAAGAAGGTGACCCAAAGATGGCATGTATGGCAGAGGTGTTTCTAGCAGCTTAGGCTGATAGAAGGTAGCTATAGCTGAGCAGCTTAGGCTGAACTAGGAGACATGCAAAGCTCCTACTATACCACTGGTGTCATATGCACAATATCATAAGAAAATACAATACACAGATATTTGTCTTGGAGTGCTCTTGGTGCCACAGGCTCCAAGACCCACACTTTCTGCCCTGGTTGGTACTGAACCAAAACAGCCTTCTGGTCATGCCATTGCTTTTGGAGCTCTTGGCTGGCCTGAAGGTTTTTACTGGCCTTTTTCATGTACTCAGCCATTCTAGATCATAGGCCAAGTACATAGTCCACTATGTCTTGCTTAGGAGCTTTTAAAGGTTGTTCCCAACCCTCCTTTACAAGTGTTAGAGGACCTCTTACAGGTTGTCCAAATAGGAGCTCAAAGTGGCTGAAGCCCACTCCTTTCTGGGGTACCTCCCTGTAAGCAAAAAGGAGGCAAGGTAACAGGAAATCCCATCTCCTCCTGAGATTTTCAGGGAGTCCCATTATCATTCCTTTGAGAGTTTTATTAAACCTCTCCACCAGTCCATTTGTTTTTGGATGATAAGGTGTGGTGAATTTGTATGTTACACCACATTCCTTCCACATGGCCTTCAAGTATGCAGACATAAAGTTGCTACCCCTGCCTGATACCACCTCTTTTGGGAAACCCACCCTGGAAAAGATTCCCAGGAGGGCTTTTGCCACTGCAGGTGCTGTAGTGGTCCTTAGAGGAATTGCTTCAGGATATCTCGTGGCATGGTCCACTACCACCAAGATAAACCTATTGCCTGAAGCAGTAGGAGGGTCAAGGGGGCCAACTATGTCAACCCCTACCCTTTCAAAGGGAACCCCAACCACAGGCAGTGGAATAAGGGGAGCCTTTGGGGTGCCACCAGTCTTGCCACTGGCTTGACAGGTGACACAGGACTTACAAAAATCTTTTGTGTCCTCTGACATCCTAGGCCAATGAAACAGGGGGACAAGCCTTTCCCATATTTTAATTTGCCCTAGATGTCCAGCCAAGGGAATGTCGTGGGCTAGAGTTAGGAGGAACTCTCTGTATTGCAGGGGAATGACCAATCTCCTGGCTGCTCCAGGTTTAGGGTCCCTTGCCTCTGTATACAAGAGGTGGTCCTCCCAGTAAACTCTGTGTGAGTCACTGACATCCCCATTTTGCTGCTTGACAGCTTGCTGTCTTAGACCCTCTAATGTGGTACAGGTTTGCTGTGCCACACTCAGCTCCTCCCTGGCAGGCCCCCCTCCACCCAAAAGCTCAGCAGTGTCTGCTTCCAGCTCCTCTGGTGAAGGTTCTGCACAGGGGGGAAATTCTTCTTCCTCAGAAGTTGAATCATTTGTAGAGGGAGGGATAGTAGGTAGGGATTTACCTTTACTAACCCTAGCTTTAGGGAGCACTTGGTCCATTGTTCCAGGATCCAAGTCACCCTGTCCTTTTTGCTTTTTGGCCTGAGCCCTTGTCAAAGCAAAAATATGCCCAGGAATGCCCAGCATTGCTGCATGAGCATCCAACTCCACTTCTTCCCAAGCTGATGTCTCTAAATCGTTCCCTAGTAGACAGTCTACAGGTAAATCTGAGGCAACCACAACTTTCTTTGGACCAGTAACCCCCCCCCCCCCCAGTTGAGATTTACAACAGCCATGGGGTGGCTAAGAGTGTTGTTATGAGCATCAGTCACTTGGTACTGGTGACCAAGTAGGTGTTGTTCAGGGTGTACTAGTTTCTCTATTACCATAGTAACACTGGCACCTGTGTCCCTGTAGGCCTGAACCTCAACACCATTTATTAGGGGAAGTGGCTTGTACTTATCCATATTAAGGGGACAAGCAACCAAGGTGGCCAAATATATGGCACCTTCAGAGACTAACACAGCCTCTGTGGTCTCCCTAACAAGACCAACCCCAACTAAATTACCAAAAGTGAGCCCAGCTACTCCCTTGGTTTAGCTATTAGTAGGTGTGCTCCCACCACCACTGCTATTACTAGGGGCACTAGGTGTAGCAGTAGGGGTTGTGGTAGTGGGAGGCTTGGTGTTTTTCTTTGGACAACTGGCATCAGTTGTCCAATGGCCTTTTACTTTACATAAATAGCACCATGGTTTCTTTACTTGATTAGAAGAGGATTTGGACCCACCACCCCCACCAGAGTGTTTTTGTGGGCCTGATGAAGCCTCATTTTTAGATTTGTCCCCACCCTTGTCTGAAGACTTACCATCCTTCTTCTTGCCATCCTTGTCACCCCCTGTATGAACTTTTCTGTTCACTCTTGTTCTGACCCATTTGTCTGCCTTCTTTCCCAATTCTTGGGGAGAGGTCAGATCTGAGTCCACTAGATATTGGTGTAACAAATCAGACACACAGTTATTCAGAATATGCTCACTCAAGATTAGATTGTACAGGCTTTCATAGTCAGAAACTTTACTGCCATGTAACCACCCCTTCAAGGCCTTCACTGAATAGTCAACAAAGTCTACCCAGTCTTGTGAGGACTCTTTTCTGGTTTCTCTGAACTTAATCCTGTATTGTTCAGTCGTTAAGCCAAATCCATCCAAGAGTGCATTCTTCAACACTGTAAAATTATTGGCATCACTTTCCTTCACAGTAAGGAGCCTGCCCCTGCCCTTTCCACTGAAAGATAGCCATAGGATAGCAGCCCACTGCCTTTGAGGGACCCCTGTACAACACAGGCCCTTTCAAGTGCAGCAAACCACTTGTTAATGTCATCCCCCTCCTTGTAAGGGGGAACTATCTTATGCAGATTCCTAGAATCATGCTCTTTCACAGGATTACTATCTGTAATACTGCTGCTGCCACCATAGGGTCCAAACCCCAACCTCTGTCTTTTTTTTCTAAGTCTAAAGATTCCCTGTCTAGAGCCAGCTGTTGCTGTTTAAGATTCAGCCTGGACTCTTTCACTCTCAATCTATTGAGCTCCCTTTCTAACATTCTGTCATCAGGGTGGGTGGGTTGGGCATGCTTTGACACAGAAGAATGGTGTGAATGGACAGAGGGAGACCTCTCCCTATTAGTTGGCACTCTAACAACCTGGCCTGCAGGAATGACATCCCTACTGTGATGAGAGCTCACATTAGTACCAGTTATGCTAGGTGGCCTGATAAGGGGCAGGTTGGAAAGAATACCATCTCACATTCTTACTGGGGCTACCCCAGAATCAGAGTGTGAACCATCTGCTAACTTCTCAACTGATGTGGCACCTAAGGCATTATCATTTTCAATGAGCATGTTAATCAACAATTCTCTAGAGGGATTCTTCCCTACCCCTAAACCTCTATCAATGCAGAGACTCCTTGCACCTTTCCAGCTAAGGTGGTCATAAGCAGAGTTGACCAGATCAAGAGTAGGACCTGTACCAGACATGATAGAAAAAGGTTTAAGGGACAGAAAAAGAAAGAAAAAGTTTCAGAACTTTTTAAGGAAACAGAAAAAAAAACTTTTTCAACTTTTTAGAACTTTTTGAAAGTTTTAGAGGTACTTTTCAGCACTTAGTAATAGAGTAAGAGAAGAAAATCAAAACTTTTTGGTTAGGTGTACATACACTGAACTTGTTTTGTATATTTTTCTCTTATGAAAAGTACAAAATGACAAAGTGGTAAGTAGTTGCAAGTACTTATCCCACCGCTGCACAAACAATGTAAGAGGCTGGCCTGGTTTGTAGTGGGTACCAAGGGGTACTTACACTCTGCACCAGGTCCAGTTATCCCTTATTAGTGTAGAAGAGGTGTTTCTAGCAGCTTAGGCTGATAGAAGGTAGCCATAGCTGAGCAGCTTAGGCTGAACTAGGAGACATGCAAAGCTCCTACAATACCACTGGTGTCATATGCACAATATCATAAGAAAACACAATACACAGATATACTAAAAAATAAAGGTACTTTATTTTTATGACAATATGCCAAAAGTATCTCAGTGAGTACCCTCAGTATGAGGATAGCAAATATACACAAGATATATGTACACAATACCAAAAATATGCAGTAATAGCAAAAGGAAGTAATGCAAGCAATGTATAGTTACAATAGATTGCAATAGGAGCCCATAGGTATAGGGGCAACACAAACCATATACTCCAAAAGTGGAATGCGAATAACGTATGGACCCCAAACCTATGTGAGCTTGTAGAGGGTCGCTGGGACTGTAAGAAAACAGTGAGGGTTAGAAAAATAGCCCACCCCAAGATCCTGAAAAGTAGGTGTAAAGTGCACCTATATTCCCCAGAGAGCACAGAAGTCGTGATAGGGGAATTCTGCAAGGAGGAACAACACCAGCAATGCAACCAAAGTGGATTTCCGGACGAGAGTACCTGTGGAACAAGGGGACCAAGTCCAAGAGTCGCGACAAAGTCGAGATTGGGCAGATGCCCAGGAAATGCCAGCTGAGGGTGCAAAGAAGCTGCCACCGGATGGTAGAAGCTGTGGATTCTGCAAGAACGAAGAGGGCTAGAAACTTCCCCTTTGGAGGATGGATGTCCCACGTCGTGAAGAAGCTTGCAGAGGTGTTCCCACGCAGAAAGACCGCAAACAAGCCTTGCTAGCTGCAAGGGTCGCGGTTAGGGTTTTTGGATGCTGCTGTGGCCCAGGAGGGACCAGGATGTCGCTAATTGCCTGAGGAGACAGAGGGGGCGCCCAGCAAGATAGGGAGCCCTCACAGAAGCAGGCAGCACCAGCAGAAGTGCCGGAACAGGCACTACGAAGGAGAGTGAACCGGAGCCCACCCGAAGTCACAAAAGGAGATCCCACGACGCCGGAGGACAACTCAGGAGGTTGTGCACTGCAGGTTAGAGTGTCGGGGACCCAGGCTTGGCTGTGCACAAAGGAAATCCTGGAAGAGTGCACAGGAGCCGGAGCAGCTGCAAATCACGCGGTACCCAGCAATGCAGTCTAGCGTGGGGAGGCAAGGACTTACCTCCACCAAACTTGGACTGAAGAGTCACTGGACTGTGGGAGTCACTTGGACAGAGTTGCTGAGTTCCAGGGACCACGCTCGTCGTGCTGAGAGGGGACCCAGAGGACTGGTGATGCAGTCTTTTGTTGCCTGCGTTTGCAGGGGGAAGATTCCGTCGACCCACAGGAGATTTCTTCGGAGCTTCTAGTGCAGAGAGGAGGCAGACTACCCCCACAGCATGCATCACCAGGAAAACAGTCGAGAAGGCGGCAGGATCAGCGATACAAGGTTGCAGTAGTCGTCTTTGCTACTTTGTTGCGGTTTTGCAGGCGTCCTGAGCAGTCAGCAGTCGATTCCTTGGCAGAAGGTGAAGAGAGAGATGCAGATGAACTCTGAGGAGCTCTTGCATTCGTTATCTAAAGAATTCCCCAAAGCAGAGACCCTAAATAGCCAGAAAAGGAGGTTTGGCTACCTAGGAAGGAGGATAGGCTAGCAACAAAGGTAAGAGCCTATCAGAAGGAGTCTCTGACGTCACCTGCTGGCACTGGCCACTCTGAGCAGTCCAGTGTGCCAGCAGCACCTCGGTTTCCAAGATGGCAGAGGTCTGGAGCACACTGGAGGAGCTCTGGGCACCTCCCCTGGGAGGTGCAGGTCAGGGGAGTGGTCACTCCTCTTTCCTTTGTCCAGTTTCACGCCAGAGCAGGGCTGGGGGATCCCTGAACCGGTGTAGACTGGCTTATGCAGAGATGGGCACCATCTGTGCCCATCAAAGCATTTCCAGAGGCTGGGGGAGGCTACTCCTCCCCAGCCCTGACACCTTTTTCCAAAGGGAGAGGGTGTAACACCCTCTCTCTGAGGAAGTCCTTTGTTCTGCCTTCCTGGGCCAAGCCTGGCTGGACCCCAGGAGGGCAGTAACCTGTCTGAGGGGTTGGCAGCAGCAGCAGCTGCAGTGAAACCCCGGGAAAGGTAGTTTGGCAGTACCCGGGTCTGTGCTAGAGACTCGGGGGATCATGGAATTGTCTCCCCAATGCCAGAATGGCATTGGGGTGACAATTCCATGATCTTAGACATGTTACATGGCCATATTCGGAGTTACCATTGTGAAGCTATACATAGGTAGTGACCTATGTATAGTGCACGCGTGTAATGGTGCCCCCGCACTCACAAAGTCCGGGGAATTTGTCCTGAACGATGTGGGGGCACCTTGGCTAGTGCCAGGGTGCCCACACACTAAGTAACTTAGCACCCAACCTTTACCAGGTAAAGGTTAGACATATAGGTGACTTATAAGTTACTTAAGTGCAGTGGTAAATGGCTGTGAAATAACGTGGACGTTATTTCACTCAGGCTGCAGTGGCAGGCCTGTGTAAGAATTGTCAGAGCTCCCTATGGGTGGCAAAAGAAATGCTGCAGCCCATAGGGATCTCTTGGAACCCCAATACCTTGGGTACCTCAGTACCATATACTAGGGAATTATAAGGGTGTTCCAGTATGCCAATGTGAATTGGTGAAATTGGTCACTAGCCTGTTAGTGACAATTTGGAAAGCAAAGAGAGAGCATAACCACTGAGGTTCTGGTTAGCAGAGCCTCAGTGAGACAGTTAGTCATCACACAGGGAACACATACAGGGCACACTTATGAGCACTGGGGTCCTGGCTGGCAGGGCCCCAGTGACACATACACTAAAACAACATATATACAGTGAAATATGGGGGTAACATGCCAGGCAAGATGGTACTTTCCTACAGACTTGCAGTAAGGGGTCGTGGCTCAACCACAGGCACAAGAGACAGCCCAAGTGAGTATACGACACCGGCATTTGTCGGTGGCAGTCATCATAAGCTTTAAAACCCATATGTTTTGAAAGGGACATGACCCTAAGAAGCACTGGTAACAAATGCTCAAAAAAGGGTCCACAAAAGAAAATGGTAAAAAAAATAACTGTGATAGCTCTTTGGATGCGCACTGTTAGCATGGGAAGAAAGGAACTGATGTCAGTGTGCCAGAGTGGCGCATATTTTGGTAGTGTGACTTCTTGAAGGATGCTGATGGCATGGATGCGGATCCAACTGGCGTCACCTACTGGTGCGCAGAGGTCCTCCTCAAGGTTTTCTTATCCAGACTGATGCCTGGGGAATAGTCTAAGGTGAGCAATCAGCGGTTAGTAGTTTCAATCAGAAGAATATTTAATGAGTTCCCTTTCAGAACCAATGGCTTTTTAGCATATTTATATTAAAACTGTGCTTTAAAATATTGCATAGCCCCATTTTTTAAAATGTTCTTGCAGGAAAAACCCCACCACCCCTAAACCCTCCAGAAGAGGTCTGGCTCGCTTGCTTGGCTCATTTGCTACAATTCAGGGCAGTATTACATCTTCCCACTTTCCAAGATCATGTCAGCACCCTACTATAGGTGTTATCTAAAACAGACATTTGTCTGGTTTATGTTGTGTTATTAACCATGCAGTTGTAGTACTTCATCAATGTTAATTATTGTAATATCATCAAGATTAGGGTCATGTGACATCAATTCCTGGGAAGATTTGGGGTCACATGCTGTCACTTCCTGTGATGTTGGTAAGGTGACTGGGTGTGTGTGATGTCTCTTCTGCTACATCTGTCATTTTGCTGAATCGAAGCCCATATCAAAACACAGTGATAAAGCTTCAATAACAGGAAGGAATTGGCGGTAAAAAAGCAACTGAGGAGAAAAAAATAGTTAAGACAAAACTACATTTATTAACAGCAGTGGAAATGAAAGGCATCAAGTGAAAGCCAAGTAAAGAAAAAGGACTCAACATTCAAAATGCAGATCTCACAAGATGAACGTCTGTATTCAAGCATCTTTGCACACAGTAGGAAAAAACTAACTGGTTGTACTGCTTTGCGGGGCCCCTGAATAGACTGCTTGCCAGACTTGAAATGCTCATCAAATTCCTAAATTAGGTGCCTTCCTATTTCCTTTTAAAATTAGGAATTAAATAGGACTAAAACAGGCCAGTTGTAGATTTATATTAGGTATAAATAACATTTATTTGGTCTAGATAAGAGAAAATGCTGCTTTATGGTAGTCTACCTTTACAAATACTTTGGGGGATAGATATTTCTCTTCATAAAAGGTACACCAGGATCCCACACATGGACAGAGAAATGTTAGTACTTATGAACAATACAATGATCTCAGGATGGAAAACCTAATACAATCTATGTGTTTATACATAGGAAATACGTTATCGTGCTGGACACACGACATGGAAGATGCCAGGATTCTGCACTAATGAGAGGCAGCGTAAAGCATGTGCGGTTTTCAGACTGTAAACACTCCTGCTCACCTGATCTGCCACAGAAATGGTCATGGGGACTTCCAGAACCCCAGTTTCTTTATCGAAATAGGTTCCTGCATCTTCCACAAGAGAGGATCTGAAATACAAATCATACAGATAACATGTCAGCAGAGACTGTAAGACATACTTCCGGTAGAACACCATGGGAACACTAGAACTAATTCCTCATAAGTGGAACCTTCTCTGAAAGCATCACAATGACATCAAGGTTAAGAACCTTTCCATCTTCTACCACTACAGCCACAATGTGTCCATGAGAGTTGGGACTGCCTTCATGTATGAATCTGCAAATAACCGCTAAAAAGTATGAAAAAGAAAAGTTGTTTATATGAATCCATCCATGGATTTTGACTTGCAGACCCGAAACTGTCGGCAGCGCTGTCTGCATTACCCTTCCTCTGCCAGACAATCAAGAAGCTTTAACCTTCTGAGGTATCTTTTTGTTTTCTTACAGCAATATCACAGAGCACATGTCCTAAAAAAGAAGTGAGGGGACTAACCAAGTTAGGCAGTATGTAATTGACATCATTGCGTTTGACATCACAGTGCGTGACATCTCATGTAGCATCACAGGAAGTGGCATCACAACCAATCTCCTCACAGGAAGTGACATCAAAAGAAGTGACATCAGATCTTAAGACTTCACACATATTTTTAGCAGGTACAGCATGAGTACATTTGAGGGCATTACAATTTTTAAAGCAAATCAGATTTTGCGACAGGGTTGTGGCAAAAAAGTCACACAACCCAGAGGCAAAATCTGGGCCTCAGCTTATACATTTATTTTTTTTAACTCCACAAAGAAGTTGGCAACTAATGGAAACGTGGCTTAATTGGTTAAAAATCCTGCATTTTAAAATATCTTATGGGCTTAAGACATCTGTTGCAGAGATCTTTGTGTGCCCAGTAAATCTTGTGGAATAATGATAGTGGTAACATAACTCTGTAGGTTAATGTATTTGCTGGCGATATCTGTGTTTTGTCCAGTCCCAGTGGTTAAATAATAAAGCACTGTATACTAGAGAAGGATTAAAAGCCATGGGCATCACCCACTATAAATGAGAGGTAGTGGGACACTGCATGCAGAAGGATGACTAGGAATGTTCTGTATATAGCACTCTAGCTGAATCACATTCGTATTGTAGGGACTAAGGGACAGCAGAAAGTTAATATGTTGATCATATATGAACGCTTATCAATAAACATGAATGTTAATGACGGGCTCGTAGTCACCTGAAGTGCTTAAGTACTTGAGCAGTGCTCACCAAAAGACTGTTCAGGAGGATTTAAAAAATTGTAATATGACAGGGGCTGCTGTCCACAGAAGAATGCTTAGGCGTATTTCATCTCCTGTATTTTATTTTGACAGGGATCTGATGTTTTCAGGTCAACGACTGGCTTTTTATCTCTACTTTTTTAATGTACATTGTTATCTGATTTAAGGATGCATTTATTGCAAAATAAACATATTCTGATTGATTATCTAGTCCCAGTTTCGAATCAAAGTAGCATAGAGAATTAAGTTGTCTCCTGCAAAGCACACATGTAACAAAGAGATGGCAGATTTGTATTTTATGTTTATGGGTAAGTGGGTTACTGCTTTTAACACAGAGATCCTTCTGTTACTTGCAGTTCATAAATCGTAATCCTTCTAATATAACACAGTGTTCTATGATGGACATGTGACTCCTACAGCTTGTAACTCTCCGTCTTTCATTACACATCCTGTTTATACATGATTTACACATATGATTTATTGTCAATGTATGAAGTTTACGTGTGTTGTAAATCGCTCTGACACTGCATTGAGATGAGCAGCGCTATAAAAGAAATAAAACAAAATAGTGATATTTAAATTATTTGTGTAAATACTGGGACAGACCGACACATCTGACATTCTTACAGTGCATGCATATCTCTTATATATCCAGGGACTGAAAAAAGTCAAAAGCTTGCCTCTGAAGTACTTGTGATAAGCTGTGTTTTCTCCCCAATTGCATTTGCATGTAGGTATGAGGTTACAGATAGCTCCCAGCCAGGATACTCCAACAAAATGAGACCAGATGGCCATTTTTAACTTTTCCCTGTGGTTTGGGTCCAGATGGAATTTAAAATAACAAAGCTCCCTAAGCAGACAACGTGCAGGTGCTGCTGAATGTGTCCCAGTGTCTGAAAATTAAACCCGGGTCCATTCAGCATATTTCTGTGGGGCCCAACTTTTTGGCGGGAAGATGCAGAGCTTAATTTGAGCTGGTTGTTGCCGGTGAAGGCCACTGGCACTTATTTTTCTGCCTCAAATATCTACTGGCAGCAAACGAGGGAAAACACACACACAAAGACAGCCGATGACAAAGGCGAAAAACATTTTAAAGGAGAAAGCAGGGACATGCACGCATTGGATAAAGGTGCTGGGAGTGTCTGGTAGTGAATTAAAGAGACGGACATTTAATTGCACCGCTACAAACTTCTGAACAGGAGGGTCGGGCAACAGCACTCTCATTTACAAATTAAGCACTGGGTAGATGGTGTCCACCATGTTAAAAGAGGGGGTAGTCGCCGTCTAGCCGCGTGTACCCTTGACTTGTGCCCTGCAGCATCAGGTTTACTTACCAGTGGCTATACGGTAGCTGCAAGTAGAAACCTCTTCCAAAATCACTTACATGATGTCCACTTTAGCTTAGAGGTGGGTGAGCAACTGAAAGCCCGACCCAGACTGAAGCCTGAAGAGTGCCTCTGACTCAGTTCGAGGTCTCATCAGAACTTCAAGCCCATATTGCTTTCATGTGGCTTCTGCAACAACCTTCACTCTACCCTTTATGCTCAAAGAGGGATCCTTGCAGCTGAAGTTTAAACAATGAAAACAGAACCTTGCTTTCCTTCTTCGGATCTATTATTCTACATAAACAGTGATCAGCATAAAGAAGATACACAGGGATACGTTTCCTTTTTTCATGATTTAATTAAGAGAAAGAAAAAAGATCTCTCTGCATGCTTCTGCACATTCTGAGCTATAGTGTTTTGAACTCAATTTTCATTAAACTGATTCTAATATCTTTTTTCAACAAATATCTAACAGCCCTTTAGTGTTTTTAATTTTGCACTATAGATTCTACTTTTATTTTTCATGTCTGTAAGTCTCATATCTCTTTCATATAAAAACGAACACACCAAGAATGTAAGTGGTTTGTGGGATGGGTTATGGTGTGACCGTGTATTATTAGGAATATAGTACAGCAGTCATACATTATAAGGATATTGCAAGTCATCTTGGAGTTCCATTACTTTATAAAGGAACATAGCTTTTGGCCTGTATGGGCACAGAACTCCTCGGTGACTTGCAATACCTTTATAATGTATGGCAGAGGTGTACTTTATCCCATGTATATATCCACCAACATTTTGCATGACTTTGGTTAACAATGTGCTTTGAAGTGGCTGCAATGTGAAACATTCTGTGCTACAGAAAACACGTCTGTTAAAGAAAGTATGTTCTTATGCTGGAGCACTGGCTCCAGGACAGTTTAAAGCAAAACATCCCATATTTTCAACTCAAATTGCTGTGATCGAAGAGTCAAAGCAGAAGGACATGGATGAGTCAGTAATAGAAAACCTAAATCTTTAGGTTGATATCGTAACATCATTTACTTTTGTTGTTTCAGACTCCCCTATGGACACGACAGCTCTGCTCCAAATCGCAAACTTGATACCAAACCAGACAGTGAGTGTCTGCTGAGGAGACTACTCTCTTAGTACACTTTTGAGGTGTGAAGGTGCAGTTGCTAGCTTAGCATCAGGAAGTAAACTGCTCCTCTACCAGAAATTAGTGAGTGTGGCTGAAGAAGCTGCTTTCTTACTTGAGAGTTTGGAGGTGAAGCTGCTTTCATGCATGACATTACTGATGGCATGGTAATAGTAATGGACTACGTTGAAAGGCATCGAATGAAATATATCTCATACAGAATACTGCTCAAATTGAGGCAATGGGAATACCGAAGATCTCCCCAGGGAGGTATTGGGCACAATATACATCTATTAATCCACTGCGTGCCCAAAACATTTAATAGATGTTTTCTAAGCGGATTTCTGCTGAACACTTTATCGGAAACCATACATTTGTATCTTATACACTGTTTGTCCAAGCTAAAATTTTAAAATATTATCTGCGATTTGAAGATGCATTACAGGAACTTTGAATTCTCCAAGGGAAAGCAGAAGTAGTAAAAATATACTTTAATTAAATAGCTCCCAAAAATCAATATTTTATAGCGATGTGGCCAGTACGTTGACCCTTAGGAAGAAGCCAATTTGCAATCCATTGTTTTTTCTGGCACTTGGTCAAATAAAAAACGTACCCGCCTGAAACAAAATATTTTAATGAGTACTATTCGGGCTGCTCGGGAAACATAAACTACTTTGTTTTTAATGCAGCATCAGACCACCGTCCTTACTCCCAAACAGATATGAAGCCAGCTGGAACATCCCAACCTCGACAATCTGTTGAACGTGGTGTCATTAATAAATCTCTGTGCCCCCTCTGGAGAGCTGATAATGGTATCTCGGCATGGCACAAACACTAGAGATTAGGTGGATACCTCCCAGCAGTGGAACATAAATAAATCAACAGCTGTGTCTCTACAGAGTTGGTGCCTCTTATAGGGCTCAATTCAGCAGGTTTTCATACTAAAATAGGACTTGAGTGTGTCACTAAATAATAGAACGACAGTAGAGGTTACATACTTGCTGATTCATACTGCCCTTATGACAGTGAAAAATCCGATGTAACATCGATTCCTAATTTGTCTGCATTCATGTTGTGAAACTCCTTCCTGCTGCATTTGTCCTGCAGTATGACATTGGATTGTTTTAAATACTGGTTCTATCAATTACGACCAAAGAAACTACCTTATAGTCAGGCTATCAACAGTTGCCCCAATCAAATGATGTCAACAAAGAGGATCAATAAAGAGGATCAACAAAGGAGTACGGCCAAAGCCCACAGGCCACCTTCCCATTTAATACAAACTGATCATTAAGTACATCCTTTTAGCACATTACTCTTAGGAAGGCGAGGCAGAGCAGTTCAAGGCTTAAGCTGCAAAGCATACTAGCACCTAATAAGTCCATCTGCAGCCAATGCTTTTACTTTAAAAAAGAAAGAGTACTTGAATTCCCACACAGATAAATACTAAACGTATAATAACAAATGTACATATTAAAAGCCAAACCAAGATGGAGGATTCTTCAGGGAGTGGGGTCACCTCAGCTCTGGATTCCTTAGGGGTGGTCTTGGCTGGAGTGGTCACTCCTCCCTGCTTTCCCTATTTTTCCCACTGGACTTGCTGCCAAAAGTGGGACTTTGTCCGGTGGCAGGCAGCTCCACTAGCTGGAATGCTCTGGGGGACTGTAATCCGAGGCTTGAGCCTTTGAGGCTCACCGCCAGGTGTTACAGTTCCTGTAGGGGGAAGGTGTGAAGCACCTCCACCCAGGTCAGGCTTTGTTTTTTTACCACAGAGTGCACAAAGGTACTCACCCCATGTGGTTAGAAACTTGTCAGAAAGTGGTAGGCTGGCACAGACCGATCAGTCCTACACTAGCAGTTTGGCTAACATACAGGGGGAATCTCTAAGATGCCCTCTGTGTGCATTTTTCAAAAAATCTCACACTGGCATCAGTGGGGGTTTATTGTGCTGAGAAGTTTGATACCAAACTTCCCAGTATTCAGTGAAGCCATTATGGAGCTGTGGAGTTTGTAATGACAGACTCCCAGACCATATACTCATTATGGCTACACTGCACTTACAATGTCTAAGAATGGACTAAGACACTGTAGGGGCATATTGCTCATACAGCTATGCCCTCACCTGTGGTATAGTGCACCCTGCCTTAGGGCTGTAAGGCCTTCTAGAGGGGTGTCTTACCTATGCCACAGGCAGTTGTTTGTCGGCATGGCACCGTGAAAGAGGTGCCAGGTCGACTTTGCCTTTTTCTACCCACTAGCACACACAGGCTGCTTAGGCAGTGTACATGTGCTTGGTGAGGGGTCCCCTAAGATGGCATAATATCTACTGCAGCCATTGGGGACCTTCCCTGGCCACAGGGCCTTTGGTACCAGGGGTACCTTTTACAAGGGACTTAACTGTGGGTCATTGTTGTGCCAAATGTGAAAACAAAGGTACAGGTTTTGGGAAAGAACACTGGTGCTGGGGCCGGGTTAGCAGGATCCCAGCACACTCTCAATCAAATATGGCATCAACATCAGGCAAAAAGAGGGGGGGGGGGGGTAGCCATGCCAACAGTGGCACTCTTCTATATATATATATATATATATATATATATATATATATATATATATTTTTTTTTTTTTTTTTTTTTTAGAAAAGTATTCCAGAGTCCCGCATGTGGGCTAGGCATTTTGATGCTTATGACTATCAATGGAGATCTCCAGGGGAACTATTACCTTTAAGAGCTGTCAAGGTAGTGTTATAATCTAATGTATTAAAGTGAAACAAAGCATTAAGAAATAACCTATTTTTAATATGAGTCTTCAGCATTTTTTTACATCATGTTGGCTTGGCTCATGCTTTGCTCTTATAATTAAGCCAGACCTCTGATTTGGCTCTGTGCTCGCTCTGAGCTATCTGGTTGCTTCTAATATGTAAAGGTCAGATTCCTCCCCCTTTAAGAAAAAAACAGAGGGCCCCTGTTATGTACTTTATGGGTGCGAAACCAGGAAAACAACTAAATCTGAATAATTTCACAATAACCACCTACCGCATTAGATCTGAATATACAGATATGTTGAGCTAAACACATATTATACAAACCATTAATCTAATACAAACATTTCATTTATTCTTTACAAAACCTTTTATACTGTCACTTCAAAAATGAACATGTCTACATGGGTGTACAAAAACCATTTCCAACATTTACCACCTCCAGACCAAACACTGCTCCCCCCTTCAGTTCCCTGACATATGACACTAAAGAACAGTAATGCATTATCTGGTAGAGACTCTGTCTAGCTGCAGATTCCTTACCTTTGAATTCCCTGGCGTCAGCTTCAAATCTGGAATCTTTTTGCTGAGCAATACCCTGCGTACACTGTCGGTGGCATCGTTTGGATGCGCATGCATCGTCCGTCTCCGCATGGCTTCGTCAGCATGATTGGATCCGTCTGTGATGTCACGTCGCCTATAAAGGCACCACCCCAGCGCGTGTACATCAGTTCTTTTATCCACAAAACTTCCACGCCAGAAGCATAGAGTCATGGTGTAGGAAAGTAGCCTCTTTCTAGCTTGGTTACCCCCACTTTTGGCCTGTATGTCAGTGTATTTGACTGTGTTCACTAGGATCCTGCTAACCAGGACCCCAGTGACTGTGCTCTCTCATCTAAATTTGGTTGCTGGTAACATTTTATCCCCACAATTGACATACTGGTGCCCACATGCAAGTCCCTAGTATATGGTACCTAGGTACTCAGGGCATTGGGGTTCAGAGGATCCCTCTGGGCGGCAGCAGTTATTCGGCCACCCATAGGGAGCCCATGCAAAGGGTTCTGCAGGCCTGCCATCCCAGTCTGCGTGAACCGGGTGCAGGCACCACGTTTTACTACACGTCACTGCAAGTCACCCCTATGGTAGGCCCTCTCAGCCCAGAGAGCAGTGTGCAGGTAGCTGTGTGTGAGGGCACCCCTGTACTAGCAGAGGTCCCCCCATGAACTCTAGTCCCATTTCACTGGACTTCGTGAGTGTGGGGACGTCATTTTACATGTGTACTGGACATAAGTCACTACCTATGTCCAGTTACATAATGGTAACTTCGAACCTGGGCATGCTTGGTATCAAACATGTCGGGATCATACCCCAATACTGTTGCAAATATTGGAAGTATGATCCCATGCACTCTGGGGGTTCATTAGAGGACCCCCAGCAGTGCTACCACCGGTCCATCAGGGTTTTTCCCAGGCAGCCCAGCTGCTGCCACTCCTCAGACAGGTTTCTGCCATCCTGCTGCTCGATCTGATCAAGCCCACGAAGGCAAAACAAAGGATTTCCTTTGGAAGAGGGAGGTAACATCCTCTCCCTTTGGAAATAGGTGTGACTGGCTTGGGAGGGGTAGCCTCCCCAAGCCACTGGTTTGCTTTGAAGGGCACATTTGGTGCCCTTCCTGCATAAACAAGTTCACGCCGGTTCATAGCCCCCCAGTCCCTTCTCTGGCATGAAACTGGACAATGGAAAGGGGAGTGACCACTCCCCTGTCCATCACCACCCCAGGGGTGGTGCCCAGAGCTGCTCCAGAGAGTCCCTGGGTTCTGCCATCTTGATTCCAAGGTTGGCAGGGAGCTCTGGGAACATCTGAGTGGCCAGTACAGGCAGGTGACATCAGAGGCACCCTCAGATAGGTAGTTACCTGGTTAGGTGACCAAACCCCCTCTTTGAGTAGTATAGGGTCTTCCTCTGGGGTGGGTCCTCAGATTCGGCTTGCGAGGCTCCAGCAGGACTACTGTGCAACCTCTGCTTCGATTTGTGGCCTCAGGATCCACGAATGGACCCTCCAGGAACCCTACAAGCTGCAGATCCACTAGGAAGACTCTTCTGCAACATTGTATCCGGAATTCCTGCCAGCTTTACATTTCCCCGCCTGTGCATCCTAAGAAGACTGCAACTCTTCAGCCTGCACAAAAAGAAGAAGGAACCTCCCTTGGGGTGAAAGCATCCCTCCTTTGTAACTACAGGTATGTGGCTGCATCGACGACCGGCTGTGTGGATCTCCCCTCATCCTGAGTGGCATGCGTCTTGAATCACAGGTGGTGGTCCGGAGAGTCTTCCTTGGTCCTCTCTACCAGCTGTCGCACTTTGGTGGTGGTAAGTCCTTAACACTCCAAGCAAGACAGTACCCCTGTGCACCATGTCCTTTGCGGCTGCCTAGGCTTGTTTGCTTCACCTCCAAGGAGAACTTCAAGTGACGTGTACCTCCAGCCCCCAGAACTCCCTCCTGCAACTTCTGGGCCTCTCTGGTGCTGCTTGGGATGCTTCTGCGATTTCTGTGTCCCTGTCCTGTGGGACACCTGTGGATACTGCTTCTGCTCCTGGGGCCTTCTGCGACGTGCAGGATCCCCTGTGACTCCTCCTCCTGGATAGTCTCCTCCTGGACCTTGCTGGTCCTTGGCAGCACCTCTTTTCCTCCAACCGCGAGTTTGCCTTTGCCTGGGCTTGTTGGTGGAAATCCTTCTCCGACACCCATCTGCAATCCAGCTTGGGACACCTTTTGTATGCATCAGGAACTCTTCTCCAGCGTCTGTGCTGCAGTGCTGTCCTGTCTTCTTTCTTCGTCGACCAACTCCAAAAAGGTACCTCTGGGTGAGTAGTATCTCCCACTCTCCCTGGACTCAACAGAAACTTCGTTTTTTAGTACTCCCAGCTTTCCTCTACATAATTTACTTGCCTTGGTGGGGGCCCTGTGTTTGCATTCCACTTTCTTAGTATATGGTTTGGGCTCCCATTAGGGCTACTATTGCATATTACTATTTTACACTGTTTTCTAACCTTTTTATGCCCTGTACTGTTTATTAGTGTACATACATATATACACCATCAACAGACAACAGCCAACTAACCCGCTTACTAAAGGAGAACCGCACCCTGGACCCTTCCCAATTCTTATTCCACAGCAACCATAGCACCGAAACCGCCCTCATCGCCGCCACTGACGACATCAGAACCATACTGGACAGCGGCAAAACCGCGGCCCTCATCCTCCTGGACCTCTCAGCCACATTCGACACCGTCTGCCACCACACCCTACGCTCACGTCTCAGCAATGGTGGAATCCACGACAGAGCCCTAGACAGGGCCACCTCCTTTTTCACCGGCAGAACCCAGAGAGTCCGCTTCCCCCATTTCCACTTAGAGGCCACCTAAATTATCTGCGGCCTACCCCAAGGTTCGTCCCTCAGTCCGACTCTCTTCAACGTCTACATGGCCCTGCTCGCTAACATCGCCTGATCCCACAACCTCAACATCATCTCATACGCCGATGACACCCATCTGATCCTCTCCCTCACCAAGGACTCCGCCAAGACCTACCACCACGAAGGAATGAAGGCCATGGACGAATGGATGAAGAGCAGCTGCCTCAAACTCAATTTCGACAAGAGTGAAGTCCTCATCTTCGGCTCCACCCCCTCCGCATATGATGACTCTTAGTGGCCTGCCACTCTCGAAATCTCTCCGACTCCCACAGACCACACACGCAACCTAGGATTCATCTTGGACCCCTCACTATCCATGACCCAGCAAGTCAACACCATGTCCCCCTCCTGCTTCAACACCCTCTGCATGCTCCAAAAGATCTACAAATGGATGCCCACAGAAACCAGAACAGTCACCCAAGCCCTCGTAAGCAGCAAACTAGACTATGGTAATGCCTTCTACACAAGAACCACGGCCAAACTCCAGAAGAGGCTGCAACGCATCCAGAACACCTCCGCACGCCTCATCCTGGACATCCCCACCACTGCCACATCACAGACCACATGAAAAACCTACACTGGCTCCCAGTCAACAAGAGAATCACCTTCAAACTCCTCACCTGCGCTTACAAAGCACTGCACAACACCAGACCAGAATATCTCAACAGACAACTCTCCTTCTACACCCGACCCGGCATCTCCGCTGCGCCGACCTCTTCCTCGCAACCGTCCCACGCGTCAGCAGAACTACAACCAGCGGTAGATCATTCTCGCACCTCGCCGTCAAAACGTGGAACACTCTTCCCATCCACCTGCGCCAGACCAAAGAAACTACTTACCTACAGGAAACTACTCAAGACCTGGCTATTCGAGCAGTAGCAGCATCCCCCCCCCCACCTTCACCCCTCTCCCCTCCTCAGCGCCTTGAGACCCTCATGGGTGAGTAGAGCGCTTTACAAATCCCTGATTTATAGTGTATTTACTTGCCTCCTATTGGAGGGTTGCCTTTAGTATTTTCTGAATACTGTGTTCTAAAAATAAATACCTTTATTTTTGTACAACCAAGTGTTTTCTTGCTTGTGTGTACGTACTGTGTGACTGTAGTGGTACTGCATGAGCTTTGGATGTCTCCTCGATAAGCCTTGGCTGCTCATCCACAGCCACCACTAGAAAGCCTGGCTTCTAGACACTGCCTACACTTCACTGAGAGAGGATACCTGGACCAGGTATAAGGTGTAAGTACCACAGGTTCGCACCACACACCAGGCCAGCTTCCTACACATAGAACCAACATTTTGTCTGTACAAAACTAGCGCCCTGAAAGGGATAAACCCTAACCCTACTAGACATATCCGCAGATTGGGGTGGCATGGATGGGTGCAATGAATCTGCAGCTAGATAGAGTCTCTACCAGATAATGCGTTACCGAAGGTGAGTAACTTTTTCATCTGATAGAGACTTCTAGCTGCAGATTCCTTACCTTTGAATAGATACTCAAGTCATAACCGCCTGCGGTGGGCTGCAGATACTTCTCCTTACACTAAGAAGTCCTGTAGGACTGAACGGGCAAAGTGCCCATCTCTTCGTACCTGACTGTCAAGGCAGAAATGTTTTGCAAACGTGTGCAAAGATGCTCATGTGGCCGTCTGACAGATCTCCAGGACTGGTACGCCCTGAGCTTACGACAGTAGTAGCAGCTTTGCCCCTGGCAGAATAAGCCCTCAAGCCCACAGGAGGCTGCTTCTTGGCCAATGTGTAACAGATCTTGATGCAGAGAACGACCAAGCGGTAAATGGTTTGCTTCTGCACTCCCTGACCGTTTTTTGCTCCAACGTACCCCACAAAGAGTTGATCATCCACCCGGAACTCTTTTGTGCAGTCAAGGTAGAATGACAATGCTCTTTATGGGTACAGTCGATGGAGTCACTCCTCTTCCTGGGTGAGATGCAGTGGAGCAAAGAAGGTGGGCTGAGTGATGTTCTGACCCAGATGAAATGGGATCACCACTTTGGGGTGAAAAGAGGCATGTGTTCTAAGAAACACCTTGTCTGGGAAAATAGTGAGAAACGGTGGCTTGGATGAAAGAGCCTGCATCTCACTCACCCTCCTGGTAGATGTTATCACCACTAAGAAGGCTGTTTTAATGGTAAACAGCCGGAGGGGACAGTTGTTCAAAGGCTCGAAGGAAGCACACATCAGAAATGTAAGGACTAGATTTAAGTCCCATTGGGGCATAACAAAGAGCATAGGGGGAAATATATGTACAAGCCTTTGAGGAATCTATGTACAATGGGGGATTTAAATAGAAAAGGCTAATCGGCCAGCCTCGGAAATGCCAATAAGGCAGAAAGATAGCCCTTTAGAGTCCCCAAAGCAGAACCCTGCTGGGCAAGGGAAAGTAGGAAAAGAAGTATATCACAAAAAGAAGCAGAAAGAGGATCAATAGACCTTTCTGTACAATAATATACAAAGCGTTTCCAACGGCAGGAGTATACCATTTTAGTAGAGGGACGCCTGGCTGCCAAAATAACTTTACAGACTTCGAGAGGAAGGTCAAAAGTCATCAACTGCCACTGCTTAATCTCCATGCATGAAGGTGCATAGTTGTCAGGTTCAGGTGGAGAACCCACCACTGCTGCTGGACAGAAGATCCTCCCAAAGGGGCAGCCTGATTGGAGAATTGACGCTCACTTTGAGAAACTCAGGATACCAGACTCTTCATGCCCAATCCAGAGCCACTAAGATTGCTTGGGCCTGGTCGTTCTTGATCTTCTTGAAAATTCTGGGCAGAAGTGGTATGGACGGAAAAGCATACAGGAGGCATGAATTCCACTCATGACGAAAAGCATCAACAAGCGATTGCCACCTTGGAAACTCCAACGGGCAATACTGGTGACACTGAGCGTTCTCTGTGGAGGCAAACAGATCTAATCAAGTCACTCCCCACTGCAGAAAGAGTCCTTGCACCACCTCCGGATGGAGATACTATTTGTGATCCGCTAGGCATCGACGGCTGAGTTTGTCCGCCCTTGCATTCAGAGAACCTGCCTGGTGTTGAACCACCAGGGTTATGTCCTGCTGCTTCAGCCATGTCCAGAGAAGCACAGCCTCTTGACAAAAGGTCCATGACCCCACACCGCCCTGTTTGTTGCAGTACCACATTGCAGTGGTGTTGTCCGTAAACACCTGCACTATGTTCCCTTTCACAACAGGAAGAAATGCTTTCAATGCCAGTCGGATCGCCCGGAGCTCCAGCAAGTTGATATGGAGTCCGGACTCCGATGGAGACCAGAGACCTCTGATCTTCACCTCTCCGGGATGGCCACCCCATCCAAGAAGTGACGCATCCATCACTACTGTAAGATCTGGTTGGGGAAGGGAGAGGAGTCTGCCTCTGACCCAATTGCATTTCCCTAACCACCACTGCAGGACTTTTGCAGTTCTCTCTGGGATCTGAACCGTGTCAGTAAAATTTTCCTTATGCTATTCCCACTGGAACTTCAGGTCCCACTGCAGAGCCCTCATATGCCATCTGGCACGTCTGACTAACAGGATGTTGGAAGCCAAGAGTCCATCAGCCTCAGAGTCTGTTTCACTGAAATCCAGGACAGGGGCCGAAACATCGGTATCATAACCTGAATATGCTGGACTCAATGCTCGGGAGGATAAACCCGAAACTGCAGTGTGCAGAACAGCCCGATGAAAGGGAGCTTCTGAGAGGGAGTCAGGTGTGACTTTGGCACATTTTTTGTGAACCCCAGTGAATGCAGGAGGTCCGCCGTAGTCTGAAGGTGGGTGACGAGAGCCTGGGGCCAGTCGTCGAGGTAGTGAAAGACTGAAATCGCTAACCTGCGCAGATGAGCTGCCACCACCTCCATCACCTTGGTGAACACCCGAGGGGCACTGGTGAGACCGAAGGGAACCACAGTAAACTGAAAGTGCTCATGGCCCACCTTGAACCGCAAGTAACGCGTATGGGCTGGCAGGATGGGGATGTGAAAATAAGCATCCTGCAAGTCCAACACTACAATCCAGTCTCCTTGGTCTACGGCAGACAAGACCTGAGCAAGAATGAGCATCTTGTATTTCTCCTTTCAGAGGAAGAGATTGATGTCCCTTATATCCAAGGTAGGGCGAAGACCCTTGTTTTTCTTTGGAAGCAGAAAGTAACAGGTATAACAACCACTGCCTACTTCGGACCTTGGGATCCTTTCTTTGGCTCCCTTTTCCAAAAGAGCTGTAACTTTAATGATCCTCCATCAGCCGTCCTTTCAAAAGAGGGATAGAGGGAGGGAAAGACTGTCCGGGGGGGGGGGGGAATAGCCCTTCAATGTGATCTGAAGGACCCATTTGTCCAATGTTATAGACTGCCAGAAAGGGAGATTAAATCAAATCTTCCCTCCAACTGGATGAGCATGGTCCTGCAGAAGAGGTGGGGGGCTCGGTGGTGTCCAACCTCTGGCTAGACCCTCTCGGTCTGAAGGTACCATGACCTCAAACTCGCACTGGATGCTGTGAAGCTGGAGGACAGTGGCTGACCTGTGGTTGGTGTGGTACCCCTCCCCTTCCGAAGCCTCGAAAGGGGTGATAGGCAGACCGGGCGCTGAGAGGCCCAAGGATCTGGCCATGGCTCGAGAGTCCTTGAACCACTCAAGCATTGTGTCTGCCTTCTCTCCAAAAAGGCGAGAACCATCAAAGGGCATGTCTAACAGATTTGCCTGGACATCCCCTGATAAGCCAGTGGTACAAAGCCAGGCGTGGGCACGAAGGGCCATTGATGAGGAAATAGCCCTGCCCAGCGAGTTGGTTATGTCTAAGCCACACCGAATTGCAAACTTGGCTGCATCTTTCCCAACCATGACAGCTTGGGTGAGAGTGTCCTGTACGCCCTCTAGGACCTGGGGCTGCCACCGTATCCCTTAAAGTATGGTAAAAATTGCCCAACAGTTGGTCCAGCCTCTTGGATTCCCTATCCGAGCGAGCGGAAGGGAAGGCACAATGGGAAGTGGAGGCCTGGACCACCAAGTTCTCTTGGGTGGGGTGTTGGGTGAGGAAACTAGGGTCTGTAGGAGCTGGTCGATGGCAGTGGCCAATTGTCCTATTCACAGGAGCCCCTGTGCCGGGTTTGGACCTAGTCTCCAGTAGGACATCTGTAAGGGCTTCAATAAAGGGTAACATCGGCTCCGAGGTAGCAACCCCCGGCTGAAGCACTTCTGTCAGGAGGTTAGTCCTGACCGGCACCAAAAGCAAGTCTAGGTCCAAGAAATCAGCTGCTCTAAGCACCACCATAGCGTATGATGCTCCCTCCTTCATAGCCAGAAGGAGGTGAGAGCATACCAGTATCTGGAGAAGTATCCAGTCTGCTGGCTTCCCCAGTTCCTCATACCAGTCCTGCTCCTCTAACACATATTCCAAAGGGTGCTCAGACCCCTCTCATTCTTCACCAGTGCCTGGCTGATCAAAATAAGCCTCAGGCACTGAACTGGGCCGAGTCGGCGCCGTCGAAGTCGGAATCGGAGTTGTGCGATGTTGTTCCGGCTCCGGATCATCAGGAATGAGAATATGTCTCCTACCACCAGTGGGTTCCAGCAGTGGGGGTAGCGTTGACATCGGGCGTAGCCCTGTGATGTCACAGACGGCTCCAACGACGCAGACGAAGCCGGATGACGCACGCAGATCCGAACGACGCCACCCGACAGCACGCACAGGGTATTGCTCAGCAAAAAGATTCCGGATTCGAAGCTGATGCCAGGGAATTCAAAGGTAAGGAATCTGCAGCCAAAAGTCTCTATCAGATGCACTAAATCATACTGCATTACCTATCTGTCCATACATTCTTCAATCAAACTGCAACTGTAGCCAGCATCTCACCACACCTAAAAACAATAGGGCGTCCAGAGAGAGACCTGTGTATTATATGTATCAACATAGATAAAACAACAATAATTTCACAGAAGCAATGCTCTGTAATAGCATATGTAACTGTTTCCCTTTGGTACACTCTATTGAATTGCTTTGTTTAGACATATATACAGGGAGTGCAGAATTATTAGGCAAGTTGTATTTTTGAGGATTAATTTTATTATTGAACAACAACCATGTTCTCAATGAACCCAAAAAACTCATTAATATCAAAGCTGAATATTTTTGGAAGTAGTTTTTAGTTTGTTTTTAGTTTTAGCTATGTTAGGGGGATATCTGTGTGTGCAGGTGACTATTACTGTGCATAATTATTAGGCAACTCAACAAAAAAAAATATATACCCATTTCAATTATTTATTATTACCAGTGAAACCAATATAACATCTCAACATTCACAAATATACATTTCTGACATTCAAAAACAAAACAAAAAAAAATCAGTGACCAATATAGCCACCTTTCTTTGCAAGGACACTCAAAAGCCTGCCATCCATGGATTCTGTCAGTGTTTTGATCTGTTCACCATCAACATTGCGTGCAGCAGCAACCACAGCCTCCCAGACATTGTTCAGAGAGGTGTACTGTTTTCCCTCCTTGTAAATCTCACATTTGATGATGGACCACAGGTTCTCAATGGGGTTCAGATCAGGTGAACAAGGAGGCCATGTCATTAGATTTCCTTCTTTTATACCCTTTCTTGCCAGCCACGCTGTGGAGTACTTGGACGCGTGTGATGGAGCATTGTCCTGCATGAAAACCATGTTTTTCTTGAAGGATGCAGACTTCTTCCTGTACCACTGCTTGAAGAAGGTGTCTTCCAGGAACTGGCAGTAGGACTGGGAGTTGAGCTTGACTCCATCCTCAACCCGAAAAGGCCCCACAAGCTCATCTTTGATGATACCAGCCCAAACCAGTACTCCACCTCCACCTTGCTGGCGTCTGAGTCGGACTGGAGCTCTCTGCCCTTTACCAATCCAGCCACGGGCCCATCCATCTGGCCCATCAAGACTCACTCTCATTTCATCAGTCCATAAAACCTTAGAAAAATCAGTCTTGAGATATTTCTTGGCCCAGTCTTGACGTTTCAGCTTGTGTGTCTTGTTCAGTGGTGGTCGTCTTTCAGCCTTTCTTACCTTGGCCATGTCTCTGAGTATTGCACACCTTGTGCTTTTGGGCACTCCAGTGATGTTGCAGCTCTGAAATATGGCCAAACTGGTGGCAAGTGGCATCGTGGCAGCTGCACGCTTGTCTTTTCTCAGGTCATGGGCAGTTATTTTGCGCCTTGGTTTTTCCACACGCTTCTTGCGACCCTGTTGACTATTTTGAATGAAACGCTTGATTGTTCGATGATCACGCTTCAGAAGCTTTGCAATTTTAAGAGTGCTGCATCCCTCTGCAAGATATCTCACTATTTTTTACTTTTCTGAGCCTGTCAAGTCCTTCTTTTGACCCATTTTGCCAAAGGAAAGGAAGTTGCCTAATAATTATGCACACCTGATATAGGGTGTTGATGTCATTAGACCACACCCCTTCTCATTACAGAGATGCACATCACCTAATATGCTTAATTGGTAGTAGGCTTTCGAGCCTATACAGCTTGGAGTAAGACAACATGCATAAAGAGGATGATGTGGTCAAAATACTCATTTGCCTAATAATTCTGCACTCCCTGTAAATGTTTGTTTTCTCAATTTCAAACACTATGTAAACGTAATTTTTTTCACTGCCCAAACATGTACAATGGATTACCTGGTTGGTTGTGATCCACATCCCATAGTATTATAAATCCCCACTAAAGTGCCAACACTTGTTTTGACTCATATGACCTGGGTTCAAAAATTGTAAAAAAATAAAATAAAAAAAATAAAACGCATGTGTACTCGGAAGAAGTGAGATGTGCCAGATTGTACTTCCACTGATAGAAGAAATGCTCAACTTCCACCAACACCCATGGGGGCGTGGCCAAGATGGCGACCGGAGCGGCAGCATAAACTGCAGCTCCGCTCCTGGCCGTATTAATAATCCTGCAACCAACGCTTCTCGACCTTCTATAGGGCGAGCGCCGTTCTTCCCTCCGCTTGTGACCACATTGGGCTGATCTGAAGGTTTCTGTGCCACTGTTTGAGAGCCCGAGGGGAGCAGTTGCCGCAGCCTGCGGCCTGTCCTGAGGCAGACGTGACGCGGCCTCCGACCAGGACGAGCGCCGCCCGCAGAGGGTGAGATTGACGCCGCCGGTGGGGCTGGCTTGTGGCGGTACCGGTCGGCGCTGCCCTGCTGAGGGTGGACGAAACCTGAGCTCTGCTCCCATCGAGCTTGGATACTCCCGCTAGTGATCCCGTGGGCTGAACCCAGTGGGAGCTGCGTTGGTGGCGCGGAGCCGACCCGCAGCCCGCTCTACAATAAGTTAATGGCCAACTGGATCGGACAATTGCCTACCTGGCGTGCAGGTGCTGCTCCACCAAAGGGGGCATGTGAAGCATCCGATGGGCCCCCTGGAGCTGCTGGTGGAACGCAGGCCCCCTGAATGCTTACGGCGCCCCCGGAGTTGTTGGAGGGCCCCGGCTCCGGCGGCTGCGGTGCTCGCGGGCAGAGGCAGCTGAGTACATGCTCCACCCTGAGGGCGCAAGCAGCTTGTACAACGTGCCTGGAACTACCCGCCTGGGAAAGGCAGTGAGGGCGCTACAAAGGCACAGCGAATGTGGCGTTGCTGTGTTGTACTGCGTTGAGGGGGATACACGAAGTCGAGACCCAGGCCCTGGCCTAACTGAACCGGACACTGTTACGGACGTTCGGGTGAGTAGGCTCTCTCTTGGATAGGCTTGATCGGCGGCACACATCGAGCCGCTACCAACACACTAATTTCTCTGCTGGGGACCGTGCCATGTCGCTCCCCATCCTGTACGGAGTCATGGGACGTCTTGGTGAAGCGAGTGGAACGGTTAGTGGACCCATGTGAGCTCCGTGGTAAACTTGGACACAACGTGGCTGCATGCCTTTGTGGGGCTCATCAAGGCTTAACGAAGGGCCGGGAGGCATTTGGACTCTACATCGCCTGACCCACAAACAGACAGCGTTAAAGCACAGCCATACCCATACTTGCACACAGGCCTGCCCGCTTTCCTTCCCTCGGTGTGCATCCGGTGATTAGTAGAACTCTGCAGCGGTGTTGGTGTTGTGTGAAACTACGGCCTCAACAAAACAGCTCAGACCAACTAAACTGTGTTCAACTGGGCCTTTCTATCAATCGTTACTCTTGGAGTCCGCACCTGTGTTTCGGTTCTCACTGAATGCCCAACCCCTGACGATACTCCCTGTTGGCATAGGGTTGAAATGGGCAAACCTAAGACCCAGAGAGGGCCCACAAACACTATGGATGCACCTGCTCCCCCTGCAGGTGAACAAAGCGCGACTTATCAAGCATTGCAGAAAAGGTACTGCAGGCCATTCTCGACACCAAGACCGCTCTGGAGGCAAAGACTGGCGCAGTAGTGGTCGACGTCAATTTATTCGTGCCGATCAGCATATACTATTGGACCGGGTTGCAGAGGTGGAAAACAACCTGGCTAAGCTACCTCCGGCTGTAAAAATTCTACAAGAGAAGATACTACATTTGACGACAGAGGTAATTAGTCCAAAGCGTAGAGCGGAGGACGCGGAAGGGAGATCGAGACGTAATAATATCCGCCTGGTGGGCTTCCTGTAACGTGTTGAAGGCCGTGGTGCTGAGTTGTTTTTAGAGAGATGGCTCACGGAGACCTTACTACGTGACAAGGTCCCGAAGTTCTTTTCAATTGAACGTGCACAGAGTACCAGGTAGGCCCCCGCCACCAGGAGCACAACCTCGCCCCTTGATAGCTAGGATACTTAACTATCGTGACAGGGACCTCTTATTGCAGTTATTTCGCAAAATGTACCCTGTACGATACGAAAATGCAATGATTACAGTCTATCCTGACTTTACCGCTTAGGTCCAAGGTAAACGCAACTCTTTCTATCGCGTTAAGGAGCGCCTTCGCGAACATAATATCAAATATGCGCTGCTGTTCCCGGCCTAGCTCCGAGTGCAGGGCGACCCTCAAGTGCACATTTTTACTTCACCAGAGGATGCCAGGACCTGGCTGCATGCCAAGGGCCTAGCTAGACCCGCAAGTACAGAAAGCACAAAGGAAAGCTGGTCTTCTCCAAAGGTAAAGCATAGGAAATGTAAGCCACAAGGGGTTAAACCCACACCCGAACAATTGATAGAGGAACGCTCTAAACTATTACAGGCCACGTCAAGATTTGTGACTGATCCTCCGACAGCGATGTACACCTAAGCAGATGTTGAACTAGAGCCGGATACCCCCTCTGACTCCATGGATTCCCCGTTGGGTCCGCTTCTCACTCCAAGCTCAGCTGATGATATCTGAAATGTTTCCCCTACCTTGCCGCTTGCAAGTACTATGCTACGCCATGCTACCAGGTCCTATGTTTCGCTTATGTATGAATCTGTTTCCCAAAGAAGTGGTTGCGTGAGACCTTCTACATAACTTTTTTCCTCTAGGACATTCCCGTTTGGGGTCTGGGTGGTGGGACGAGAGTGACCATTCGTAGTGCCGGGAGCCTGCACTCTTGGCTCCCATTTACATCATACACGCCCGTTCCATATGGACCTGTTCTACTCGATGCCAGTTAGCGGATTTCATTCTGCAGGGGCATTTATAATATTGTTGTTTGGTATTGTTATTTGCAGTTCTGTTTTGTTTCTATTTTTTCGAAGGGTTTCTTTCTGGATGTTTATTTAGGTTTATTCTATTAGTGTCACATACTACATCTTACCTACGAGGCCACATACAGATGCTGAGATTATGGAGACAAACATATAATTGGCTGTTGGCGTCAGGTATCTTTCGGGAATGGCGGTTGTGGGGACCATGTGTGGCCTTAGTTACTCAATTTCCACATATTCTAATGCCCACATTGTGAAGAAAACTTGCCCAGCAATATAATGTGTTGACTTGGAATGTAAGGGGGATGGCGACTCCACGCAGGCAACAGCGAGTATACGCGTATCTTAGGAGACACCAAATACATCTTGCCATGCTGCAGGAAACGCACCTATCAGATACTATGCTAGAAAAAAACACGTGCAAGCTGGAAGGGACAGCTGTGTGGGACCACATCCTCGTCCTTCGCTCGCGGGGTGGCGATTTGGATAGCTCCGGGAGTACCATATATGAGTGATCGCACACAAACCGACACGGACGGTAGATACGTGGTGATGGAGGGCAGCCTGGATGGTTTGCCCTTGTCACTGGTGGCACTGTATGCTCCCAACACTAATCAATGTGGTTTCATACATAAATTGTCTACGGGGACATTCCACGACCCAGCAACAGATCGCATATGGGAGGAGACTTCATTTGTGTCTTAGACATTCACATGGATCATTCATTTCCCCCCCACTCACGCCACCCTGAGTAACCGAATCTCGCGTGAATTAGCAGTATGGGTAACGAGGAATGGCTTAAGGGACGTTTGGAGATCAGGACATCCGACACAACGCGAATACTCCTTTTATTCCCCAGTACATCACCTACACACTAGAATAGACATGCTCCTTACATCATCAGCTGTGATTCATAGGGTGCACACCTCAGACTATCTGGCTCGTACCATATCGGATCATAGTCCGCTACGGTTGATACTGGACTGGGGGCGTCTGCACACACGTATCCCCACATGGCACCTCCAGACGGAGGCACTCGCAGAGCCACCCTTTCGCACAGACCTCGCTCAGTGTTTAACCACTTATTTATCCTTGAATAATAACACAACGCCCTATCGTGCTACCGAATGGGATGCCCATAAGGCAGTGGTGCGAGGCCACTGTTTGGCAGCCTCAGTGGGAGTAAGGAGGGTATTGCTCAAAGAGGTGGAAGGACTGGAGATTAAACTGCGCGAGACAGAGGTGGCAGTGTCTAGGGGAGAGCTACCTCTGGAAGAATTGAAGGTGCTGAGGGCTGGTCACAGAGAGGCAGATAATAGATTGTATAAACATGACTACAGACACTTTATGACACGTCAGTATGCAGAGGGAGATAAATCAGGCCATCTGCTGTCTTGGCTGGTGCGCCTGCCCTCAAAGCCCTCACCTATTGGAGCGATCTGTCTGTCTTCTGGGAATATAATCAACTCCCAAGTGGAAATTAACAAAGCCTTCTATGCATACTACCTGTCTCTATATTCACCCACTACTCCCTCGCCAAACATACAAATAACTAACTTCTTGATGTCCACCCCTCAGAACCGCGTGGTGACAGAACAGGCGGACGCAATGGAGGGCCCAATCAGTATAGAGGAACTCCGTCTGGCATTATCACAGATGGCGCGCAGTAAGACACCTGGCTCGGACGGGCTGCCTGTAGAATATCTAACCTCACTTGCACCATATCTTCTACAACCATTACTCCAGGTGTACAACGAAGCATATGATTGGGTACAACAACCGGATTCAATGTGCGAAGCCCTAATAGTTGTACTTCCCAAACCTGGCCGCGACCTTCTAGATGTCCGTCCATACTGCCATCTCTCTTTACTCAATTTAGATTGTAAACTACTGGGTAAGATCTTAGCAAATAGACTTCTCCCCTTCCTGTCAGGGTTGATCCATACAGACCAATCAGGATTTATACCCGGAAGGAGTACTTTGTTAAATATTAGAAGACTACTTCGTATAATACATAATGGTAATCGTGAGGAGGTTGTAGCCCTGTCACTAGACATAGAAAAAGCGTTTGATACGCTAAGTTGGGAATATCTCATCAACACTCTAGCTGCATGGGATTTGGCCCAGGATACATCAGGTGGATCAAAACATTGTATGCTAAACCTACAGCCCGTGTCAAAACTGGACAGGCCATCTCTGCCTCCTTCCCAATAGGAAGAGGAACTAGACAGGGCTGCCCGCTATCCCCTCTATTATTTGCAATAGCTATGGAGCCACTGGCTGTCAAATTACGCACGCAGGCGCGGATATTGGGCATCCCGGAACTGGATGCATACCACATCATCTCCTTATATGCAGATGATGCCCTAATTTATCTGCGTGATCATGCTGCCGCGATGACCGGGGTGATGGCGATACTCGATACTTTTGCATCCATCTCTTGCCTCCGTACCAACTGGTCCAAATCATGTATTTACCCTCTCTCCCTTATACCTTCAGAACATCGAGCGGCCCTACCAGTTTATCAATTGCCATGGTGCTACTCCACCTTCAAGTATTTAGGGGTACAGATATATCACTCAATAGACGATCTCAGGGAAGGCAATATAGACAGGATTCTATGTTCAACCCGTGGCTCCCTACCTTTCTGGGTATCACTCTCCCTGTCACCTATGGGGCGAGTAGCCATAGCCAAAATGCTTATTCTCCTGAGATTCTTATACTATTTTATGGCGCTCCCGATAATCTTGCCACAATCGTTCTTCAAATCCCTGCACTCACTGCTGACAGACCTTCTCTGGGGAAGGGACAGACGCAGAGTGGCAGTGTCCATAACTCAATATCCACAAGGTGAGGGTGGACTGGGCATGCCTAATCTTGAATTATACTATGCTGCTGCCCAATTACAATGGACGGCTGTTTGGCTCAGCGAGGCCCCATCAGCAGAGCGTAACATAATAATGGATGCGCTGGCTCCGTGCTCGATACTTACCTGGCTGCTGGATAGCACTAGTCGCCCACAACCCGAGGCCATTCTACTTGACATTGCCAGATCGTGCTGGCAAATATACATCCATGGTAGAAACACCCTGATTCCATATTCTCCTTTGATTCCGCTGTCACAATTACCGGGGGCCTAAATAATAGCAGAACACCATGATATGAGCGGCATAGGACTGTTGAATACGGGTGAATACTACTCGGACTCCACACTAAGATCTTTCAGAGAACTTATGGAATCGGCAGGGGCCAGAAGAGAGGCTTTCTTAACATATTGTGCAATTAAACACCTGCTTGTCAATATATGGAAGCGGGGTACTACGGAGCCGCAGGAGTCGCTACTACTTACTATGATCCTTACAGCCGGTAACACTAAAGGCACTATATCAAGGCTATATGAATTACTGTTGGTTGAAGCCTGCCCTGAATTATCTCATGCTAAGGCCCGTTGGGATGCGGCACTTCCTTCTCCATTATCCCTAAGTGCATGGTCCTCTGCACTATCGTTGGTAAAAAAATATTTCCCGCAATACCAGACTTCGCTACACTCAGTTCAACTACATACATCACTCTTACTTATCCCCACCCCGCATTAAAAGGATATATCCCAATTCAGATCCGATGTGTCCTAGATGTGCGCTGCCAGCGGCAGACTTTTACCATATGGTGTGGAGCTGCCCCCCATTGAACACGGCTTGGTGGCGTATCACTGATACTATAGCAGGCATCACTGACCACACTCTGAATTTAACCCCAGAGTCTTGTTTGTTGGGCTTGCGCCGTCGTGCCAAAGGCGACAAACAGCTACATAAATTCATTGATCTAGCCTTCATAGTGTTTAAACACCTGATAGCCACACATTGGAAGGCTCCACACGCCCCAGAGCACACTACTTGGCTGCGCGATTTATTACAGTGCTCTCATGCTGAAGCTCAAACATTACGACAGTTACAGCGCAAAGGGCTGATTCGGGGAGGTGCTGAGATATGGGATGCCTTTATTGTTGCCACAGAAGCTAAAAGCGATATATATATATATCCACCTTGAATCTTGATACACATAACGGGCTATCGTATTTTCTAAGCTTCCCTAACTAATGATTGCATTATGTCACGGTAGTTAAATTCTGTACCTCAACCACTTCGCACTGCTGGGGTCACACACATTGGACGCTTTGACATTACATAAGATACGCTCTATCAGTTAACGAAAAACCCATTTTGTGCTGTCCCGTTTCCGGTGCACTGTACTCCCCAACATGCCAACCTATCTATAGACTATAGTATCGGATAACAAATCCTTCCCCCCATTCACCAGTACAGGTGTCTTGTTGTCTCTCCATCTTAGCCGTAGGTAATTCGGGTTATCTCAAAAACGCTATAGTTCGCACAAAAGATATTAATGTGACGCAGTTTAACAGTTCAATGTTTTGTAGTATTTCACAGTACAGAAGACAAGGATACGCTATGCATTGTATGAATATATACATTATCGTAAATGTCATTTTCGTTTTTTCTTTATTTCATTTATAAATGTACTGATGTTTGTAGATATGTTTAATAAACAGATTTAAAAAAATAAAAAAATAAAAAACTCCACCAACACCCATGTGTATATACAAACCACATACAAATTTACACAAATTTGTACCCGGGGAACAACACCTAACCCAAAAATACCATGTGTATAGCAGACAACGAACACTGCATCCATATTTTCAAATAGTACCAGAACCCTATATCCACACCAAGACCCAAGGGTATGTGCCTTACACGGGGAGTCAACTTCCAAATGGTCCTCCTACTACTCCGAATCTGGGGAATCAATTCTGAGTTTAAAGCTAATCAGGGAGACAAACACATAGGTAGCTATCACTTCTCTGGAAACCATATGTTGTATGATGTGCTACTCATACTGTAGTTCCATACTTTGGAGTTGAACTCTCCAGGGCTAATCAAAGCTATATTATCGACCTATTCCAAAGGTAGATACCAAAGAATGCGGGTATAACAACTGTCTTTATTGTGCCCAATGGGATCTTGTCATCTGTATAGATTAATTGAAAAAAAGGATATATCTCTCAGACTGACTCTGCAGTAGTGCAGCTCTATTTAACTCGATCATATAAATGGTCCCAACCCAAATCTCTCTTAACGGGGGGGTGCGAGGAATATGGACTTCCCTGCAACAAGCTGCCTGATAAATGTATATTACTCAGACTTATTCTCCCTTTGTGCCAATCAAGTTGACACAATAAAATAAATAGTCCCAACAGACACCTTTAACTGGAACAGATATATGAGGGGTGTGGATGGCCCTGCCAGACTACCTATTCGCTCAGGTGGTCCTACATCCATTTTGCCTCACATATCTGTATTGAATGCACTGATTCTGTGACTTGTGCTATAGACAGAACTAGAGAGGTAGGCGGTTATTGTGAGATTTTTTCGTTTCTTCGTCATGCCAACCCAGGGATCTCTCGTCTGTTCTGAGGGGCATCTGGGGCTCTGGTAAAGGAGGACAGGAGTGGGCAGTGGAGGTCAGCGGTGTTAGGGGAGGAACTGCAGGGAAATGGCCACAGTGAGGGCCACATGAGAGTTGGAGTGGACAGATATTGAAAAGAGGTTAACAGGCCGAGATAGGGACACACTCATCCAGCACTGAAATATCACTAAAAATATACATTTCCCCCTTCCCACCCATTCATTTTTGTCACATCCTCAAATAAACCATCTGCTCACTCATTAGCTGAATGCAGGCACTAGTTGCATTACAGAACGCCGCAGGTCAAGCTCATTTAACACATTTGGAAATGACAGAGTCATCAATACCTCAAGTCTCCCATGACTTGCGTACTGTGTGGTCAAAAGAAGGGAAGGCTCACAGTCATTTTCGTACTAAATGGAGAGTGGAATCATTATGTAAATATAAATATCATAGTACATCGTAACCTGATATCCTGTACAAAAAAGCTTGTCCGTAATTTCCTTATTACATGCAACTTCTGCTGTCTCTATTGACCTGTTCACCTGCAATAACGAAATGGTGTGGCTCCTCAACTGTAATAAGTCATTACAGTCGTGCTGTGACATTGACTAAAGAAATAGAACATCTCTAAATGTAAACATTGCGAGCCCCATCATTGTTGTAATTTGACTTACATTAAAATGATACATGATTTAAATAGCTTTTTGCAACAAATTACTGCATTTTGATATGTTTAATTTCGCACTAGATTCTACTTTCATTCTTCATATCTGCAACTATTCTATTTAATATTAAAGCGAAAGACACCAAGGACAATCATTTTGCGAGAAGATGAATGGTGTGACCATGTATGGAGAGGAATAAAATATCCTCTGCGTCTTTTTTAAGGGTACTGCAAGTCACCCCGGAGTACTATCACCTTGCAAAGGAAGTCAGACGATATGGTCATGCAACTGCTCTGTGACTTCCAATATCCTTACTATGTAGGGGGTAATTTATTCCATATAACATTATCAGTGCAAAATAGGTAAAAATACTAGTGTGAGTTCATTTCATAAATGGATTGACTCCAAATTATTGGTACTTAATAATGCCAAAGAAAAAATATTAAAATGTATGAACATATAGGCCTGAGGGGTACAAGCATACCTGAAATCAAAAAAGGTTCAGACATCGACACGGGGTCTTCCAGACATGTGCGACCAAACTGGTCATAATCCGAGGTAATAATAACATTTACGTTCTTGACTTGTGCCCGGTGCACACATCTTTAATAAAAATAGATAACAACAAGCGGAAATCTGTATTTAAGACCGTTTTCGTTAAAATTATCCACTTCCGATTCGCAGTTGCAACCTCTACAAGGTCAAATCATGCTGGAGGTGCCCCGCTCTGATCTCGTCGTGGTGAATAAATAAGTCAAAAGTACCCTATCATCAAAGTGGAAACGAGGTCCTTGAAACTGTTAAAGCATGAAATTCTCTTCCAGAAACCATTTGGTTTCCACCATTTTTCCAAAGTTGTAACAGAACTACCTCTAAGACGCTCTTTTTGTTAGGTCGTTTATAGGTTGCTCACTTCCATGATAGTTGTACTTGATACAGTCGTCGCCTCTGCTTCCACAAACAAAACATAAATGCTGTCTGCGCTTCTTTGCGCGCGGAGCCTTCCTCCTAACGTACCTCGCGCACATGGCAACACACAATCAGTAGAGCAGGTGTTATTAGCACACAATGAGCTTCACAGAGAGCTTCAGACGGAGGAGTAGGGCAAGAATATAACCCCTTCCAGACGGCCTAGAGAACAAGCCCTCTCCCGGCCGTTCTTGCCCCATGCTGCCCCCTCCTGACACATCAACAAAACAAGGGGAGAGGTTGCTGGGGTTCAAGTAGCTGCAGTTTAATCAATGTACTTTATGCATACTGTAGGGCGTTGGCTCAAAGTGAGAGACAGTGTGCACAGAGTCCAAGGGTTCCCCTTAGAGGTTGATAGTGACACAACAGATAATACTAATGCACTATTTGTGGTAGTGTGGTCGAGCACTAGGCTTATCAGAGGGTAGTGTTAAGATAAGCATTTGTTGTACACACACAGGCAATAAATGATAACACACTCTCAAAGACTTAACGACAGGCCAGTAGGTTTTTATATAGAAAAATATTTTCTTAATTTATTTTAGAACCACAAGATTCAGAATTCAAGTAAGTACATAAATAGTAAGGTAATTGGCATAGGTAAGTATGGAACTTTGAAGTAAAACAGTAATGTACACAGTTTGGCATAAAATGACAATAAGCCATTTTAAAAGTGAACACACCGCAAAATTCATCAGTTCCTGGGGGAGGTAAGTAGAGGTTAGTTTGTCAGGTAAGTAAAGCACTTACAAGTTCAGTCTCCGGGGCATAGGCATCCCACCATTGGAGGTTCAAGTCAATCCCAAACACACAGCACCAGCAACACAGGGCCGATCAGGTGCAGAGGTCAAAGAGGGGCTGAAATATCATAGGTGCCTATGGAGACTAGGGGTGCTCCGGTTCCAGTCTGCTAGCAGATAAGTACCTGCTTCCTCGGGGAGCAGACCAGGGTTTTTTTTGTAGAGCACTAGGGTGGGGGGCAAACAGGCACACACAATACACCCTCCAAGGACACTACCTGTGCAGCTCTTGTTCTTTAGGCTAATGTGCTGTCCATCTGGCTGTGCTCTCTCCACCACGCTGCATGTGGTTACCCAACTGCAGGCAGCTCCCCCACTTTCACCTCCTATACTACTGGAAACTTAGCTGTTCCAAAGCACCAACTATGTTTAGCAAGAACATGTCCATCACCAGCCCGGTCAGGTGGACACCATCCGATTCATAGAACGCAGGTACCACCACGTTAATGAACCCATGCCTGGGGGCTACAGACATTGCCCATGGAAATGCTGAGTTTCCTCCTGAATTGCTTTACCACTCCGTGGTAATTGGTCCCCCTCTACTCCGTCTTCCTATTATCTCAGACCACACGATGTCTGCGGATGCAGCAGATTCACTACTGCAGCAATACCTGACACCATTGCTCCCAAGAGTTCCCTCCTCCCCAGGCAAGTGAGGTCATTCCTCCCCAGGGGGATTACCACGGTGTCCGGTCTACCCAGTTGCTGCAGGGTGTTCTACACGGAGGGGAGGGGAGGCGCTGAGCCCATCTCATCGCCAGCCGTCCTAGCCATGAGACTGCATCACTCCCAGACCACTGTAGTTTTTACACGCTGCCTAATGTTATGCCAGCGAGACACAGGAGTGGCCAAGGATCCAAATACTGTCTGTTGCTGGTGGGGACTGTTTTATAAAGGAGAATTGAGGGGAGGGTTAGGGTCCTATTAAATGCTCCCGATGCCCAGAGACCCACCTGTTTTATCTGCTCCCCACAGAGCCTCCTTTCTGTCGCTGTTGTGGAAGGAGTGCTATCCGAACCTTTCCTGGGGAAGCCCAGCTTTGGCAATGGCCAATTTCATCACCGCTGTAAATTGTAAACAGCTGAGGCACGAGCCGTCCTCATGTCGAAAGAGTGGTAGACTTTTTGGATGCTGTGCTTCAAGAACGCACATGCAGCATACAGGGCACAGTGTATCCTCATCCATGAATGAAGGTGGGAGTACTTTGCGTCATGGTACATCTTGGACCTGCGCAGATGGATTATCATATGTCATTCCCCCACAATGACATCCTTTCCCTGCAAGCATGCTATGCCAGAGTGTATCTTGGAGGGGGCCACAAGCTCAACGATGCAAAAAAAGAAAACCAAAGAATGCCAGCGTGAAGGCTGCTTTGAACAGTGTTTTTTCCTAGTCCATCCAGTAAAAGTGCGGCAGTGCTTGCAGTAGTTTCCAAAACACTGTGACGTCAATGGGTAGGCATTAGTCCCACTGCTTGAGTTGCAGCCTGGCCCATCCCTTCATGGCTGCCCTGCGGTAAAAGAAGTGAGGAGTGGCCACTCCGGAGGACAGTTTTGCTTAATAAGCTATGGCGGTGAGGTAAGCCTGCTCCCATGACTTGCTCTTTCCCCCACGAAGGCCCAGTGAATGAACCTATGCACCTTCTTGGAAGTGACAACACTCCCACCCCGTAGCGCCGGTGACCCCCTGAAAAGTCTCCCAGCACTTACTGTATCTTTCCGCCATCCAATGCGTTGTCCACCAACATCATCAGGGGCGGTACAGAGGCTCCCACAGCTGTCCTGGTATTAGCGTCATTTATGGGTTCATGTGAGGAGCCAGCTCCCTGATCCTCTGCCATCGAAAACGAGACAGGATGTCAACTATTGAGTTGTCACAGCCAGGAGATGTGCCTGGCTCTAATTGCACTATTCCCTCTTAGTTAACATCTCGCTAGGTGGCAGAGGAGGTGCACTACCATGGGGCACTGGACTGTCCCAAGATTTAGCACCTGTACGACTGCATGATTGTTGGACCAAAGAGTGATCTGCTTGTTTGCAAGTCTGTGCCCCCATATTGTGAAGGCCACAACTATGGAGAAGAGCTCCAATACAGTGATGTTCCTGGCGACCCCACCCGTGTCTCATACAACCGGCCATCAGGCTGCCATCCATGCTGTTCCCAGGACTGCCCCAAAACCCTGGCCTCCAGCCGCATCTATGAATAACAGCTGTCTGGTAGTTAGCCAGAGTTCTCTCCAAATCAGCGTCCCATTGAAGCTGCCCAGGAAAGTCAACTACTGCTCTAGGTCCTCTCTGGCCCTCGCGTAAGGCGCACTCTGTGGTACTTCTCCTTGAGGTCCTTGGTAAACCAGGCTAAGCATCTGGCGAAAGGCCTGCCAGTGGGAATCACTTTGTTTGTGAAAATGAGCCTACCGAACAGCTGCTGGATCTTGCGCAGTTGTTGTTTCCCTTTCACGAAGCCTGACCTTGATGCCTTAACTCCACCACCTTAGCCTAGGGCAGCTTGCATACTTCCTCCATGATGTCCAGTTCTATACCCAGGCAGGATAGGCATGTCGTCCATTTTGGCCCCCGCCAGCGACACCTGCAGTTCCTACGCAAAGGTCTCAAAGGTCTACAATAGCGCCTCGCACACGTTAGTGCCTGCTCTTCTCACAAAGAGGAAGTCATCCAGATAATGAGTACATTCCCCCTTGGGGCATCTCCTCACAAGTTCCCATTCTAAGAAGGAGCTCAATGTCTCAAAATACAATGCCTCAAAATAGGAGCAGGATATGGCGCAGCACATTGGCAGTCATTTTTCATAGAAGAAGACGTCATCACGGTGAAAACCCAAATGGTGGTATCTCTGTGGGTAAACCTGAAGGAGGGGAAAAGTGGATTCAATATCAGTCTTCGCCAGCCAGGCAGCTTTTCCTAGTGCTTTGATCTGATCCACCACGTTTACCATCATGGCATATGGCACATAGCAACTGCTGGGGTCCAGACCATTGTTTACTGAACCACCCAGTGGATAGGACAAGTTGTAGATTAGCCTAAATTTCCCCTTATTCTTTTTATGGACCACCCTCAGGGGGGAGACAACAACGTGTTCTAAGGGTGGTGCTGTGAATGGGCCTGCTACCCTTCCCAGGGACACTTACTTCAATACCTTCTGCCTTGCCACCTCCAGGTTTTCTGTAACTGATTTCAAGATTCTGGGCACGTAGTGGCCCTGTGGGTCCTTGTAAGGGATGGGGAAACCAAAAGCGAACCCTTACGACAGTAGCTGTCGTGCTTTCCTTTCCAGGTAGTCACCGAGTAGGTGCAGCAACCGGGCTTTCTGCATGGGAGTGAGAAGACCTACATCCTGCTGTCCCTCGACTTGTCCATGCCAGGTTCTCTATCCTACCTACATTCAGGTGCTGGGTGGGCCACTCCACAAATGCTGCAGTTATGCTTAAACTTGCAGGCTTGCCCCCTATTTACATTTGTTTTTCTCGTATTTCCAGCAGATTGTAGAGAGGGGCTTGCTTGATTTACCCCCCAGCTGGTGCCTCATCCTGCCCCCCAGGGTGTACCCAATCCTGTTTGCCTTCTCCCCCAGTGGAGGAGTGAAAAGTACACTCCCATGTGCCTAAGCCCTCGCTGGCTGCCACCACACAATTGGTGAAACCTTCTACGTCTTGCTGATCCCACTTCATGCAATGTCTGAATCTTCATCTGAAACCCCTTGTCGTATCTCAGCCATGCCTCACCCTGGTATTTTAACTGAGCCACGTGCACCCTTTGTTCATGAAGGAATAGCCCGGTTCTGTGCCTCCTGGGAAATTTTCTATGAAGTTGCAGGCCAAAGTGCGAAAAGCGTGGAGCAAATTTTCAACAGACCTCTCTACCCTCGGGCCGGAGCCTCTCCCTTCTATCCTTGTATTTTCTGCTGTGCGCAGTCAGGTCCAACCTCAGCTGCTTCACCTCTAGGAGGGAAAAAAATATGAATAAATTATTTCTTCCATATTCTTTCTTTTACTGCTAAGGGGATCAGGCCAGCAAAGCCCATTTCCCTGGCCATTATGGGTGGGTCACCTGGGGATGGTCAGATGTATTCACTTGCTGGTTTCTCTGTGCCTAGCCCCTTGCTCTCTCCCCCAGCCACACCTTTGTGGGGTCAGTTCCCTTGAGAGGGTGATCGCCTGTGCCCCCCTACCCTTCTTTCACGCCATTTGACTACTCAGTACCCTGCTGGTCCCTTAAGGGCTGGGTCTGGGTATCCTTAGTTGTTGCCACCCTTGACTCTGCCGTGGCACGCCTACCCGCCCCCAGAGGGTTGCTCACCAGTGCCACTCCCGGCAGCCTGCCCTTGCCAGGGAACCATACCTGTACAAAAAAGCTTTGGTAAAGGTAAAAAGAGGTAAAATACTGCAGAGTTCTCAAAACAACTATTCAAATGGCCAGAAAAAGGGTGTAAGCCGTGGTGGAATTGCCGGCTCAGGGGCTGGCAATGCCCACCATTGGCTGCTGTGGTGGGGAGTTGATATAGGGTATAGTTGCTGGGACCATGAAGGTTTGCCCCCAAACTACATGCCAAAATTTGATGTACTCCCACTGGCTACCCAGCACTGTTGTGCTAAGTGCTTCGCGCTGTGCAGGTTGCTCACCCTCGTGCACTGTCCAAGTGCCCCAGGTTAGTCTGGAGGACACCGCCGTACTGACACCAGGCGCCTGGCTTCGCACCTCTTCCTGGTGATCCTCACTGTCCTGGTCGCTTGATCCGCCTGTCTTGAGGGGTAGGTGGGTCACTCCCTCGACAGGAGTCCTCTCCAAGCACCTTGGGGGGAGAGGCGATTGCGCTGTCTTGCCGTAGCCCCCTATGTGGGCTCGGTTAGCTGTGAACCGCTGAGGGGGTGCCGTTCTGGCTGCAGCCGCCCTGCGTGCTGAGCCCATGTGAGAGGGACTGCTCTCCCTGCACCTGCTGGACTGTGTGTTTCCCATGGTGCCCGGTCCAGTCCTCCACTTCCGAGGCAGGTCCTTGGACATAGGGCTTGTGCCCCTCTTGTTGATACTGTCCCAGCATTGTTTTGCTAGAAGCTCCCTTGCCTGGTTGAGCAGCTCCTCAAGGTCCTCATCCACTTTGGGCTCTGTGCGTCCCCCGATTGAGGTTTCGCTCTGCTTTGCACCCTGTGCCTTTGCTATGAGGTCACACTCCTCTCTGTATTGGACCAAGGGCTTCCTGACACGCCCTGTGGCTGATGCTCACCTTCCTTGCTCCATCCCTGGGACTGCGTGCCCTTTTGCCCAACAAATCAGGCAGCACCAAGACTGCAGCAGCAATCAGAACTCAGGATCTGTAGCCCTTCTAAGTGCTCCTGTGTGGCCCGCCGGTCTAGTGGTGTTGCCCCTTTAAAGGGGTGCTGCAGTGGTGGATCAGGAAGCCATGCCCCTCTAAGGAGTTGGTGTTTCTTCAGAATGCTGTGGGGCCCAGTAGGCACAGAGAGCATTGCCCTTTTAGGCAGGCTCCTGTCTCTGCTTCGTGCAAGCTTGAGGGGGATGCCGCAGATGCTCCAAGACCCAGGCCAACCCCGATGGTGCTGCAGCAACTATTTTGCATCTTTGAGTGGTGCAAGGGCAATGTCAGCATCAAACTCCAGGAGGTGATGGTAGGGCATGGGGGTGGTCACCCGAATGCTCCAATGGCAGACAAGGTGAAGGGCAAGGGAGTCTTCCTCTTCGGCGGCAGCTCCTCAACGTTGGCAGTCACAATGCACCCCTCTTATGCTCCATGAAGCCTGCCGCCTGGACGCCTGATTGACCGGTTCAAAGCACCCCTTCCAATCAGACAGTTCAGAATTCTCAGGCTTGGGCCTCACATGGGCATTGGTCGCGCACTCGGAAGGAGTTTGCCGCGGGCCCATAACTGGTCCGCTGTGCGCCCCGTCCAATGAGCTGTCCTCCAGGCCATCTTGTCTTCAGTGCACACACAACACTCCACTTCCATGACTCCCCGCCAGCGTGTGTCAGCAGGGAGGCACTGCACCGTCAGTGTTAGTAAGTGGAATTAGCTCCCAGCGCCACCACTTTAAAAATATCACAACATATATCCTTGAGAGGACATATGATTTTAAAATGCTGCTGCGGGCAGTTGATGACTGCACACAACTCACAGCACACAGTGATCACGCTTCTAGTATCCACTGCAAGATCATTGCAGGTACAGTGACTGACTGTACACATGCATTAAACGTGTGCACTCACAGTGCACTGCAAATATATTGGAACTTGGTGTTGAGGCAGAGTGAAGGAGTGGGATGTCTGTCATCTGCCATGATACGATTTGTGACTACAAGACTGGCTGCTAGGTACATTACAGCCTGCAGTTGATTGATGATTACCTTAAGGCTAAAAAATCTCATAACCAGTATCTCTTACTGACAGCGCATGTTCCTGCTGCAATTGTTCCAGTGGCAGGTGAGTTAGAAATGTCTGATGAACCTGCCTCCAAAAAGGGCCTCTTGTCCTTCCATGCCTCTCCCCTCCCTTCCTGGATTTCTGGTCCTTGCTTTATACTCCTAAATATTTTTTAATTTGGGAATGGTCTACCAAGAGGCTTGCAGAGTAGGATCTCAAATGCCTGGACACTAACGAGGTGCCCAACAAGACATTGGGGGTTATTACAACTTTGGAGGAGGTGTTAATCCGTCCCAAAAGTGGCAGTAAAGTGACGGATATACCACCAGCCGTATTACGAGTTCCATAGGATATAATGGACTCGTAATACGGCTGGTGGTATATCCGTCACTTTACCATCACTTTTGGGACGGATTAACACCTCCTCTAAAGTTGTAATAACCCCCATAGATCTATAAACAATACACAATGTTCCAAACTGCTCTCTAATTTTTAAAAGTAAGCCAACTTGTTGATATTAAGGCAGATGCACTATGGGGGTTATTCTAACTTTGGAGGAGGTGTTAATCCGTCCCAAAAGTGACGGAAAAGTAACGGATTTACCACCAGCCGTATTACGAGTCCATTATATCCTATGGAACTCGTAATACGGCTGGTGGTATATCCGTCACTTTACTGTCACTTTTGGGACGGATTAACACTCCTCCAAAGTTAGAATAACCCCCTATGTCTTTTGCATTTGAGGCCACAGATATCTGTGAGGTTAAGGTAAAAAGAGGTAAAATATTGCAGCGTCATCAAAACAACTCTACAAATGGAATCCTCAAACAGGGGTGCGTATTGACACTGCAAGAAATTGGGTTAGTGCTTGAGATGAGCCTAATCCCTTCTCACGCAATAACCACAAAACTTGCCAGGGTCAACCACAAAAGACATTAAATTAATCTGCATTTAACCCTCTGGTAGCATGCAGAAAAATAGTCAGGTGTAACTTAGAGGCACTGTGTTAAGTATTTATGCAGCACGTGAAGAGTATTAAAGTGAAAACACAACACAAGAACAATTCCAAACCAATTTAGACAAATAGAGAATACTTTAATAAATAATTTGACACCGAAACAAATTAAATCCAATCAGTAGAACCAGAAGTATGAATTTTAAAGTTTTAAGTGAAAATTAGCGCCTAAAAAGAACAGAGCTCTAACTGCGGGTATCTGTTCACACGAGATTGGGGAAAAGTCCACAGTTAAGATCAACTGCAAAGGGGAGCAGTTCAGCTAGGCAAGATGGATTAGGACCAATCTCAGTCTACCTTCAAACTTGTAATACATTTTGCAGAAAAGTTCCTGAGAAGGTAAAGTTCAGCAGGAAAAGGCAGCAGTTGGGTGTCCAAGGAGGAGGCGCCGTCGTCATTAAGTGACTGGACGGAGTCATGGTGAAGATTTCTACTTCAGACATTGTCATTTTTTTGGAAGTTGAATATCTCCAGTTGTACAAAGCTGCAGGCTGTAACCGATGAAGGCTCCACAAGGCCAGATACCCTTTCCGAGGGGTCCCGCTGAACAGAATTTGCAGCTGTGAAGAACATAGCGAGAGCTACTGTGAAGTCAGGCCAACTGGCAATGCACCTTGGGTGGATCGGCAAGCAGGTAAGTCCTGGTCTCCTGTCAGGTCTCAGGCAACGCTTTGGTGGAAAAGTTTCCATGTCTCAAGTTTCAGGTTTTGGCTGGGGTATCACCTTTAGCACCACTTCCATGGGTCCAGGACTGGTTGGGCACTACGTGGGGGTGGGGGTCACAACACACTACAGGCACTGACCAGTTGCAGGGTTCAAGTTCTCTGTAGCTTGTTACGTCCCTGTAGCTCACACAGGAAGCCAGCCAACTATCCCTTGAAATCACTAGGGAAGTCCTATGATCAAGTTGCAAGGGTTGCCTCAAGCAGCAGGACAGTCCTCTGAGGTTACAAGGCAGGCTTCAAACAGCAGGGCAGTCCTCTAATGTACAAGCAGGTCCAGATGAGTACTAAAGAGTTGGTCTGAGACTCCAATATTCAACCTGGTGCCAGCCTTTGAAGCAGGGGAAGCTTCTAGTCTACCCCCATATCTGGTTCTCAAAATGTCCTTCCTTCACCTGCTCAAACCCCAGGTGGTCTAGAGTGACAATAGATTGGTGCCAGGTTCCTTTGTAAGTATGCTGGGGGCATGCATTTGAATTGTAAGTGGGGCAGGGAACAGCTCTGCTCCACCCATCCTGGCAGGATGGCCCATCAAGCCAACACTTGGCCCCACTTTGTCTATGTGTCTGGGAAGAATACATAAAGACCAACTGCAACTATTCACAATATGGCCCAGGACACAGGCTGCAGGAACCAAATGGTTAGGGCAAGAAAATGCCAACGTTTTAATAGTGGCATTTTCAGATTTGTAACTCAAAATCAGACTTTGACAATAAATAGGATTTTAAATTACAATTAGTTTAAGACCAAAGATGACATTTCTACCTGGCCCAAATCACAAGTTAGCACTAATTAAATATAATAAGTTAACCCAATGTTATCCTGTGGGAGATGTAGAACATACAGAAGAGAAAAACCCAATTGGGAGTTTTTCACTGCCAGGATATGTAAAACTTAAAAACACATTTCCTACCTTTAAAATACAATGCACCCTGTTTAGGTTGCTTAGGGTATACCTTATGGGGTTACGTATTTATTAAAAAAAGATGTTTAGGCTTGGCAAAAGGTTTACTTTGTCAGGTAGAACTTGCAGTTCAAAACTGCAGGCAGTCTGCAATGGAAGGCCTGAGACATGTTTTAAAGGGATACTTTAGTGGCTGGCACAATAAGTGCTGCAGGCCCACTAGTATCTTTTAATTTACAGGCCCTGGGTACATGTAGTAACACTTTACTAAGGATTAAGTGCTAATTGGGTATAAGCCAGATCTACCATGTCTTAAGGAGAGAGCACAAGCACTTTAGCACTGGTTAGCAGTAGTAAAAGTGCACAGGGTCCTAATGGCACCAAAACCGAAATTCAGAAAACAAGGGTGATGAAGACAAAAAGTTTGGGGATGACCCGACAGAGAGGGTCAAATCCAAACACACTCCTATTATTGAATCTACAAGTGTGCGTAGTAACACTTCTATTAAGCACTCTATAAACAGCAGAATTTAACACAATGCTAAATAGTGTGGTTTCCCATTTTCCCAAAACTGGAACTCAGTATATAACATCGTTATAAAATGTGGACGACCTCATCCTTTTAAGTCAAATAACAGGTAGACTTCAAAGCTTATCACTGTGCTGCAAATCTTTTTTTTAAACAAATACACAGGAATAACCCCAGATAAGTCAAAATAGGTAGTCTTTTAGAGGAAATCAAAAGGAGCTGGGCTCCTAGAATGTAAATTAAACAGACTGAGAGTGCTATGTTATAAATATCTAGGTATTTCGAATGATGAGAAAGGTTCTAAAAAAAAACTGCCGTCAGTGAAATCCAAGGCAAAAATTCTCAGCTTTGCTGTGCACTCTGTCAGTGAAAATTAGAAATCCTTATAACCGATACTAGCCGTTGTGAAAAACAAGAAAGTGCTATCCTTAGCATACGGATCAGAACACTTACCAGTAGCGTTGGCTAAGGTTACACAATGTACCACTTACAGATCCCATCTTCACTGCCAAGGTACATTTCACAGGCTAAATAAACAAGCCCAGGCACTGGAACACACAGGGCTCTCTAAAATATTATATATGTAAGGAAATTGCCACAGGCAACTCCCGAACTGAGAGCCCATGGAGAATAATATTTGCAACCCACTGTAGACCCCTTGGGAATCAGTGAACTTTGGAATTTAACTTTATCCTCACTGTATTAAAAAGTATTGTAAATAATACTCTTAAATCAACTTTCCATAAAGAAGATAAAGCAGTTCTTAGCAAGAGAACTCATGCCCAAGTGGTTATAAACTCATATAAGCAAGCACCTCAGCAGATATAGCTTGGTGAATGGGATACATAAACGGAATCTGAGGCGGTTAGGATTTGAGCTAATTCTAACATTGCATTTCTAGCCAAAGTAGTCCCCTAAATGCAACCTGCGACCCTGTAGACTTTGTAACCACAGAACAGAATCCCTGGCCCATGTCGTTTGTGCCCCCTCTGCTCTCCTAACTGACCTCAGGAAGTGTTAAGGACAAACCACAGGCCGGGACCAGATCTTTCAAATGTATGGAGGTTGCATCTGTGAAGTTACAGTAACAAACTAAATAATACAAGACATCTATTAAATACGAAAGGCCCCTTTAATTAGCCATGTTTTGATTTCTGTAAAGCAAGGTTAGGGACAGACTGGTAAGAAGTTGACATTGACTACTGAAATGTTGTTATTATTGAAATTTTTTGTATTTTTATTTTTCTACAACCTTTGTGTTTAAATGGGTTAAAATGACTATGTGGTTAACTATTCATTCACTGAAGTATAGGACCAGCATCACCTGCTTTCTTTTTAATATGTTTTTCTGGAGTGCTGAGTTCAATGAAACTACTTTTTTTTATAGTTTTTATTAAAAAATGAATTTTCAATGGTCAGATCTTTTTAAATAAACATTTTACATAATGGCAATATACGTAGTTAAAATTGTGTTCCTTGCACTTGCACAGGGAAATATCTATTCTACCATTAGCAAAAATGACAAGGAATCCTATTTGGAGAAGAAGGTGATAACACTGTCAAGAAAATGCACCAGAGAAAGTTCAACATGGCTTCTGTTAATGTTGTCTGCTCCAGGACACAGACACCTTACTGCAGCCCTGTTCTCTCCTACATTCTGTTTTCCAGCGCTTGTTTGTCTCCCCACCCATTTTCAACATCGGGTATCCTGTGCATCCTACTCCTGGATCCGCTGTCTCCAAGAGCTGCCCTCTTCCCCATCCTGCTCTATTTCCTCATGCTCCTCTCTCACATTTTTCTCCTGCCTACAGTCGCTCCTCACCTTGTCATCATTCTCTCACACCATCTCTTTGCAGTGGAATCTCTGACTGCTGTAAAGTTTCTTCTCAAACTGTCCCATACATCTTGGTTTTCCTCAAGGCAAGGGAGATCTTGAGGTAGAGCGGGAAAATAACTCAAAACCACAGAGCAAAGAGAAGAGGTCACTACAGGGCTCTTACATGGTTCATCTCATGCGCAGTGTATCAACCCATATGTTCACCTTCTCTGGGCTCTGATTTTTCTATCTTGTTGATGTAAGTTATTTAGCTCCACACTACGTCAACCTTCAGCTGCTACCTTCCCCTATTATGACTTAAGCATTTGCCTTTCCATTACCACTCAAAATCAATAAAAGTGAAGCAACCAGAGAAGATTCACCTCATACTGTGCACTAAGTAAAAAGTACACTCTGTTGTTCCTTGCATTGTACCCTTAGAGTGGTTCATGCAATGGAAGGAGTGCTTTGTGGTGAAGAAGACAGTTCATTTGTATTTTGTGTTTATACTAAGTAAGGAGAGTTACGGGGAAGATCTACCTGACACCTTGCCCAGCACTGAACAGCACACACCCCAGATCCCCAAATCATCCAGTCATTTTAAGTTTCCAATATACCTGCTGTCAGTTTTTACCAACTTTAACAGCTGAAACTTAATACTTGCAAGCCACCATCTTTCTCCCACCTTCTCTGGCATGTTTCAAGAGAGGCATCTGTTACTTTTCAGAAACAAAGTAACGTGCCCCTTCTCCATTTGTGAGCTATTGTGTATTACAAACATTAAATGCCTGTAGCATTGATACTTTAGCGGGGAAGTGGTGTTGGGTCTTCTTTTGGAAGTGTTTCCCTAAGTCTATGCTAGTGTTTGATGTTTTGCAATTCATAAATAAGAATTTAAAATAATTAACAAATGTGCTAAAAATGCACTTATTTTGCCAACTTTTTAAATGCGGAAATGTTAAATCGGTCATGCAAGGATTCAAACCTGTGAACTGCAGGATAAAGACAGACTCAGCATGATAAGCCACTGAGATATTTTACTCTCACTAGAACTTGTTATCCTCAAATTACTTCAAGATCTATGAAATAGGCACAGCTCCCACCACAACTATACTAAAGGTGCTGAATCTTACAGAAGACACATTAACAGCAGGAGGAAGATCCTTCTCCTACCTAGGAACCCGGACATGGAACACGCTATCTCTCAAGCTCAGGCAGACCGCATCATTGAAGCAGTTCAGGAAGGACCTCAAGACCTGGCTCTTCAACTGAGCAGCACACCAACAAACAGTGTCTTGAGACCCTATGGATGATTAGCTGCGCTATACAAATCTCTGATTGATTAACAAACCAAAGGCCTGATTTAGAGTTTGACGGTGGGGATTACTCTGTCACAAATGTGACGGATATCCCATCCACCATATTACAATTACATTATAATCTATAGAACTTGTAATACGGGGGACAAGATATCTTTCACGTTTGTAACGGAGTAATCCCTAAGCCAAACTCTAAATCAGTCCCTAAGTTACTTTACTATGATGAGGACACGCCTCTGCAGTGGGAGAATTACTCTCCTGAGCTGTCTTGCAGCCATTAAAAGCTTTCACCAACTGATTTCACACTGATTTCGCCCTTACCTACCTTGCTGATATTACACTAAGATATCAGCTGAAAGTGCAATTTCACAAAACATGCTCTCATAGGATCGGATCCTGTCACCTACAGATGATCATATAGTTCTTGCACCAAGTGCATTAACCCTCGCAACTGTTGTTACTCTTATTGGTGCTCTTGACCATCAAGATACACACAGGTTACTCTGGCAAACATTCAACCCACAGAGCTATCTTAATGGGGCTTCTAGTGAAGCCCTGAGGTTCTATAGTCTCTGCGAACCAAACTAAATTCTGTATAACATGCGTTTCAGTCTTGGGATATTGGTGTGTGATGTAAGCCAGTACATTCATGCACAATGAGAGCTTTCTAAATGTCTCGGTATCAGTGCAGGTTGTAGGTCAAGTCTTGGAATGTCTCACATGGTGCAGGTCAGAATGAAGGTATACTGCGTGAAGTGTTGATGTTGCAGTTGTGGGGTAGCGGTGCCTGTTATAGGGCAGAAGAAAGGTGTGTTATTAAAGGCTCTGCCAATGTATTGTTACCGGGATGTCAGTGCAGAGAGGAAGTCCACCACAAGGGGCATTGTGAGAGCTCTGTGACTGGTAAGATGGATTCTGGTGAAGGAGCACGTCTTTATAGAAGTGCATTATTCTGAGGCTTTTAAGTACTGAGGTACTGTGATATAAGTGCATGGTACAAATCAGTATAGAGGTGCATCATGAGAACTATGCGTGTAATCAGTACTGTCAAAACAGTACATAATGCATGCCACTAAAAAAGTGAAAGGTGAGAGTCCTGCCGAAGCCTTCGTGTTATATGGTTCCTAAGAGTGTAGGACTGTGATTTATGCCAAGAAGAACTTCACAATAAAGAGACTTAGGCCCTCATTACGAGTCTTGCGGTCCATGGGCAGGGGCGGTCTGACCGCCATATTAGGACTGTGGCCACGGTCTGCCGCCGGCACCACTAGGTTGCTGCCAACCTGACAGTGCCGGCGGTCTCAGTCCGCCAGGGCACCGGTGCAAGCAGCACTGCCATCCAGATTATTACCCGCATTTCCGCCAGCCTTTGCATGGCAGCCCCACTGCCATGCAAAGGCTGGCAGAAAGGGGGTGCCGGGGGCTCCTGAACTCCCCAAAAACTTGGCATGGGCAGTGCAGGGGCCCCCATGGACAGCCCCATTGCATTTTTCACTGCCCGAATTACGGGCAGTAAAAAGGGCGACGCACCACTATTACAAGCCGGCGTCAATGTTGTGGTGTGTTTCATGCTCGGCCAGCGGGCGGAAATGCTGTTTCCACCTGCTGGCCCAACAGGAAACTCGTAATAGGTACCACGGAGGGAATGCCACATGCGCGGTCATCCCGACGCATGACTTTGGTGGGTGCTCACTAAAGTCATAATAAGAGCCTCAGTCAACTTATATCATCAGTAAATTTTGGTTTGTTTTGGCTAGCTCACAGTACCACATCTAAACCCCTAACCGGACGAGGGTAATAGATGTTGTTGTTCACATCGAACATGATCACTCTGATTCCTAAGGAATTAGTGAAAACAGATCTAACCCTTACATTTGTTACTTTTGAAGGCCCAGGGCATAAACAAAGATACGGAAATGCATTTTCGAAACATTTATTATTATGATTGTATTCTTAACGTGGGCTTCAATGATTAGGCAGAAGAGGCACATAATTGTAATAAGCATTATCAGAATTGTGAAAGATAGGAACAATTCAACCATGTTAATTGTTACTAATGCATTCCTCTTTCCTCCTCTCAACTACAATCTGTCACTAATCCCTATACTAAGGAAAGCATAGCGCGAGTACCCTTTGCCAGACCTACTGAGATGGTTTAACCCCGATATCTTGGTATTATGTGTCAGGAAGCCAGTCTAAGTATTCAGTCTATCTTCCTTCGGAGGATGATGGTCAGAGTCAGCAAGGCTGCATCATAGTCACAGTTCATAGCGGTTCTATGACAACCTCAGCATGAAGTGCTCCTACACTGGTGTGTAACATGGATGCTGTTTATATAACAAAACACTGTCCTTACTGCACTGTGGCAGAGGTGCAGAACAGCTTGTTAGTTTGTCTAAAATGAAAAAGTTGACTCGGACGACCACAGAAAATAAAACAAGGGCATCACTTCCTGACTGTTCGACCCTGGAACTACAAGTGCAGATTACACAGTGATAATGCCTACGAAGAAGAAATGCATATGTAGCACATTCTCATGTTTGAGTAAAATATGTAAAAAAGTCAGCACTAGAGAAAGGTGTCAGTTAAAAAGGGAATCCAAAATAGAGACTAAGCGCAGGCTTAACCACATTTTTAGTGGAATATTGGTGCAGGGCAGTCCGAAGGTGTGCAGTAAGAGGCTTGTATATAACTAGGTACTAGGATATCAGTACATGTTTTGTCAGTTTAGAAGTTACTTACCTTCGATAATGCTTTAATTGGTAGAGACTCTATTAAGTTGCAGATTCCTTACCTTTGAATTTGGATCCAGAAACTTTTGCTTGAGCAGTACCCCTGTTACTTTTTTCACGACTTTCCCCGCCAGGAGCGCAAGTTAATTACCTTCTGTAATGCATTATCTGGTAGAGACTCTATCTATCTGCAGATTCCTTAAACCCACCTATGCCTGGACAGGGTAAATGCTTTAAATGCTTGCCAGATTGCACAGAGCTCTAGCAAGTTGATGTGGCATCTGGATTTCGCTGGAGAACAGAGACCTCTGATCTCCACCTCTACACCTCTCCCAGATGGCAGCCCCAACCCAGGAGTGATGCACTGGTCACTACTGTGATGTCTGGTTGGGGAAGGGAGAGGAGCCTGCCTTTGACCCTATTGCGGTTTGTAATTCACCACTGCAGGTCCTTTGCAGTTCCCTCTGAGATCTGGACCATGTTGCCCTGAGGAAGTTAGGTGTGACTGCGTCATGTTTATAGTGAACCCCAGCAAATGCAGGAGATTTGCCATAGTCTGGAGGTGGGAGACAACCTAGGACGAGCCCACCTTCAACAGCCAGTAGTCGAGGTAGGGGAAGACTGAAACCCCTAACCTGTGCAGATGAGCTGCAACCACCACCATCACCTTGGTGAACACCTGAAGGGCACTGGTAAGGCCAAAGGAGAGCACAGTGAACTGAAAATGCTCATGCCTGCTTTGACTTGCAGGCAATATGGGAATGCAGAAATACGCATCCTGCAAGTTTTAAGCTACCAGCCAGTATCCTTGGCCTAGGTGTAGGAAGCTGGCCTCGTGTATGGTGGACACCTATGGTGTTGGCACATTCTACCAGGTCCAGGCAACCCCAATTAGTGAATGCAGACAGTGTCTAGGAAGCCAGGGCTCTCTAGAGGTAGCTGTGGATGAGCAGGCAAGACTTATCTAGGAGACATGCAAAGCTTATAAAATACCACAACAGTCACACAGTAACTTATAACACATGAAAGAACCACACAGTGTTACAAAAATAAAGGTACTTTATTACAGTAACACCACACTACCACACTAGATTACTTACAGGCAGTACCCCCAACCGGAGTTAAGTATACACTAATATATATATATATATATATAAATATATATATACACACACACACACACACACACAATAGCAAGCAGAAATTAGCATAGAAAACAACAAGCACTGGCACGAATTGTGGAAAATAGCTAAGGCCCTAGAGGAGGGCCAAACCATATACTAAAATAATGGAATGCGAAGTGAAATCCCCCACACAAAGGTATGGAATAGTCGGAGGGGAGCTGGGAGAATTTGGAACAGGTGAGTACCTTAGTGACCCCCAGCGACCAGGAGAGCGGTAGCTGGTTTTCCCAAGGACTAACAATAGGACTTAGAAAACGGATTGTGCAAGAGCAGGACCAGACCAGAGGGAACCAAAGTTATATTCTGGAAGAACAGGACCTGCAAAAGAAGGGGACAGAGTCCAGTCCACGATGGAGTGTCCAGTTGGGGAAGGAGCTATTACCCACTCTTCTGTGGATGAAGATCTGGGTCGATGGGGGAAGAAGAGGACCAGCTGTGGAATCCAGGAGCTGCAGAGGAGTCCTTAGAGTGGTGCAGATGGTGTCCCATGTCGGTCGCCGGGTTGCAGATGTTTAGTGGTTAGGATAACCACCAAGCCTTGGCAAATCAAGAGGAGGCAAAAGAAGAGTTGCAACGCTGAAGAGGACCAGCAAGGTCTAGGGGACTCAACTCTTGGAGGGGAGTCCAGTGTGACCCTCAGCAGTCAGGAGAGTCAGCAGAAGCAGTTACAGTCCCCACAGGCAAACCACTGGTAGCAGGCACAGTAAGTTGCAGTGAAGCCCAATCAGCACACCTGGAGAGGAGTCCCACATCGCTGGAGCAGCAGAGAGGAGACTGTCCTTGGAAGGATGAAGTGCTGGTGTCAGGGCTACTCAGAGCCTGAAGATCCCATGGAGCAGGAGACAACAAGCCTTGGTTGCTGCAAGAGTTGTGGTGTACAGTGATACTGTCCTGCAAGAACAGGCAAGTGCTCGCCGTCTCCCACTTTGGACAGCGGGCAGAGAGGACCAAGGGGACCACTCCAGACCAATATCTGTGATGCAGGATCCATGCAGTTCAAGAGGAGAGAAGATCCACGCAGCCGGACGTTGTTGCTGTAGGTGCCTGCAGATGCAGGGGAGTGACTGCTTCACTCTAAGGGAAATTCCTTCTTGCTTCTTGTTGCAGCTGAAGTCTTGCCGACCCCAGAGGATGCACAGCCGGGGAAATGTTGCAGTTGCTGGAAGGAGCCAGGGAAATAATGTTGAAAGACGAGGTCGTCTCGGGAGTTGTAGTCTTGTTGGTTCCTGAAGTGTCCAATTGCGGTTTCAGTGGCCAGAGGTAGAGGTAAACGATGCAGAGGAGTCCTGGTGGAGTCTTTCACGTCGAATCTGGGGACCCAACCTCAAAGGAGTACCTAAATAGCCCTAAAAGGGGGTTTGGCCACCTTGTACAGTGGCCACCTATCAGGAGGGGTCTCTGATGTCACCTGCCTGACATGGCTAGAAAGATGCCCCCAGGGGCCTCTGCCCATATTGGTTTCAAGATGCCAGAATCGAGTGGCCACCTGGAGGAGCTATGGGCACCACCCTTGGGGTGGTGATGGATAGGGGAGTGGTTACTCCCCTTTCCTTTGTCCAGTTTCGTGCCAGAGCAGGGACCGGGGGTAAAAAAGTTTATGCAAGGAGGGAACCAAATGTAAAAGCTAACCGGTGGCTTGGGGAGGCTACCCCTCCCAAGCCTTGTAACACCTATTTCAAAGAGAGAGGGTGCTGCCTCCCTCTTACACAGGAAATCCTTTTTTCTGCCTTCCCCTGCCTGAGCTGGTCAAGCAGCAGGAGGGTAGAAACCTGTATGAAGGGTTGCAGCAGCGCGGGCGGCCTGGAAAACCCTGGACGACTGGTAGGAGCATTAATGAGGGGTCCTCTAAGTAGCCCCCAGAGTGCATGGAATCATACAACCAATAATGACATTAATATTGGGGTATGATTTCGACATGTTTAATACCAAACATGCCCAGGTTTGGAGTTACCATTATGTAGCTGGACACAGGTCCAGTACACAGGTAAAATGGATTCCCTGCACTTACTTCAGTGCAATAGAACTGGAGTTCATAGGGGCACCTCTGCTCATGCAGGGGTGCCCTCACACACAGAGACCTGCACCCTATCCTTTGGAAGGGTTTACCATAGGGGTAACTTAGTGACATAGTGTAGTGACCTGTGGTGAAAGGGTACATGCACCTTTTCACGCAGGCTGAAAAGGCAGGCCTGCAGACACATTTTGCATGGGCTCCCATGGGTGGCATAATACATGCTGCAGCTCATAGGGGACCCCTGGTGTCCCAATGCCCTGGGTACCTAAGTACCATATACTAGGGACCCCTGTGTAGGCAAAGGACGAGGGATAGGAAGCCTGCAGATGTCTCAGTATGAGGCACAAGTGCACACAGAAGCTCAGGAGAGAGGTGCATTATGAATGCTTGGTGGCAGTGCTTCATTTGAGCCAGTGATGGCCAGCGAGGGCGCCGCCATTTATTTTGATGAGCTGGTATTAATTTTTTCGCATCAGATGTTTAGCAAGTGCATCAGCGGGAAAACATGCAGATTGGAAAGATGGTCCAGAGGAATAGAAAGACGGCAAATTCTTTACAAAGGGAGAATGCAGGAATCTGCAAGAACGGCAAAAATTGGGCAGGGAGTGTCTGGTAGTGTATTAAAGACTACCAGCATTGGTATTTGGCATGCCAACACTAAACTGCACTGGCCGCCAGTGTCTGAGCAAAGCTTTGGCACCAGCACTCACTCTTTCATAATTATGCACTGCTTGGTGGATGTATCATTATTTGGAGAACAATGCATGGGGAAGGTCAGAATACAGGTGTTTAGCAAGAGCTATACAGATGTCCCAACTGTGAGATAGTGTACTTCAACAGGTTGAGATATAGGTCCAATGATTCTAAGAAAAGTAAGGGAGCAAGGGAGGGTGGTACATCTAGCTCAGGGAGTAGCAACAGTGACTACGACTACAGATGGAGAAGAGGTAGAGGAAAGGGGTTCTATGAGGGACTACAGTGTTTTAACCCCTAACCCCCCCCCCCCGACACACCTGGGTCAGGGATATGGCTGGCAATGAAAATGTCACTTACCCAGTGTACATCTGTTCGTGGCATCAGTCGCAGTAGATTCGCATGTTCTGCAATAGCTCGCCATCTGGTGTTGGGCCGGAGTGTTACAAGTTGTTTTTCTTCGAAGAAGTCTTTCGAGTCACGGGACCGAGTGACTCCTCCTTTTGTCTCCATTGCGCATGGGCGTCGACTCCATCTTCGATTGTTTTTCCCCGCAGAGGGTGAGGTAGGAGTTGAATTGTAGTAATAGTGCCCATGCAATGGAGTGACTAAGTATGCACCTATTTAAGGTTGAGATGATACATATATAAATAATTGAAGGTAACTTCCAAACTGCTACAGGCTCCCGGGGAGGCGGGTGGGCACATGCGAATCTACTGCGACTGATGCCACGAACAGATGTACACTGGGTAAGTGACATTTTCAGTTCGATGGCATCTGTCGCTGTAGATACGCATGTTCTGCAATAGACTAGTAAGCAGTTATTTCCCCAAAAGCGGTGGATCAGCCTGTAGGAGTGGAAGTAGTCTGAAATAATGTCCTTAATACAGCTTGACCTACTGTGGCTTGTTGTGCGGATAACACGTCTACACAGTAGTGCTTGGTGAATGTGTGAGGCGTAGACCATGTGGCTGCCTTACATATTTCTTGCATTGGGATGTTTCCTAGAAAGGCCATGGTAGCACCTTTCTTTCTGGTTGAGTGTGCCCTTGGTGTAATGGGCAGCTGTCGTTTAGCTTTAAGGTAGCAGATTTGGATGCATTTAACTATCCATCTGGCTATACCTTGTTTTGAAATTGGGTTTCCTGCATGAGGTTTTTGAAATGCAATAAAGAGTTGTTTAGTCTTTCTGATGTTCTTTGTTCTGTCAATGTAATACATTAATGCTCTTTTGACATCTAATGTATGTAGTGCCCTTTCAGCTACGGTATCTGGCTGTGGAAAGAACACTGGAAGTTCCACTGTTTGATTTAGATGGAACGGTGAAATAACCTTTGGCAAAAATTTAGGATTGGTCCTTAGGACGACTTTATTTTTGTGTAGTTGTATAAAAGGTTCCTGTATAGTAAACGCCTGAATCTCGCTTACTCTTCTCAGGGAAGTAATGGCGATGAGAAATGCCACCTTCCAGGTTAGGAACTGTATGTCGCAGGAGTGCATGGGTTCAAAAGGTGGACCCATAAGTCTAGTTAGGACAACATTTAGGTTCCATGAAGGAACAGGTAGTGTTCTTGGTGGTATAATTCTCCTAAGGCCCTCCATGAATGCTTTAATGACTGGTATTTTATATAGGGAAGTTGAATAGGTAGTCTGCAGGTATGCAGATATTGCTGCAAGGTGAATCTTAATGGAAGAGAAAGCTAGGTTAGATTTTTGTAAGTGAAGCAAGTAACCCACTACATGTTCTGGAGTTGTGTGTAATGGTTGTATTTGATTAATATGGCAGTAGCAAACAAACCTCTTCCATTTACTTGCATAGCAGTGCCTGGTGGATGGCCTTCTTGCTTGTTTTATGACTTCCATACATTCTTGGGTAAGTTGTAAGTGCCCGAATTCTAGGATTTCAGGAGCCAGATTGCTAGATTCAGCGATGCTGGATCTGGGTGTCTGATCTTTTGGTTGTGCTGTGTCAACAGATCTGGCCTGTTGGGCAATTTGATGCAGGGTACCACTGATAGGTCTAGCAGCGTTGTGTACCAGGGTTGCCTTGCCCAAGTTGGTGCTATCAATATGAGTTTGAGTTTGCTTTGACTGAGTTTGTTTACCAGGTAAGGAAGGAGAGGGAGAGGAGGAAAAGCGTAAGCAAATATCCCTGACCAGTTCATCCATAGGGCATTGCCTTGGGATTGTTTGTGTGGGTATCTGGATGCGAAGTTTTGGCATTTTGCGTTCTCCCTTGTCGCAAACAAGTCTATCTGAGGTGTTCCCCAGAGTTTGAAATAAGTGTTCAGTATTTGGGGGTGAATTTCCCATTCGTGGACCTGTTGGTGATCTCGAGAGAGATTGTCTGCGAGTTGATTTTGTATCCCTGGTATAAACTGTGCAATTAGGCGAATTTGGTTGTGAATTGCCCAATGCCAAATTTTTTGTGCTAGCAGGCTTAACTGCGTGGAGTGCGTCCCTCCCTGCTTGTTTAGATAATACATTGTTGTCATGTTGTCTGTTTTGACGAGAATGTATTTGTGAACTATTATTGGTTGGAAAGCTTTTAGTGCTTGAAAAACTGCTAGAAGTTCTAGGTGATTGATATGCAGTTTTGTTTGATGTACGTTCCATTGTCCTTGTATGCTGTGTTGATTGAGGTGTGCTCCCCACCCTGTCATGGAAGCATCTGTTGTTATTACGTATTGTGGCACTGGGTCTTGGAAAGGCCGCCCCTTGTTTAAATTTATGTTGTTCCACCACAGAAGCGAGAGGTAAGTTTGGCGGTCTATTAACACCAGATCTAGAAGGTGACCCTGTGCTTGAGACCACTGTGATGCTAGGCATTGTTGTAAGGGCCTCATGTGCAGTCTTGCGTTTGGGACAATGGCTATGCATGATGACATCATGCCTAGGAGTTGTAATACCATCTTTGCCTGTATCTTTTGTGTTGGATACATGCGTTGTATGATGGTGTTGAAATTTTGAATTCTTTGTGGACTCGGAGTGGCTACTCCTTTTGATGTGTCTATTATGGCTCCCAGGTATTGTTGTACCTTGCGTGGCAGAATTTTGGATTTTGTGAAATTGACGGTGAACCCTAGTTTGAAGAGGGTTTGTATGATATGATTTGTGTGATTTGAGCACTCTATTAACGAATGGGCTTTGATTAGCCAGTCGTCTAGATATGGGAACACATGTATTTGCTGCCTTCTTATGTGTGCTGCGACCACTGCTAGACATTTGGTAAAGACTCTTGGTGCGGTTGTTAATCCGAAAGGCAGTACCTTGAATTGGTAATGTATTCCTTTGAATACAAACCTTAGGTATTTCCTGTGCGATGGGTGTATTGGTATATGGAAATAAGCATCCTTGAGGTCTAAAGTTGCCATGTAGTCGTGCAGTTTTAGCAATGGCAATACTTCTTGTAGTGTGACCATGTGGAAGTGGTCTGATTTGATGAAAGTGTTCACTACTCTGAGGTCTAGGATTGGTCTCAGCGTTTTGTCCTTCTTTGGTATCAGAAAGTACAGTGAGTAAACTCCTGTGTTTATTTGTGTGTTTGGCACTAATTCGATTGCATTCTTTTGCAATAGTGCCTGCACTTCTATCTCCAGGAGATTGGAATGGTGTGTTGTTAAATTTTGTGCTTTTGGTGGTATGTTTGGAGGGAATTGTAGAAATTCTATGCAATAACCATGTTGGATAATTGCTAGAACCCAAGTGTCTGTAGTGATTTCCTCCCATGCTTTGTAATGATGACCTATTCTTCCCCCCACTGGTGTTGTGTGGAGGGGGTGAGTGACATGTGAGTCATTGTTTAGTAGTAGGGGTTTTGGGGCTTTGAAATCTCCCTCTATTTCTAGGGAATTGCCCTCCTCTATATTGTCCCCGAAAACCTCCTCTATACTGTCCCTGGTAAGTGGACGGTGTTGCTTGTGAGGTGCTGGCTTGTGTGCTTTGACCCCGAAACCCCCCTCGAAAGGGCGTTTTACGGAATGTGCTGTAATTCCCTCTGCTCTGCGGGGAGTAGAGTGCGCCCATGGCTTTGGCAGTGTCTGTATCTTTTTTGAGTTTCTCAATCGCTGTGTCCACTTCTGGACCGAACAGTTCTTTTTCATTAAAAGGCATATTGAGAACTGCTTGTTGAATCTCTGGTTTAAATCCAGACGTTCGGAGCCATGCATGCCTTCTGATAGTTACAGATGTATTAATTGTCCGTGCAGCTGTATCTGCAGCGTCCATGGAGGAACGGATCTGGTTGTTGGAGATGGTCTGTCCCTCCTCAACCACTTGTTTTGCCCTATTTTGGAAGTCTTTGGGCAGATGTTCAATGAGATGTTGCATCTCGTCCCAGTGGGCTCTGTCATAGCGCGCAAGTAGTGCCTGGGAGTTCGCGATGCGCCACTGGTTTGCAGCTTGTGCTGCGACTCTCTTACCAGCTGCATCGAACTTGCGGCTTTCTTTATCTGGGGGTGGTGCATCTCCAGATGTGTGAGAGTTGGCCCTTTTCCTAGCTGCTCCTACAACAACAGAGTCTGGTGGCAGCTGTGTTGTGATGAAAGCCGGGTCCGTAGGAGGCGGCTTATACTTTTTTTCCACCCTTGGTGTGATTGCCCTACTTTTGACCGGGTCCTTAAATATGTCTTTTGCGTGCCGGAGCATACCAGGGAGCATAGGCAGGCTTTGGTAGGAGCTGTGGGTGGAGGAGAGTGTGTTGAACAAGAAATCATCCTCGACCTGTTCTGAGTGGAGGCTTACGTTGTGAAATTGTGCTGCTCTAGCCACCACCTGAGAGTACGCGGTGCTGTCTTCTGGTGGAGATGGTTTTGTAGGGTATGCCTCTGGGCTGTTATCTGACACTGGGGCGTCGTATAGGTCCCATGCGTCCTGGTCTTGGTCACCCTGGCTCATGGTGGTGTGAGCTGGGGAGTGTGATGGCGTTTGTGCTGGTGAAACGTTAATCACGGGCGGAGGAGAGGGTGGTGGTGTAACTCTTTTCACCACTTTTGGTTGTGGTGCTTGTTCCGTCTGGAACTCCAACCTTCTCTTTCTCCTAATGGGGGGAAGGGTGCTTATTTTTCCTGTCCCCTGCTGAATGAAGATACGCTTTTGCGTATGGTCCGCATCAGTTGCTTGTAGCTCTTCCTCAAACCTATGCTTTTGCATTTGGGAGGTTAGCGAGTGCTCTTCTGTATAAGAGCCCGAAGCTGGGTCGCTTGCAGTTTGTTTCGGCATCGAAACTTTGTCTGCGTGTTTTTTCGGCTCCGAGGTGACTTTTTTCCTTTTCGGGGCCGAAACCTCTCGGCGTCGATCTGTTTCGGTGCCGCTGTCTCGGCGTCGAGCCGTGTCCACACCGGCATCTCGGTGTCGAGGCTTGTCTCCAGCACTTTCTCGGTCCCGAGAAGGCTGCGTGCCGGTGTCTCGACCGGAGTCGGACGATCTCGGCACTGTTTGGGCCTTTTTCGGTGCCGACGGTCGGTCACCGAATTTATGGGTCGAGCCATGGCCTGGTGGCAGTGGCGTCCCCTGGGCCTTGTAAATGTTTCTTTGTGTGGTTTTCGACGTCTTACTCACGGTTTGTGTATCGTCGAATCCTTCGGAGTCTGAGTCTTGGATCGAGAAGGTACCTTCCTCTTCCTGTTCCTCGAACTCCCGTCGGGCTGTCGGTGCGGACGCCATTTGAAGTCTTCTGGCTCGACGGTCTCGGAGTGTTTTTCGGGACCGGAACGCACGACAGGCCTCGCAGGTGTCTTCGCTGTGCTCAGGTGACAGGCACAGGTTGCAGACCAAGTGTTGGTCTGTGTAGGGGTATTTATTGTGGCATTTGGGGCAGAAACGGAACGGGGTCCGTTCCATCGGCGTTCCTCAGCACGCGGTCGGGCCGACCAGGCCCCGACGGAGGATCGAAAAACTACCCCGAAGGGCACCGGAGCTCTTCGATCTTCTATGCGGTGTTGAATCTAAGTACGCCGATCCCGAACGCAACAATACCGACGAAAATCTTCCGAAATTAACTATTTTTTCCGTTCCGAAACTCGGAGCGACAGGAACACGTCCGAACCCGATGGCGGAAAAAAAACAATCGAAGATGGAGTCGACGCCCATGCGCAATGGAGACAAAAGGAGGAGTCACTCGGTCCCGTGACTCGAAAGACTTCTTCGAAGAAAAACAACTTGTAACACTCCGGCCCAACACCAGATGGCGAGCTATTGCAGAACATGCGTATCTACAGCGACAGATGCCATCGAACCTAGTGTTTCAACCAATGCATTCTGTACAACCCATGCAACCCTTCCAGTACCAACAAAACCCATCCAGTACGAACGAAACCCACCTCCTTTTTTAGGAAAAGGCAGAGGAAGAACAAAAATCAGACAAGGATCCAGTGGGAGGGTGTCAACCAGAGAGTGATCTTAAGCATGACCCTGGAGTTCCTGCCTGGAACCAGCAATGATTGAACCTAGTAATGAATCTGACAGACATAACACTAGCAGAACAACAAGAGCGAGTCCACGAATGTGCTGAATATGTTCAAACTGAAACAAGAATTGGCAGAATTCCTCTTCCTGAGGATCTTTTTAAATTAAAATGATGAACGTTCTGTGCAGAAGGAGGATACAGCCTTCAGACCGAACTCTACTTTCGTACCTATGCTCACACAATTACCACCTGAGATAGTGGCGTTCGAACAGGCTGTCATACATGACATAGAGGTAATGAATGAGACGATGGACCAACTGCTCTGGAATCTATCAAGGCTAGTGATGCAAGTTATTCAAGAACTCAAACAGAATCCGAATATAGTCCTCGAACCTGCGGATAGAGGGGGTGTCATCATAATCCAGACGAAGGAGGCTTATGAACAGGTGTGTCTAAGCCTGCTATCAGACAGATATAACTATTGCATTCTCCCAGGGGACCCCACTCCGGAACTACAGAAGGAAATCGGATCCATAGTGGATGAAGCCGTGAGTAATGAATAGATCTCACCCAATGAGGGGGCATTTCTAAGTAACAAGAAACTGGTGATTCCGTACTTTTACACTTTACCAAAAATACACAAACCTACAAGATCACCCCCAGGTCGCCCAATAATCTCAAGAATTGGCTCACTGCGGGAACCCCCATCAAAGTTTTGTGATTTTTTTTAACCATTGGTCCAGAATATGGAATCCTAGCTGAAGGACATGAGGGATGTCTTGAACCTCATCAAAGGTATGGAGTTTGACCCAAAAACAGAACTACTAGTAGGACTGGATGACTTAAATCTTTGTTTACCATAATCACACAGATGGAGACTCTGTTGGTAATCAAGGACGTCTTGTACCAACAAGAGTGGACTTATCAACACCAATGTCGCTGGTACTAGACCTGGCACACATAGCATTGACTAAGAACTTTTTACAATTCAATGGCACCATAAATTTTCAATCACATGGCACATCTATAGGAAGTACATTTGCGCCAAGCCTGGCATGTATATATATATATATATATATATATATATATATAAGTTTGAGAAGGTTATATATATATATATATATATATATATATATATATATATATATATATATATATATAAGTTTGAGAAGGTGTTTATATTTCGCCCGGACAGACCATGGGCGCATAACATCAGACCCTGGCGCCAATTTATTGATGATGTTCTCCTAATATGGAGGGGTGACAGAGATTCCATATTGGAATTTTTGGAATGGCTGAACAGCGGAAATCCCCTATTGCAGTTCACCTTGACCATCACCAACACATCTTTGCCCTTTCAGGATCTGGATATTAAGGCGAGGGAAGGGAAGTTGATTACAGAGGTATATCATAAGCCGACTGATAGGAACAATCTCCTATCATTTGATAATTTTCATCCTAGATCCCTGCAAGAGAATCTTCCCTATGGTCAGTTCCTGTGCCTCCGGAGAAATTGTTCGGAGGTGGAGGATTCCAAAGAAGAGTCACAGAAACTCTGCAGAAAACTAGAAGCAAGGAACTACCCATATCAAGTGATTCATCGGGCTATGAAGAGAGCAAGCAATTTTAACAGGGATACATTTTTGGAAAGCAGAGAAAATTCTACAATGGACAAACCAATCTGTATTACTACATTCAGCACAGCATCAAACCATGTAAAGCGGATAATCATGAGCAATTGGTGTATTCTCAATTCAAATGGTCTGCATTTGATGCCACCA